>NW_005372142.1:532526-538029 GCF_000412655.1 Myotis brandtii
CCCCCCCCCCTCCCCGCCCGAGTGCACAAATTTTTGTGCACTGGGCCTCTAGTATATATATATTTAAATCTTACCTTCAAGCCCACTTACCTCACTTGCACGTGTCCTTTCCCTCTGAGTACAGCTAGGATTTTCTGTGGCTACAGTGCAATTGGCTAGTCTGACAAGCAGTGATCCAGGAGACTTCATCCTCTTACCTTCAAGCCCACTTACCTCACTTGCACGTGTCCTTTCCCTCTGAGTACAGCTAGGATTTTCTGTGGCTACAGTGCAATTGGCTAGTCTGACAAGCAGTGATCCAGGAGACTTCATCCTGCTTAGGCTTTCAGGAGCAGTGATCGCAGCAAGTTTGCAGCACCCTCACAAGTAAGTAGGACCCATATCACCAGGTCCAGTATCATATTTTGGCTATAGTAGCAGTACTGGAGTGTTCTACCATGTCATGACCACTATCCTGCATATACTTCAAAACTATGAAGTTGAGATATATTTAGGCAGCATGCTTATTTACACCTCAGCCCAAATGGTTTGGGTGACCTGCAGAGCAACCATCCTTGTTCACCCCAGAATTCAGTATACTGGGAGCATCCTCTTGCTTCAAAGCATTTGGATAATGCTGACAAAGGTGACTTTGGTCTTGGAGCAGGAGCTCCCTTTGAATCTTGTAATTATAAGGTTTCTTAACTTTATAGGCTTCTATCTACAGTAGCCTGACTTGTCTCCATCTCCAGTTCTACTTCTGGTCCAAACCATCACCATCTGTGTCCTGGACCACTGCAGTAGTCTAACCAATCTCTTCATTGCCACCCTGAGCACCTATAATCCATAAGTAGCCAGAATGATCTTTTAAATACAAAGCACACTACTGCACGCATGTGTAAATCCCTCTAATGTTTGTGGTTATGCTAAAAAATTAAGAGTCCCGATCTTTTGGAGCTATTTATAAAGTATTTATGGACTAAAGGATATGATGTCTGGATATGTTTAACAACTCAGTGTGTATGGGAGTAGTGGAGGGTACAAATGGAATGTTATGGGTCATATATTAATTCTTAAATCTGATTGATAGGTTCATATAGGTTCATTATATGTTTTTCTCTCATTTGTTATGTCTGAATATTTTTGTGGTTAAAAGCAAAATAAAATAAAACAATAAAAACTAAAGGCAGCAGCAACAACAAAACCCTCCAATGGCTTCCTACATAGGACAAAATCAACTCATAACTGTGCCCTGCTTCATGCCACTAACCACCTTTCTGACTTTATCTCCCACTACACTCTCTATCCATCTACTTTCATTCAGCCACACTGGCCTTCTTGCTTTACCTTAAAAACACCAAAATCTACCTCAAGTCCTGTTCTCTCTGCCTGGAATGCCTACCCCCATGGATACATGGTTTGCTCCTTTTCATTATTCCCTCGTCAGAGAGGCCTTCTCTAAATATCTCTTACTATAGATAGTGAGACACGTGGCTAATAACTACATGGAGAAATAGACAGACCTCTGCCTACAGATAGCTGTGTCAGACTATCATATCTAAAGTAGTTCCCACTCTCTGGTCACTCTAAAGTATTCTACTCTATTTTTTTATAGAATTTATCTCTGTCTGAAAACTTAATTTTGTTTTTTTTTGTTGTTGTTGTTGTTTTCTTGTTTATTATCTGCTTTCCTCACTAAAATAAAAGCTCTAAGAGGGCAGAAACTAATGCATAGTACATAGTAGGTGCTCAATGATTGTTAATTAAATGTAAAAATGAATTATTTCCCAAATAGAGATTGGTGGATTACCTTGTGTATTTGGGAAGGCAAGTGTTCGCCTCAGCTGTTATGTCTATGTAGAAGAGGTAGATGCCTTTAATACTGGGCAGGGGCAATCTTGCCCAACATAACTCACAGATACATTGTGCTTCCTTTCTGTTCAAACTGATGACAATGAGGTGTACAAAATGGGGAGCACTTTGAATAATACCTGGCACATAGTCTGCTCCCAATAAAGGTTAGCAGCTATTATCTGATACAGTTGACTGAGGTCAATTAGAACTGGTCTTTAATCTTGGAAAAGTCACTTAAAGTCACCAAGTCAGTAAACTATCACACGTAAGTGTGTGGCTTGAACTAAACACTTTACCTCTCTGAGTCTCCTTCCTTTTTTTCAAATGTTTAAGTTCAAATCAGTATAGAAAATAATGATAAAAGAAAACCGTTTTGTCAGTCTAGAATAAAAACAGAGGAATCAAGGTAAATCCAAAACTCAAAACAAGGCAGATTTAAGCCCAAACATATCAGTAATAAAAATACATGTGAAAAGATTAAATTTGCCTGTTAAATCATGTAGGTTCTAGCTTGGATATAGAAGAAAAGTAATGACTAAAATAAAATACACAGGAAGCTTGAAAATATAAAGGGGTAGAAAATGTTATGCTTGGCAAATAACTAACAGAAAGAGAGTAAGCATTATTATTAGCAGACAAAATAGTATTAAAGTGGATAAAGAGGGAAATTTAATATTGATTAACAGAGTTTTCACCAAGAAGATATAATACAGACAGAAAATAATAATATGCACCTAAAGAAGTGGTTTCAAATATATAAAGCAAAAATTACAATGAGAAGTTGGCAATCCCATAATTAAAGCAGAAGATTTTAATATGCAACCCTCGGAAATGAAAAGATCACTAGATAAAAAATAATAAAGAATAGATAGTTGTTAGATCTAGAACAAATACTCCAAAAATTTATATGGAACCATAAAAGACCCAGAATACCTGCAGCAATCTTGAGAAAGAAGAACAAAGTTGGAAGAATCACAACACCAGATATCAAGTTATACTACAAAGCCACTGTAATAAAAACAGTCTAGTACTAGCATACTAGCATAAGAATAGGCATATCTATCAATAGAACATAACAGAGATCCCAGAAATTGACCCAAGCCATTACACTCAATTAATATTTGACAAAGGAGGCAAGAGCATATAATGGAGTAAACACAGTCTCTTCAATAAATGGTGTTAGGAAAATTAGCCAGATAAATGTAAAAGAATGAAACTAGACCACCAACTTATGCCATACACAAGAATAAACTCAAAATAGATAAAAGGCTTAAATGTAAGTCATGAACCATAAAAATCCTAGAAGAAACCATAGGCAGCAAAATCCCCGACATCTCTCATAGCAATATGTTTGCCAATACATCTCATAGGGCAAGAGAAACAAAGGGAAAAATAAACAAATGGGACTACATCAAATAAAACGTTTCTACACAGCAAAGGGAACCAGCAACAAAATGAAAAGGGATCCCACTGTATGGGAGAAATTTTTGCCAGTGATACATCTGCTAAGGGGTTAATTTCCAAAATATATAAAGAATTCATACAACTTAATAAAAGGAATACAAACGACCCAATTAGAAAATGGGCAAAGAACCTACATAAACAGTTCTCCAAAGAGGACATACAAATCGCCAAGAGACATATGAAAGAATGCTCAACATCACTAATCATCAGAGAAATGCAAATTAAAACCAAAATGAGATATCAACTCACACCTGTCAGAATGGCTATCTATCATCAATAAATTAACAAACAAGTGTTGATGCGGATGTAGAGAAAGGGACCCCTCATGCACTGTTGGTGGAAATGAATATTAGTGTAGCAACTGTGGGAAAATGTATGGAATTAATAGACATTTCCCCAAAGAGGATATACTGATGTCCAATAAACATATGAAAATATTCAATATCACTAATCATCATGGAAATACATATTAAAACCATAGTGAGATATCACCTCACATATATAAGAATGGCTATCATCACTAAATCAACAAACACATGTATGCAAGGAACCTTGGTGCATATTGATGGGTTGCAAATTGGTGCAGCCACTATGAAAAACAGTATGGACTTCCCTCAAAATACTAAAAAGAGTACTACCATATTATCCAACAGCATTATTTGTGGGTATAACCACAGGCAATTGATATTGAGGAGGAAACTGGTCTTGCAAGGCATGTCAGGCCAAAAAACTTGAACAATGCACTGCCCTGGGTGGGGGGAAGGTGGTTATCTCTGGCCCCAGGACAGATCATCGGATATGGCCTGGGGGCCCCCAACACCTGGGGGCCTTCCTATAAGCCCACAAAAGGGGGAGTAACCATATCTGCAAGACAAAGACCCCAGAAGGTTATAAAAAGTGAAGTCCTCTGCATGTTACGGCACTCCGATTTGAAAATTATTTCTGGAGTTCACTAGTGTTAATAAACAGGGTCCCTCCCTTTCTCTAGGAAGCGTGCTTGGCATTTCTTTGGTCTTCTGCAACATTGGTTCCCTGACCGGGAAGCTAACTATGTTTGGCTCTTGCCTCCGGTGAGTGGGCGGGGTTTGGGGCCCGAGGGCATGGGACAGGCCTCTGGAAGGCATGTGCTGCTGATTTTAGCAGAATTGAACCAGGGGGAACTCCAGGTGCTCCCAGACCTCAGCCCAGGACCCGGCCGGCATCTGGAGAAAGTGGACAGACACCTCTGGACCTGTCTACAGAATTGGTAAGGTAGGGGCCCCAGTCAGTCAGGCCCACTCCAAGTAAGTGGAAGGGGGAGCTTGATCACCTCCCTGGAAATCATAGGACTTCATCAGGTAAGTCAGGAATCAGAACTCCAGAGGTGAGTGAATTCAGATTTGATTAAGGAATTATGGTTTCACTCTTCTGTTTGTTTGTGTGTGGGACTAGCCAATTTGCTACTGAGAAGGGGGGCTGGACGCAGTCTTAACTCCTCTGGTAGGTTCTCACCCAGACGTCGGTCGAGAATTCTGTTCTGGGGCGTGGGTGCCGGGAGTGCCCTCATTCCCATCTGGGGAGTTGGGTATTATCTGCTCAGCTCCAGTCTGGGCTAGTCTGAGAGAGTGTGAGTACGGATGTTTGTCTGTCTTGGCATAATTATCTGCTGATAAACTGGTCTGTGTGAAAGTGAAAGCTACTTTGATTTTCTGTTTGCTCATCTGGTTAAAACATTTGATTTACTGAAGGCTGAACCGGTGATGGTCTGCAAAAGTCTCAAGCAGTGCTGTTGAGTTAGTTTTCTCAGAGACGTTTGCTCTCTATCACGGAGGGATAGTTGATAAAAATTTCTATGTTTGTGTACTAGGGGCTTTGGTTTGCTCTGTGATTTTGCTGTTTTAGGTTGAAATTTTGGAATTCTGGGGGTAGATTTAAAGGTATTTGTGGCTTTTCTTGAAAGTCTCTTTTGGCTGGCTGGGACTTTCAGGGGCGGGGCTCACAGCTCTGCAGGGTGGAGAGATTTTACCCACCCTGCCCCTGCCTGTGCTGATTAAGGATCTTTTCTTTAAGGAGACCCTCCAGGCTTTTAGTAAATTTCCCTGAACCCTTGTCTGTCTCTCGCCACCGATCATCATGGGGTTGGGACAAAGTAAACCCACTGTTCTCAATTGCATGTTGGAAAATTTTGAAAAGGGTTTTATTGAGGACTATGGTATTAAAATGAACC
>NW_005372142.1:538515-546305 GCF_000412655.1 Myotis brandtii
AAATTATGAACAACAAATACATATCTATCAACAAGTGAATCTAAAAATCAAGTGAATAAATAATCTGATGAACAGAATAAACTGGTGAATATAATAGAATCATGACAATTCTCAGGGAGAAAGGGGTGTGGGGTGTGCGGGAAGAGACTGGACAAAAATTGTACACCTATGGATGAGGACAGTGTGTGTGGGGGGGGTAAGGGCAGAGGGTGGGGTGGGAACCGGGTGGAGGGGAGCTATGTGCGGAGAAAAGAGGAACAACTGTAATAATCTGAACAATAAAGATTTAATTTTTAAAAAAATTAAAAATGGAAGTGCCATTTGACTCAGTGATCCTGCTTCCAGGAATATATCCCAAGAAGCCTGAAACACGAATCAGAAAGAATATATGCACCCCTATGTTCATAGCAGTGTTATTTACAATAGCTAAGATCTGGAAACAGCCCAAGTGCCCATCAGTAGATGAGTGGATAAAAGAGCTGTGGTACATTTACACCATGGAATACTATACAGCTGTAAAAAGGAGAATCCTTTACCCTTTGAGACAGCATGGAGGGACCTGGAGAGTATTATCCTAAACTAAATAAGCCAGTGAGAGAAAGACAAGTACCATATGGTCTCACTCACTTATGGAATCTAATGAACAAAATAAACTGATGAACAAAATAGATCCAGAGACATAGAAGCATGGAACAGACTGTCAGAGGGAAGGTGGGGTGGGAAGTGGGTGAGGGTGGGAAGAGATGAACCCAAGAACTTATATGCATATATGCATAACCCATGAACACAGATAATAGTGTGGTGAAGGCCTGGGAGGGCAGATGCAAGGTGGAGGGGGTCATAGGGGGAAAAAGGAGAACATCTGTAATACTTTGAACAATAAAGATAATTTTTTTAAAAAAAGAATAGAGAGGTGTTGACTATATTAACAGGCTCAATGATATAAACAGTGTGTATGCATTTATGTGAATAGAAATTAAACTTTGTACCCAGCAGTTTAAAAATACACATTCTTTTTCAGATGCATGTGGGATGTTTATATAAGTTGACTGCCTTGATAAATTTTTGAAAAATTCATCTTGTACAGACCATATTTACTGATCACAATGCAATAAAATAAAAAGATAAATTCTCATACATTAGGGTATTTTAAAACATTGTAAGTAATTCATTGGTTGAGGAGAAAATAAAATGAAAATTGCAAACTATTTGGAAGTCGATGTAATGAAAGCATCAAAATCTGGGAAGCAGCCAAAGCTGTACTAAGAAATAAAGCTACAGCCATAAAGACATTAATTAGAAAGCAAACTAAGTATACAACTCAAGTAACCAGGAAAGCTTGAGTTTTTAGCCTGAAGTGAATGAAATATCATGGATAAATTTTAACCCTTCCAAGTTTAGGAATCAACTCTCTAACATATGTCCTTAACAGTACTAAATAGAATGCTTCTGAGTGGCTGCCCTAATATCAATTGGGTAAGTAATAGAGATGTATGGACTCTTTCCTATAAAGCCCTCAAACAATCTGTGATAGAAAAGAGGCTTCCTCTCTGAATAGGCAGGGCATGATTTCAAGCCTCAGCTACTTCTGTAACCTATGTCCAGAGCAGTTATGAATGCTCTCTATTTAAGCCTAATGGAGAAGTGAGACGTTTCAGTGGTATAATTTGGAACTGCAGGCTGTAGAGGAGGTATAAGCCCTTTTGTTGGGGCTGCCATGAGTGTTAGGCTCTAGGAAAGGCACAGAATGTCCCTAATGAGTGCTACAATCAATGCCTTTGAACATGCTGTACAAATGAGTGGAAAGACCTCAGAAGTATGACCCTATGATACATGGGCAATGTGTAACACTGAAAAATTTGGTAAGGGAACTAGTACAGAGTTAATTATGTTTCTTTGGCCCAAAATAACCATGGAAGTTCAGGCAAAATGTGACAATGGCATCTCAAGTATTGAGTGAAATTATTGCCCACATAGATAATCTATGAAGAAATAAATCATCCATCAAATCCGTAGTTAATTAATTTTCTCCTAGAATAAGATAGTTTTTACCTGGGAAACATATTGGTGTCTTGCCACTTGTTATATACCCTGTGAGGCTTACCTAAAATCAGAGAGCATCCATGATGGCACAGGTGTGTTGAGAGGCATTTTTGCTTGGTTGCATCCTGCCTAAGTGACAGTTTGAGAGTTGGTTGTTATGGAAACTGTTTCAATTGGCAGGAATAAAAAAGTGAGAAGTGCTCTTGTCATTATCCAATGAACATCTGAATGGGAATTTAAAGAATTTTAATAAACATAGTGGGGGTCCCACCATAACATAAGCATATAGAATGGGTAAGTGGGCTTTTGAGTTCATGTACATGAGGGGGATGCCACTGGTCTCCCACCTACCTTCCTGATATGTCTAAGGAAACCCAACTGACATTGGCTTCTGTTTAGGATCAGTGGCAAAGGCCCAGATGACTAGCTAAGGGCCTAGTTCACAAATAAGCTGAGAAATACATTCCCATCTGTTAATTGGCAGGTGATGGTAACAACACAGTACCCCAGACACAAAGGAAAAACACTGACACCTGTGTAAGGCACCCAAATGACTGCTCAAGATCAGGTTTTTCTGCAATATGTGAAAGCTACTGTACTGTTGTACAGATTCTGTATCTGGTAGTGAACTGGTTAGAATGCTTGCACTTTACAAAGTCCAGCTGGAAGAGGGAACAGAAGCTGGGCCCATAATGCAATGATTTTCAAAACTCGAGCAGCATCAGCATTGCCTGGAGGAATTGTTAAAACACAGATGGCTGAAGCCCACTACAGAATTTCTGATTGAGTAGGTCTGGGGTGAGGCCAAGAATTTGCATTTCCAGCAAGTTCCCAGGTGATGCTGATGCTGCTAGCCTGCAGACCACACTTTGAGAATCACAGATAAAATGCATCATAACAACCTCTACTCATTGAGAAAGTAATTAGGATAGGGGATACTCCCAACTCAGTGACATAATGATGATGATATCAGATTAGCTCTCTATTCTCACAGCTTATGGGGACAGATAGCAGGGTGTACATGACATATTTTGAGGGGGATCTCATGACTACCTCAATATTTAGTAGGAGTGCTCTTTCCAAAGCACCAGGATTTAGCAGGCCTCCTACAACAAAGCATTATCTAGACACCTCAGAGTTTGAGCTTTTAGAACTGGGAGATATTTTTGTGACAGGAATGTAGCTAGTGTTCTTGAGAGTGCTCTTAGTGTCTAACTGGAGGATCTAGGGACAGTCCTCTCCCACCAGAGCATGTTGGGAAATCCAACATGATGATTAACCTGAAGTTAGCTGAGAATGATCAGGGAAGAGCTATCTCATCTCACTAACTTCTGTCTGGTGTGCTGAGACCTCTGAATCACCCAGGCACTCCTAACTCACTAAAGGGGGTGGCAGTACTCTTTGAAAGGGTGCAAAGAGTTTTCCTAGGGTGTTTGTTTCTCCCCATCCTTATAACTGGTGAGAAGGAAGGGGGTGTTTTGTATCACAGGTCATCCAACTGTTCCTCTCCATCTTTATCTCAGGTAAGGAGGGGGCCAGTTATCACTATAGTGCATGGATATTTTTCAGGAGAGGGAATGGATAGAAACAATTGAGAAACTTGTTAGTCTGGAGCATACATTGTCTGACAAATGGGAGGTTCCCCTTTCCTCCCACAGCCAGAGCCTTTCCTGCTGGTCTTGGCTACAAGGAGCCAAAGGATCTTTCCATCCTTGACCACAAGAAGTAGTTGCAGGATAGGTCCAGGACATTGAGGGTGGAAGTATGGGGCAAGGAGTAACAGAGGAAAGAAGGAGGGGGACCCAAGGATGAGAGCCTTCCAGCTACCCATCTGAAGTAGATCTTATGGACTACAGGACTATTAGCTGGCAACCATGGAGAAATGGTTTGCACCATTTTCTAGATTTCAAATGTATTTGGATTGACCATAAGTGAAAGATTTTTTTAAAAAATCTTATAATTGATTCTACTCTTGAAAGACATAATGGAGCATGTGTGCAGTATTACATAAACAAAGTTCCAAATACAAAACCTGGCACAAAAAGTCACAGAAGCTCCAATTTGTTAAGCTCTGACTCTGTACCAGGCACATTGCTAAGCACTTTATCTGCATTGTCTCATTTCATCCTCCCAACAATCCTCTGAAATAGGCCCTAGCATTTTATAAATTGGGAACTACAGCTCTGAGAGATGAAGTGACTTACCCAGGATGAAACAGCATGAAAATTAGCTATGCTTGGCTGGAATAAAAGAAAAAACTAAATCTAAAGTAAGGAGAAGGAAGGGAATAATAAATACTAGAACAGAAATAAATGAAACAGAAAGTAGAAAAACTATAGAGAAAAGCAATAAAACCAAAAATTGTTTCTTTGAAAAGATCAACAAAATTGATAAATCTTTGGCTAGATTGAATAAGAAATAAATAGAGAGTACTCAAATTAATAAAATCCGGAATAAAAGAGGGGACATAACTACTGATGTTATGGATATAAAAAGGATTATGAGGAATACTACAGACAACTCCATGCCAACAAATAAGATAACTTAGATCAGTGGTTCTCAACCTTCCTAATGCCATGACCCTTTTAATACAGTTCCCATATTGTGGTGACCTCCAATTTCATTGTTATAAATTGAACATAATTAAAGCATAGTGATTAATCAAAAAAACAATATGTAATTATATATGTGTTTTCCGATGGTCTTAGGTGATCCCTGTGAAAGGGTCATTGGACCCTTAAAGGGGTCGCGACCCACAGGTTGAGAACCGCTGACTTAGATGAAATGGACAAATTCCTAGAAAGATACAACCTGCTGAAATCGACCCAGGAAGAAGTTGATCATCTAAACAGACCTATAACAAATAAAGAGAATAAATTAGTAACAACAACAATAACACTACCGACAAAGAAAAACCTAGACCCAAATGGCTCCACTGGTGAAGTCTCCCAAATGTTAAAAGAAATAACACCAATCCTTTGCAAACTCTTCCAAAAAGCAGAAGAGTAGAGAATACTTCCCAACTCATTCTGTGAGGACAATTTTGGCCTGATAACAAAAACCAGACAAGAGCATCATAACAAAACAAAACTATAGACCAATATCTATTAATGAATATATAGTTACAAAAATCTTAAATTTAAAAAACACTAACAAATCTAATCTGGCAGCACTTAAAAACAATTATCCACCATGACCCAGTGGGACCTATCTCAGGAGTTCAAGATTGGTTTAACATATGAAAACCAATCAATGTATTACATCATGTTACTAGAATAAAGGAAAATATCCACATGATTATGTCAATAGATGCAGAAATAGTATTTCACAACACCCTTTCATGATAAAAACATAAAACAAACTAGGAATAAAGGGAACTTTCTCAACCTGATAAAGGGTATATATGAGAAATCCAAAGCTAATATCATACTTAATAGTAAAAGACCAATAGCTATTTTCCTAAGATCAGGAACGACAAGGATGTCTACTCTCACCACTTCTATTCAACACTACACTGGAAGTCTAAGCCAGAGAAATTATATTTAAAAATGAAATTAAAAGTATTCAAATTAGAAACAAATTAGTAAAACTGTCTTTACTTACAGATGACATGCTCTTGTATATAAAAAATCCTATGAAATCCACACACACAATACTATTAGAGTTAATAAGTTCAGCAAAGTTTCAGGATACAGGTCAATATACAAAAACAGTTGTATTTCTTTACACTTGTAATAAATTATCTGAAATGAAATTAAGAAACAACTCTATTTATAATAGTATAAATGCTTAGGTATAAATTTAACAAAAGAAGTGTAAGATTTGTTCCCTAAAAACTATAAAATATTGCTGATAGAAATTGAAGATATAATAAATAGAATGACATCCCACATTCAAGAATTGTAGATCTTGATGTTAAAATGAGAGTACTCCCAAACTAATCTATAGAGTCCACCCAATCCCCATACAAGTTCCTACTGGCTTTTTTTTTTTTTTTTGGTAGCAGAATTAGACAAGTTTGTCTTTAAAATCATATGAAAATGCAAGGGACTCAGAATAGTGAAAACAATCTTGAATGAGAAAAAAAAAAGTTGGAGGACTCACACTTCCTGATTTCAAAACTTACTAAAAAGCTACAATAATCATGGCAGTGTGGTAGGATAGACATTGAGATCAATAGGATAGAATTGAAAGTCCAGAAATAAACCTTTGCACTTATCGTCAATTGATTTTCAACAACAGTGCCAAGACTAATCAGTGGCAGGAAAGAAGAGTGATTTCAACAAATAATGCTGGGTCAACTGGAAATCCACATACAGAAGAATGAAGTTGGACCCCTACCTCACAACATATACACAAATTAATTCCATGGATCAGTGACTTGAATGTAAGAGCAAAAACTGTAAACTCTTAGAAGAAAACCTAAGAGTTGATCTCTATAACCTCACATTAGACAAAGCCTTCTTAGATATGACACCAAAGGCACAAGTGACAAAATAAAACATAGATAAGTTGGACTTCCTGAAAATTAAACACTGTTTTGCTTCAAAGTATACCACCAAGAACATGAAAAGATACACAGAGTGGGAGAAAATATTTGCAAATCTTTAAGGGGCTTTATCTAGAATATATAAAGAACTCATACAACTCAACAATAAAAAACAAATTTAGCAAATGATTTGAATAAAATAATTTCCAAAGAAAATTCACAGTTGGTCAATAAGCATGTAAAAACTGCTCAATATGTTTGCTACTATGGAAATGCAAATCAAAACCACAATGAGATACCACTTCATACTCACTAAGATGGCTATAATAAAAAAGACAGGTAAGTGTTGGTGAGGATGTGGAAAAATTGGAATACTCATCCATAGCTGTTTGGAATGTAAAAGGTAATACTGCTGTGGGAAACAGTCTGGTGATTTCTCAAGCAGTTCAACAAAGAGTAACCATATAACCTGACAATTCCAATCCTAGGTATATACACAAGAGAAATGGAAGCATATATCCACAAAAAACTTGTATGCAAATGTTCATACAACAGTATTCACAATAACCTAAAATGGAAACAATCAAAATGTTTAATAATTGATGAAGGGATACATAAGACACGGAATATTCATACAATGGAATATTATCTTGCAATAAAAAGGAACAAAGTACTGATAGATGTTACAAAATGGATGAACCTTGAAAACATTATGTTAAGTGAAAGAAGCTAGGCACAAAAGGTCATGTATAGATCTTGAAAAGGAGAGTGGATGTTATCAGAACCGTATACATCCAGGGACCAGCTACAAACCCAGGAACACCAGATCTCAAGCAGCACGAATATGTGGACTCGGGTGAACCCTGCTGCTCCTCATGGAAAGGAGAGAGAGAGCTACATAACCAGACACCCGGAGAAGAGAGATCATGGGGAGACAAAGAAACAGCCCACAAATGAAAGAAAAGAAGGCATCACCAGAAAAGGAAGTAAACGAAAAGGAGGCAAGCAATATGTCAGAGAAAGAATTCAGAGAAATGGTCATAAGGTGGCTGAAAAGAATGGAAGACAAATTGAACAATATGTGTAAGAACCAAGAGGAAATAAAGAAGAACCAAGAAGAAATGAAAAATGACATTCCTGCTATAAAGAACTCAATGGAAAGCATCAACAGTAGACTAGAAGAAGGAGAGGACCACATCAGTGAGCTAGAAGACAAGGTAGGAAAAAATACCCAAGCAGAGCAGCATCTAGAAAAAAA
>NW_005372142.1:547137-547591 GCF_000412655.1 Myotis brandtii
AGTAGTACCTATCAATAACTTTAAATGTTAATGGATTAAATGCCCCAATCAAAAGACATAGGGTAGCTGAGTGGATAAGAAAACATGACCCATATATCTGCTGTCTATAGGAAACCCACCCCAGAAAAAAGGATTATACAGACTGACGGTGAAGGGATGGAAAAAGATTTTTTAGGTGAAAGGAAATGAAAAAAAATCTATGGTAGAAATACTTATATCGGACAAATTAGATTTCAAAGTGAAGTACATAACAAGAGATAAGGAAGGCCACTTCATAACACTAAAGGGAGCAATCCAACAAGAAAATATAACTCTGGTAAACATATATGCACCCAATACAGGAGCACCCAAATATATTTTTAAAAAAAACTTTTGGAGGCTAGCAAGGGAGAGATTGACAGCAATACAGTCATATTAAGGGACTTTAATACCCCACTATCACCATTGGACAAAT
>NW_005372142.1:549831-550165 GCF_000412655.1 Myotis brandtii
TGGAATAAAAAAAGACCCCGAATAGCCACAGCTATCCTGAGAAAGAAGAACAAAGTTGGATGGATCACAATACCAGACATCAAACCATATTACCAAGCCATGATTCTCAAAACTGCCTGGTACTGGCACAAGAACAGACGTATAGGCCAATGGAACAGAATAGAGGACACAGAAATTGACCTAAGCCATTGTACTCAATTAATGTTTGACAAAGGAGGCAAGAGCATACAATGGAGTCAAAACAGTCTCTTTAATAAATGGTGCTGGGAAATTTGGTCAGATACATGCAAAAAAAAATGAAACTAGATCACCAACTTATACCATACACAAAAAC
>NW_005372142.1:550773-585504 GCF_000412655.1 Myotis brandtii
AGGATGTGGAGAAAAAGGAACCCTCATGCACTGCTGGTGGGAATACAGACTGGTGCAGCCACTGTGGAAAACAGTATGGAGTTTCCTCAAAAAATTAAAAATGGAACTGCTATTTGACCCAGTAATCCCACTTCTAGGAATATATCCCAAGAAATCAGAAACACCAATCAGAAAGGATATATGCACCCCTAAGTTCATAGCAGCACAATTTACAATAGCTAAGATTTGGAAACAGCCTAAGTGCCCATCAACAGATAAGTGGACTAAAAAACTGTGGTACATCTACATGATGGAATACTATGCTGCTGTAAAAAAGAAAGAACTCTTACCATTCACATCAGCATGGATGGACCTGGAGAGCATTATGCTAAGCAAAATAAGTCAATTAGAGAAAGATAAATATCACATGCTCTCACTTATTTGTGGAATATAATAAATAACATGAACTGATGAACAAAAATAGATCCAGAGACAGTCTGTTCATCAGAAGCAATGAATAGACTGTCAAACCTCAGAGGGAAAGCAGGGGTGGTGATGGTGGTGGGGGAGGTAAGCGATCAACCAAAGGACTTGTATGCATGCATATAAGCCTAACCAATGGACACAGAGAGTATGGGGATGAGGGCATGTGCTGGGGGGCAGAAGTGGCTAGGGAAAGGTCAATGGGGGGGGGGGAATGAGACATATGTACTACTATCTGTAATACTTAAAACAAAATAAAATTTTAAAAAAAGGCCATGTAGCCGTAACCGGTTTTGCTCAGTGGATAGAGCGTCGGCCTGAAGACTGAAAGGTCCCAGTTTCAATTCCGGTCAAGGGCATGTACCTTGGTTGCGGGCACATTCCCAGTGTGGAGTGTACAGGAGGCAGCTGATCGATGTTTCTCTCTCATCGATATTTCTGACTCTATCTCTCTCCCTTCCTCTCTGTAAAAAATCAATAAAATATATTTTTAAAAAAGGCCATGTATATAGGGTGTCCCCCCAAAAATGTATATACACACCTTGAATAATTATAAAGGCAGTGTTTATTAAAATACATTTCCTTTTCAAAATTGCGCTATCAGCTGTTAAAGTTTGTATACATTTTTTTTGGGACACCCTGTATATGAAATTTCTATTTATATAAAATTTCCAGAATAGATTGGTGATTGCCTGGAGCTGGAGGGGTAATAAGACCCTCTCCTTTACCAAACTTTAGTCACACTCCTCTAAGCCCCTTTCTAGAGTAGGCCTTATCCATGGGGCCTGTCGTCAAGACTGCAGAGCCCAGTTTTTACAAGAATCCTGCTAAGTCAGTTTAGCGAGAATTCCCCACTCTCAATATCTGATCACTCTCAATATCTGATCACCTCTATATCAAATTCTTTATCTCCTTCCATTCCCTAGGGCCTAGGTGATATCTGATTACCCTAGCCTACCTTCAGCAAGAATCTTGTTAGGCCAGTTTAGCAAGAATCCCCCTACCTCTGATGTCTCCTCTTAGTAATTTTCCATACACCAAACCCCTCCCCAGCCTGCTCCTTGGCTATAAATCCCCCCTATTCTTGCTGTATTTGGAATTGAGCCTAGTTCTATACTGAGATCTCTTTTCCCTATTGCAATAGTTCCTGAATAAAATCTGTTTTTACCACTTAAATTCTGTCAGGCTCTGATTTTCTTTAACAGGGGTTGAGGTGAGAATGGGGAGTGATTGCTAGTGGGTATGGAGGTTTTTGTTTTTTGGGGGGTTTTTTGAGGGGATGAAAACATTGTAGAATTGATGGTGGCGATTGTTGCACAACTCTGTGTACACACTAAAAACCATTTAATGGTATACTTTAAATAAATGAATTGTCTAGTACAGCGGTTCTCAACCTGTGGGTTGGGACCCCTTTGGGGGTTGAATGACCCTTTCACCTAAGACCATCGGAAAACACATATATAATTACATATTGTTTTTGTGATTAATCACTATGCTTTAATTATGTTCAATTTGTAACAATGAAATTGGGGGTCACCACAACATGAGGAACTGTATTAAAGGGTCGCAGCATTAGGAAGGTTGAGAACCACTGGTCTAGTATGTAAATTATATCTAATATAGATGTTAACAAATTGGCAGTGTCTGGATTTGAACCCAGGTCTAGCTAACTCTCAGAAGGTGCTTGATAAATGCACTGCTGTCATTAAGGCTACTGTTCTGATTACTCAGTGGGGGAAGAGTTTCTGACTGAGAAGGCCACCTTGGAAGCGCTTGGAAGTTCATGGCCTTGAGCAGCAACCACCACAGCCTGGAGCAGTTTCAGACTGCCCCAAAGCAGGCCTGTATTCCCAGGGATCTACTGTCAGATTCTAACTACAAGAGGAAGCCAGGACTGCTGACTGACACCCATCAGCCTGGGGGAACACAGAGCTCTTCAGTGACTTCCCATTTTGGGACCTGGGAAATGTCACTGGGCTTGGTATTGTCTGCAGTTTACAAGCTTCTCAGGACCAGATGCAGGCCAGTCCCTATGAGGCCAAGGGAAGGAGAAAAAACTGTGCCTGGGCAACCAGGGACAAATGCTATACAAAAAAACTTATCTCCTTCCCCTCAAGCCATTATGCCATTATTGCAAGACAACCTTTCTGCAAAAATGATCCTTCCCTTCCCCAACACAGGATCCCCCTTGGCTTTGGGTCCCTTGTAACAACAGCTACTATTGATTCGGTGCTTACTATGTGCCAGCCACTGTGCTAAGTTCTTATGCCTATTATCTCATTGAATCTTCCACACCATCACCAGAGACAGATGGCCACATGTTGCAGACAAAGAACCTAAGACAGAGAGGTTAAGTTCCTTGCCCAAGTTTTCATAACTTAAGGATGTGGGAGAATTGGGTTTTGATGTCTGGCAGTCTGGCTTCAGCTACTTCTCTAGCATTTGTCTCTCTGACCAGGTACCTATGTGGTGGCCCCTTTGGAAAGGAGCTTCAAAAAAGATGCAAATGTCCCTTGGTACTACTCACTAAGCCCAAACATGAAGCCAACCAGAGGGTGAAACAGGACACTGACTCACCCACCTTCCCATAGCTTATTGACTTAGAGCAGAGCAGTCCATCTCACAGCCCATATCTGCTGTAATTACAATCTTCTGTCCCTGCTACCATCCCACCCGGCTCTGTTGTGAAGCAAGCTGCAGCAGGCCAGAACTCAGAATAATATCATGTGCCAATCCTCTAGGCCTGATCATCACCAAGCAATAGGCACATCAGTCCTGGGGCCCCCACAGACCACCAGAGGGCACTCTGGTTATTTGACAGATGTACTACCAATCTGGGGAAGGGGAGGAGTCCCCAGGGGTTTTAGCCCTCTTCAAAGCTAGCTTCACCAGACATGCAAACCCAGAGAAACTCTGCCTTTCTTCCCCACACCCCCATACCCACAGAAACCCACAGGCAAGCACCTGAGGACTGCAGGCCCAGGATAACTCTTTTTAGTAGCTGCTTTACTCTGTTACACTGACAAACACAGATGTGCAATATGTAGCCAATTTCCTTATTTTCATTAAATCAACCCAAATTTGATTTTTATTTTCACCTCCTGGCCTCTTGGGAAATTTAATGTCAGTTATTACCAAATCTTTTCCCCCACCACAAAGTTAGGTGAATCCTGAGGTCAAACATGGAGCAAAAGCTTTGGTGAGTTCCCTCCTCTCTCCAGTCATTGGTCCATGAGGCAGTTTATAGTCAGCCTCTTTTCTGATTGGTCATTCCTTCATTCTTGACCAGCATCTTTGGGCTTTGGGAGCCAGTTGAAAGCTTCCTTAGTTTGGTCCAAGTTTTCCTGAGCCTGCTTCCTGCCAATTTTCCCAGCCCCATGTCTTGCCATACTCTCCCCTTGCACTCTCTGTTCCAACAACACTAAATCACAGAATTGCTTGCCTGCAGCATGCTGCCTTATCCCACCTCAGGCCTGCCTTTACTCTAGCTATTACCTTTGCCTGGATTGCACCTCGCACTTTTAGCCTCAGCTCAGGTGCCTTCTCTTCTGGGAAGTCCTTTCTACGCCAGTCTGCATGTGGTGATCCTTTTCCAGGTTCCCACAAACTCCCTTGTTTCCTTCTGTCATGGCACGGATTGCAGCATACTGTACTTGTGTCTCCCCTAGAGCTCTGGGAGCAACTGGAGAGTGGAAGCTGCATCCTATTTGTCTTTATACCCCCAATGCCTGGATTAGGGCCTGGCATAGTGAGATTTGATAAATAAGTGAATGAATGATTGAATGAAATAAATGAGGGAGATGGGGCAGAGTTGAAGTCTCAGAAGTTGTGAAGAAACCCATAGTAATACCCCATGAATGGAGTTGCCCATTGTAGATAGAAGGGATTTTTTTCCCCTGCACCCTTTCTGGGACCTGAACATACATACCAAGCTGGGATCACAAGACCTTTTGTGATTCAACCCAAAGGGGAGAAGATCAATATGAGATTATTTTAGTGGCATTACACACAGGGGCATGCTAAGAGGCGGCCACTCTTGTTAGTGTGAAATGCCTGATTGTCTTGTAATTGTTTGGCCCTGAAGCCAGACCAGTGAGGAATGCTTTCCTTCATCTCTCTTTCTACCTGTAAGGGTCCAAAGCCTTTTCTAGCTCCACTCAGGGGAAAGTAGACACACCAGTATGAATGGTAGCCTAAACTTAAGGCCAAAGAGGAGAAGAGAGGATATTGAGGGACAGAAAGCTTAAGAGGCCAAGGAGCCTTCATTGGGGAGGAGGCAGAGGGAGTGCCAGAAGAGAGGCTCCTTGAAACACTAAGAGAGGGTAACTCTGTGGGTGGCCCTGAAAGGGGGAAAACAAAGGCCTGCTGAGGCCATTGATTAAGACTGAGGAGCTAATCCCAGAGTAGGTGGAGGGAGGGAGGACTCTCCAGATTGCAATAGACAACCAGAGCTGGGAATAAAGATCTATTTTTCACATTGTTCTGGACTGTGTGTGATTGAGCTGGTTGTAATAAGACTTTTTCCATCAGTAAAAGGCAATACTAGCCCACTCTTCTGATGTTAAAGGGCATAATAATGAGGTTACGTGGTGTACATGGTGGGGGGGATGGGGGAGGTTAGAAAATGAGCCAGGATTGTTGAAGTGCATCACAGCTTCTAGCTGAATCTGAAACCAAACATGCTGAAGAATTGAGTCTAGGAGTGGCTCCTGTGTTCCCTGAATTGTTGGTAGAATGGGCCTGTTGCTGAGGAGACAAAGTGGACATAGCACAGGTAGCAATGGTGCTGGGGAGCCCCTTTCAGTAGGAGATGGATGTACTTGAGACAGCTGTGACCTCAGCACTAAAATTCCTAGAGGAGGGTCACTTTTGAGAATAGCTGCTTCATCAAAGAGCTAGGAGTGTGGGTGTGTTGGAAATTTTCTAGGCTGATTCAAGCATAAGATTTCCCTCAAGTAATCAGAAATAGACATAAGATTTATACAGGCAATTGGTTTGCTTCTGGAGAGATGAATATCCCTCCACATTCTGCAAGGGGTATGGTAGAATTGATTGGAAGAGCCAACCAGACTTTGGAGCCTGTGGGATACAGAGGCCTGAAACAGGTGATATAACAAAGGACTCAGCTTCTGTTGGATGTTACCAGGTACCAAAAGCTCTGGAGTTTGGTGGCCTGTTTGGGGTGAGTATGTTGTAGCAGCCAGGGGCAGCAGACCACCTCCTGAGAAAGGAGTTTGAGGAGTCGCTCAGATGTGCTATTTTTAAAAAGAAATGTCTCAGAGACCATGTCAAGGAGGCACATTAGAAAGCTTGCAGGGTCTTATTCATGAGGAGTACAGGGGTTGAAAGCACAAAATCCTTCAGCCATGGTTGGTGGTTGATTTTAATGTAAGTTCTTTGGAGGAGTGAAAGTTCTGGGGAAGCATACATCAAATTCTTGGCCACCTGGCAGAAAGGATCCAAAGTTCTATTTCTTTGGATGAGATTATACACATAAGGCAGTAGTTTGGCGAGCTTAAAAGCCCTGCAAAGAATCAGCCATGGATCAAAACTGCTGACCAGAGCCTCTCAGAGCCAGGCAACTGGAGATGACACTAGGCTGCATGGTTGACTTAAGGTATTTGACTGCTGTAGTACAAACCCTGAAATCTCAAAGGCTTGACATAGTAAAAGTTTAATGCCAGCTCACGTCAGTCCAATGTGGTCTGCGGGTGTGGGGGTGCTCTGCTCCTTTTTGTTGCTCAGAGATCCAGCTTTATCCATCATGTAATGCTAGGTCTCAATGAAGGAATTTTTGGACTGGAACCTGGATTCTTTGTCCGTCCGAGTCGAAGAATGAATCCACAGACTGAGGGTAGTATAGCAAAGGTGGAGATTTATTGAAGAACAAGTACAGACCCCCACGTGGGGAGGAAGAAAGAGTCCCAGAGAATGGACTCCCATGTGGGGAGGGGGAAAGAGTCCCACCCACTTCCTGTTTCCATGGTTTATAAAGGCTGCAAGTCCCTGTATCCTGATATCCCCTCTGATTGGTCAATATTCCCTTTCGAATTGGTTACTATAGTGACTCCTAAGGCCTTCCTCCCTCATTGTCCTCCTATTGCCTCTTCTTTATTTTGTAAATATAGACCTTTTTGGCTACTTCCAGCTCCCTTGTCTTATGTAAATGCAACTTCACCTGGCTTCCTTGTGTTATGGAGATGTATCTTCTCCCAATCTGTAGCCCTGTGTTTTTCCATGGACCCCAATTCTAAAAATTTCCTAAGCCTGCCTATATTCCCCTAAAATTCCTGTTTCACCAAGATTGCAAGAGACGGGGAAGAGAGTGTGAGGAAGGCACATTAACTATTTTAGCTTGTAAGTGACACCTATCATTTCCACTCTCTTCCTATTTTCACAAAACCCATCACATGGCCTAACTTTGATGCAAGGACTCTTGGAAATGTAGTTCCTAGCTGGGCAGTTGGTTCCCAACAAAAACTTTATACTGTGGAAGAGGAGCACAAATCTTTGCTTTACACCTGAATGTCTCTGCCATAATCCATTGGAATTTTTCCTGTTGCTACAATTACCTGGCATTGTGAGATTGAAGTTGAGGTTATTATGAGTGATTAGAGATGGGCTGGGGCAACTGAGACCACATTTTAGGCCCAAATTTCAGTTTTATAGGTTGATGCAGAAGCAGCTATTGGGAGGCATACCCAGTGGTTGGCAGCTACATCAAGTAGGGAAAAGGTTAGGGAGCCCCAAGCTTTTCCTTAGTTGAAGATAAAACTCCAGTCAGACTGAAGGAGCCCCTGGAATCAGCTGAATTCTGGGTAGCACAGGAATCATTCTGGTGTGGCTTCTCCAAGATCTTCTAAAATAGATTCCCAGCAAGTTCAGGTCCTCTTCCCCAAGGCAAATAGGCTGCAGATAAAGGTATAAATAGAGAAAGAGCCATGACAATCATTGTATAAGTAACATCTGACCCAAGTAGAGATGGCCATCTACCCAATAACTCCTCCATCACCACATGTCCTTCCTAACAGGTCTGGCTGCACTGGTGATACCCTGGTGGTGGAAGTGAAGTATGACTGGGACTCCAGGTTGATTCACAAAGGGTATGGACCTATGCGTTGGGTTGGAGGCTCTCTGTACCTGCTGTGTGTGGAGTGGGGTGTTACCAAAAGCAGCACGAAATAACATTGCTGGGATAGAGTCTTGGAAATGTTGATAGGTCACAGGTTGGAAAATAACAAAAACTGTCAGAGCCAAAGGAAGAGGTGAAGTTGGAAAGAGGAGAATAAACAATTAAGACTTTAGCCTTGAGAGTCAGAGGTAGGACAGGGTGGAGTGCAAAGCCTGGATGAAGGTAGGTCATTCCAGACTGGGGCTGAGCAGGGATTATTAGTTTCATTGTTCTACTTGGGGGCTTCTCTGAGAGAGGAGCAATGCTTTGTTGTGCAGCAAGTTTTAGGGGCTGACCACAGCAATGTGGTATGTAACAGTGGTGTAAGCAAGAGCCTGAGAGGACTCTGAAAATCCTCTGTGAACACCTACATCAAAGTCAGAGATTAAAAATGGTGGCAGAGTAAGTGGATGCTGTATGGACACACTCCCAGGAACAAACTGGAATTACAACTAAAATCCAGAAAACTTCCTGAATAATCAATGGAAGACTTGCTGGACAGACCCTGATACCAAAAGTGGAGGCACATAGAAACTGGTAGGAGGAGTGGAGGGGTGAAAGAAGGGCAGGGTGCTCACAGACAGCAACTGAAGTTCCAGAGAGATATCTCAGCTATGGGGGGATGCCACTGAGAACTCTGGGATCTAATCCCCAAGCTGGAGCCCCAGCAGAGAGCACCAGAACTGAGAAGGGTACCTACATAACATCTGGCTGTGAAAAGCAGTAGGGTTGCTATCTGCCAGGGAGTGACATCTGGAAATTCAGGCATCCTCTTAAAGGGCTAGCACACAAAATTCCCTGTGGAGCCACCCACCTTGTGCTCTGGCAAAGGGAGGGCAGAAGCCAGGATTGGGGACTCAGGGGCTAGAGCTCAGAAGGCAGACACCCCTCGTTTCCTGTGCTAAGTCATTTTTTCACGTAGTGGAGGACATATTTTCCACAAAGACATTTGCTATACAGGAGGCCTTGCCTGGGGGGAAGACAGTTGACCCACCCTATTGGAAAACATCTGGCCCTGAGGCCACTTAAAAGACTAAAAATAACAATTAGCCTCCAGGCAGAAGCAAATGCCCCATCCTGTTGAAATAAACTCTCACCACACCTGAGGAGGATTACCTAGGGGCAATTCAAGTCAGAATTCTATCAATCTGTAGGCAAAGGCTGTCTCTGGAAGCTTTGAGTTTTTGCCTGATCTAATTAGTCAGAAACAGCATTTGATACTGTCCTGCACTAGATATTGAGAGGTGTAGCAGATCTACCCAATACACAGTCACAAACCCAAACAGAAAGCCAAAATGAGGAGACAAAGAAACAACCCCCAAATGAAAGAAAAGAGAATTCTCCAGAAGAGATAAATGAAGTAGAGATAAGAAATTTATCTGAAACAGAGTTCAGAATAATGATGGTAAAGATGCTTAACAGCATGAGAAAAGATATAGTAACTATGAAAACAGAAATAAAGAATTACATAGCACAAATAAAGGACAAATTGGAAGGAATAAACAACAGATTAGGGGAAGCTGATGACTGGATCAGTGAATTAGAAGACAGGGTTGAAAAAATCACTCAATCAGAGAACCAAAAAGAAAAACCAATTAAAAAAAACAAAACAGTAGGACAGATTAAGGGAGCTGTGAGACAACCAGAAAAATGTAACAATATTAGAATAACAGGTATGCCAGAAAAGGCAGAAAGGGAGAAAGGGATAGAGAACGTGTTTGAAGAAATAATGGCAGAAAACTTCCCTAACGTGGTAAAGGAAAAAGTCATACAAGTTTAGGAGGCACAGAGAACCCCAAGCATGAACCCAAGAGACATATGAAAACATGCTCTGTCACTGATCATCAGAGAAATTAAAATGACAATGAGGTATAACCTCACACTTGTCAGAATGGCTACCATCAGTAGTAAATCAACAAATGACAAATGCTGGCAAGGATGTGGAGAAAAGGGAACCCTAGTACACTGTTAATGGTAATACAGACTGGTGCAACCATTATGGAAAACAGTATGGAGTTTCATCAAAAAATTAAATACAGATCTGCCATTTGACCCAGTGATTAACTTCTAAGAATATATTCTAAGTAACCTGAAACACCAATAAAAAAGAATGTATGTACCCCTATGTTCATAGCAGCACAATTTACAATAGTTAAGATCTGGAAACAGCCCAAGTGCCCATCAGTAGATGAGTGGTTAAAAAATCTGTGGTACATTTATACCATGGGATACTACTCAGCAATAAAAAAGAAGTGTCTCTTACCCTTTGAGACAACATGGAGGGACCTGAAAAGTATCATGCAAAGTGAAATAAGTCAGTCAGAGAAAGACAAGTATCACATGATCACACTCATATGTGGAATCTAATGAACAAAATAAACTGATGAATGGAGTGGATCCAGAGACATGGAAGCATGGAACAGTGCAGAATCTCAGAGGGAAGGTGGGGGAGAGTGGGTGGGTGAGAGGGTGGGAGGTAATCAACCAAAGACCATATGCAGACATGCATAACCCATGGGCACAGACAATGGGATGCTGAAGGTCTGGGGCGGGGAGGCAGGGGGCGGGCTGAAGGGAGTCAATGGAGGGTAAGGGGGACATATGTAATATTTTCATGGAAGCATGAACAGTGCAGAATCTCAGAGGGAAGGTGGGGGAGAGTGGGTGGGTGAGAGGGTGGGAGGTAATCAACCAAAGACCATATGCAGACATGCATAACCCATGGGCACAGACAATGGGATGCTGAAGGTCTGGGGCGGGGAGGCAGGGGGCGGGCTGAAGGGAGTCAATGGAGGGTAAGGGGGACATATGTAATATTTTCTACAATAAAGAATTATTTAAAAAAAAACAAATGTCAGCCCCCAACTATTCAATGACTGCTTTAGCACTAGGCAGGAGAGGGTAGTGGTGACTGACCAGTTCCTGAACACCTTGCCTCTTTGGAGAAGACTTTCAAGATAGGTTGGAAGCAGTTCAGAAGCCAAAAGGAGACAGGTAGTTCTTCCAGTTCCCTGTACTAGAAAACCCGAAAGACTCCACCAAAAAACTACTAGATTTAATAAATGAATTTGCCAATGTAGCAGGATACAAATACTTGTATTTGTCAGGTATTGTCATATGACCTAAATGCAGCCAATTAGATGTGCTCACTGATGGCAAAAGATTACTTGTGGTGGCTACAGCAGAACCAAGAATCTCCTGGCACAGGAATAAGTGTCCAGATATTGCAGTGTCTGCTCCTAGGGGATGATCACAGCTGGACCTCACCTCCCTTGTTTTATGACGAGATCGCAATTCTCTGGTAGATTCTGTGAGCTATATCCTTCCCATATGAAGAAGTTATCTAGAACTGTTCCTGGTGTGTACAATCCAGGACTCTGACTGATAAGATGCTTAGTCTGCTCAGAATGAGTAAGAGCTAGTCCTGGCCCTCATGGAGCTTGCAGTCTACCTTCTGCTTTGAATACTTTTTGGAACAGAGTGTGTGATGAAGAACTATGGTCTGGATGGGGAGAAAAAAAATAACCATGAAAGTATTTAGGAACAGTTCAAGATTCAGTAGAGAAACAGTAGATAACTGGATCATTAGTGAATTATACAAATGTCACTATCTGCAGCAGATCAGGACAGAGAGGGAAGGAGGCTGGTAAGGTTAGGGAGGTAGTAGGTGGGATCTCAGCCAGCTCTTGGGAGCTGGGAAGGTTTGGGGAAAACAGAAGGGATGCCGGGAGGCTACCTGCTCCATCAACAGCACAAGCCACACTGGTGGTCAGGAAGCAGTGACACTCCGAATCATTCTTTATGGTTCTCTAGTCCTTTTCATAGCATTCATGTATACAGCATATCTTCTAGGCCTCATAATACCAATGTAAGGGAGATAGGACAAGACTTTTCATTATTCCCTCTTCCCATATGACAGTGATGGCGAACCTATGACACGCGTGTCAGAGGTGACATGCGAACTCATTTTTTTGGTTGATTTTTCTTTGTTAAATGGCATTTAAATATATAAAATAAATATCAAAAATATAAGTCTTTGTTTTACTATGGTTGGAAATATCAAAAAATTTCTATATGTGACATGGCACCAGAGTTAAGGTTTCTCAAAATGCTGACAAGCTGAGCTCAAAAGGTTCACCATCACTGCCATATGAGTAACTTAAGATTCAGACTGGTCAAGTGATTTGTCTAAGGCAGCAGTTCTCAACCTGTGGGTCGAGACCCCTTTGGGGGTCGAATGACCCTTTCACAGGGATTGCCTAAGACCATCGGAAAACACATATATAATTACATATTGTTTTTGTGATTAATCACTATGCTTTAATTATGTTCAATTTGTAACAAAGAAAATACATCCTGCATATCAGATATTTACATTATGATTCATAACAGTAGCAAAATTACAGTTATGAAGTAGCAACGAAAATAATTTTATGGTTGGGGGTCACCACAACATGAGGAACTGTATTAAAGGGTTGCAGCATTAGGAAGGTTGAGAACCACTGGTCTAAGGTCACAGAGCCACAGAACCAGAGTGATGGATGTAAGTGTTCAGCATGTTGTTTCAACAACATCCCATGGGTTGGCTAAGTCCATGCTGTTCACATACCTCTAGTATAGGAGTTCACTATTTCCCTTTTGGTCAGCTCAGACTTCCAGAAAGTTGTTCCTTATGTTGAACTGAAATGTGTGTGCTGTTATCCCATGAACACCAGGGAAATGATCCACAGCAGATCCAGGACTAGAACTCCTCCTATCTCTTGACTACTTCATGACCTTTCAATTGTCCCTGACTGCAAACTAACCATGGCCTTGTCCCCTCCTTTGTAGCCCCTCTTTCTGCCTAGATTGTAAGCTGGCCCTTGACAGGGAGAGGTTAAGTAGAAAAGACCAAAAGTTGGTAGGATGGGTTGGGGTGGGGAGCAAGGTGGTCAGCAGGGGGCGGTCTGGCCTCTGGTTGGCTCCATTGCTCTGAAAACAATTGCTCATCTGGCCTGTGAGCTTCAAATGTGTTTGTTAGGACTTAAATTATGTGAGACTGACCACGGACCCAACAGTCTGGAAGCAAGATTTTCTCCCTCCTTTGCACTCCCAGATTCCAGGGGCTCCCTTGCAGCTGGAGCCTGTTTCTCTTAGCTAGATTATAGAGGGGAAAGAGATTCCCACTTTCTCCACCCACAGGGTCTGAGGCCTCATCCCTGTAGGCAAATGGGCCTCTTAAGGTAAGGTTCAAAAGGAGGAAGAGAAGGAAACTCCACCCCCCTCCAAAATGTATACCTGCCCCTTCCAGGAGTGCAGGAAGACAGCAGTGACAGGCACAGAGGGGATGAAGTGAACAACCCTGAAAGACATGAGAAAACAGCCCCAAACTCACTTCCACTTGTCAGCAGAATGATGAGGGTTTGAGTGGGAAATGGAGTGCCTTCCAATTCCAAAAAGAACTTAATAGGAACCAGCTCAAAATCCTGTGAGTCTACTGAGGGCCCTGTTTCTTTTTAAAAAGCCAGACAGGGTCTATTATTTTTAAGTTTCAACTAGATGAAGGACAAGGCTCCTCTTCCTGAAAGCCCAGATGAGGTCCAGCATGCTCAGGGGAAGGTGCCCATGTCCCCAGTCGTCTTGGCTCCTTCCTGCCTTTCTGTAAGGTGCCCACCAGGAATGTCCTGGTGCTAGCAGCCAGATCAGGTCCTCCGCCTGGGTCCCCTCACTAAGGCAGGTCAGCAGCACATCTGATTTCCATTAGCCCTTCTTTCCCACCACCCCTTCCCCACTTCCCAGTGTCTCATTGGTGACAGGCTGCTAGAGGTGTCTTGACAAAAGCTTGCTAAGGGATTCTCAGTATGTGTTGTTCCTCTGCTTGGTGTCCTGGTTTTCCTAAATTCTCTGGGGTCTTTTCATAGTTAGTCAGTCTGTCAGTTCATCTGTCTGTCAGTCAGTCTGTCCATCAACTGTCAGTTTCTATTAGCCAGCTAGATGGCCTGTCAGTCAATCAGACAGCCAGACAGTCCATCTGTCTGTTAACCAGTCCTGGCCAGCTAGGCAGTCATTCAGTCAACCTGTCCATATCAGGTTGGTTGTTTTAGAAGGGGAGATGGGACACAGACCACAGGAAGGGCACATGCCACACCACATGGCAGAGGGGGGGCGGGGTCACCCTCGTTAGCTTAGTGTCCTATGAAGGTATAAATGCTGAGGAGACAGCAGTGGAGACTTAGTCAGAACCAGGGTAGGGCTAATTTGGAAAGGCTTCCTGAAGGGAAAGCATTTGCAGGGGCCCAGAGAGCCTTGACTGGACTGGGATTTTTAGCCCTATCCCTGATTCCAAACAAAGCAGCTCAGGATTTGACCCTGACTAAGGGATAAGGGGCTAGGAACAGAGGATTTGGTGGTGCTGTGGAGAGAGCTCTACTCTAAGCTCTGTATCTGATCAGCTGTGGGACCATTAACAAGTTTTCTTAGTCACGGCTCCCCATCTGTACCACTGGGTTACCAGAGGATCCATAAAGGCTCTCACAGCACTCATGTTCCCTGGTTCTTTCTTTGGTTTATGTCTGGGAGAAGGAAGGATTGTAATCCTGAGGCCAGGCTTAGGCTCTCAAGACTTCTGGCCTGGGTCACTTTTCTGGACATAGGCCCTCCAAATGGAGTACACCAATCCTAACAAAAATATGGACAGGCATGCAGACACACAGATGCATGGGTGGAGTACCCCTCAGTTAAACAACAAGCTGTCTGAGGGTAAGTTTATTGGAGGCAGTCATTCCTGGGTTGGGGTGTTGTGGAATGAGTGAGCCATTTCTGAACTGGTAGAGGGGCAGGAAAGATTATTTTGGAGGAAGTGGATTTTCAAGAGAGTTATGAGAGAAAAGGAGAGAGACTTGGCAGGGAGAAAAGGAGCAGTGATGTTATCTTGCTCCACCTTCCCAAGCCATCTCTTTTTTCATCTCTTTTTTACCCTCCCCAGCTGTTGGCTGGGGTCATATCCAGTCTAGAGCTTACTCAAGCACTGACCTCAAGGTCATAGGAAGGCAAGTCTGGAAGGGTCCTTAAAGCTATCCACCAGAGATACTGAAGCCCAGACAGGGGATCAGACTTGCCCCTTAGAATACAGAGTAAAAAGCACAGTAGTAGATACATGGGTAAAATGCTATGGGTGCACAGAGGAGGAATCAGCTGTGTGGAAAAGCCTTACATGGGTGCTGACAGTTGGCCTCAATCTTGAACAATGAATAAAACAGCAGGCATACAGGGAAGGGAGTTCAGATGGAGAGAACTGCAACGTACACAAGCACAGAGCAGCTAACAAAATGAGAGGAAATGGTCAGTGTGGTCAAAAAGAACTAGAGCAAAGGGGACAGGGAAAAGGTCAAATATTAGACTGCAACTAGACACTGAAGGCCAGGTTAGAAATTTGAACTTTGTCTTATAAGTATTGAGGACCTATTGGTTTTTAAGCAGAGACATCTGATTAGTATTTTAAATAATAATACAGATTACATTAGTTCCCATTAATGGAATCATTCTTGTCTGAAGATTCAGGTGTCAGCCAGCCTGGTTCAAATCTTAGCTCCACCCCTTACTAGCTGTATGACCTTGGACATGTTATGCAAAATTTCAGTGGCTCAGTTTCATCATTTGTAAAAATGGAGGCAATAATAGCACTTTTTTCATAGTTTTTTTTTTCCCCCTAAGGTAAGACATATAAAGTGCTTAAAACAGAGCTTGGCCCAGAGTAAGCATTCAATAAAGGTCAGCTGAAAATAATGACTGTCTGTGGTAACTTCATTTCAGGCAGGAAGATTTTTGAGTCTCAGAGAGGTGAAATCACTTGCCCAGGACCACACAGCCAGTCTGTGGGAGAGCTAGGTTTTAAAACCAAAGTCTAGGCTTAGATTTGTGTCTTTAAAAATATCTCCAGATGCCCCGTGAGAGATCACCTAAAGTGAGAGAGACTGGAGCCCAAGTCACCACTTAGGCTATTGTAGCTCTGGGGGCATGGAACCCAGGAGAGCCACTTTACCCCACCAGGCTGTCATTTGGGAGCCTCTGAGGAGCTGGTCTGGCCCAGGGAGGAGCTGTTCTTTCCATCAGTGAGGCTGGGGAGGTTAATGGCATTCCCAGGAAGGGCCAGGGATTAGGGAAGCCTGTGCTGCAGAGCCAAATTATTTCACCTCTAGTGAGTTTTCCAGAGCTCCCCCTCTCCCACCAGGAAAAAAAGAGGCTGAATGGGCTGAGACCTCCAGTTCCCTAGCTTGATGGACTAGGCTGGAGGAGATTGTAGCCCCCATCAGGCTTGCCCTGGTCCTGGCTATGGCTGTTCCGGCACAAGCTGTGGGAAAGGAGGAAGGGCCCAGCATGCTCACTGGGGTACAGCAGGGGCCCACAAAGAGGAGGGGGGCCGGGACCTTTCAGGGGCTGGACAATTAGAGAGAAGGCACATTCCAGGGGAATCCACATCTGGGATGAGCCTGAGCTGGGGCCAGCCCTGTAATCCATTGCAGATGTGATGGCCAGCAGCAGATGTGGGCAGGACCTCCCTCATGGGCGGATGGGGGTGGGGAGCTGGCAGGGACAGGGAGATGAGGAACAGCTCCCAGACACCACTAGTCATGTCCTCTTGAGAGGCTACTACCTGGCAGCTATTTTATGCATGGTACCTTGAGGTTGGCATTGCTGCCAGACTGAGAGGCCACAGTTGGCCCAGGGACACTGGCCTCAGCTAAGTGTTTCTGGGAGCAGAGCTTGAGCTAGGAGGCAACCAGCCCCCAGGCTGAGCTTCTTCACACCCCAATAAGGCCTTGTTTTCAGATGCCATTTGCAGGGCTGCAGTGGTTTTAATGACCTAAAACTTGAGGAGGCAGAAATTTAGGACACTGGTTCTGAGTTCGACCAGCTCCAGCCCATTCATCTTCCAGGGCTGGCATTGAATGAGGAAGTCTAAAGGACTTGTCAGTGACAGGAACTGCTGATCTTCCTGGACCAAAGTGGACAGAGCTAGATAATGTCTAGTCCTGTTTGCCAGCCATGTGACCTGACAGTTGGCACCAGAACACTGCCCTGTGGGAAGGAAGGGAAACGCAGCAAAGGCTTCCTTGTTGGTTGGTTTTGTGAAGCCCAGCCAGAGGTCTAGGGAGTGGGTGAAGGGAGTCTGAAGTATATGAGGTAGGATATCCCCCGTCTCTGAGTGGAGATGTGTAATTGCTCCATCACCCAGCATGTTTGGCAAGGCACCTGCAAGCAGAGAATCATAATTCTATCTATCTATATAATAGAGGAATATGCAAATTAGCTGGGACACCATAACGTCACAACTGAACAGCAGGGACCTGAGGCTGCATGGCGCCTGGCTGGGGCAAGGGACCTCAGGCCACACCCCCGACCCCGTGGGGCTTGATGGGGACCTCAGGCGGTGCCCCCTGCCCCAGCACCAGGCTAGGGGACTTGAGGCTGTGCCCCCTGCCTGGCAGGGCTTGACGGGGGACCTGAGACTGTGCCTCCACCCGGCACTGGGCTGGGGGACCTGAGGCTGCACCCCCGCCTGGAGGGGCTTGAGAGGGGTGGGGCCCAGCCAGGTCTGGGTCTCACCAATGGGGGTGGGGCTGGCCGGGGCTGGGTCTCCTGTGTTTTTGAAGCGCATGCGGGTGGTGGGCAGGGACTTGACTCTAGGTCCCGTGGCAAGTCCCAGACTCTGACAGGAGGGAGATTTTCATATACATTTTACTATTTTTCTTTCATCTCTGACACTTCTATTATAGAGAAAGGGCAAATAGCAATATTAAAATATTTCCTGTAGTTAATTCCCTTTTAATGTGTACAAATTTCATGCACCGGGCCACTAATAATGTCATAAGGAGGACTTCTCCTGGTCTATTCCAAACCTTTTCATGTCACAGAGGAGAGAATGGAAGCTCAGAGAGAGGTAGGGAGCCAGTGGCAGAGCTGAGCTGGCAAGGCTAAGTGTTTGGTTGGTTTTGCGAAGTCCAGCCAGAGGTCTAGGGTGTGGATGAAGGGAGTCTAAGGTGTATGAAGTAGGATATCCCCCGTCTCTGAGTGGAGATGTGTAATTGCTCCATCACCCAGCATGTTTGGCAAGGCATCTGCAAGCAAAGAATCATAATTCTATCTATCTATATAATAGAGGAATATGCAAATTAGTCGGGACACCGTAATGTCACGACCAAACAGCAGGGACCTGAGGCTGCATGGTACCTGGCCGGGGTGAGGGACACTTAGCTCCTGATTCCCAGCCGAGTGCTGTTTCCTACAGACGTGGGATGCTTGGTGGCATGAATGGGTGAGTAAGTAAGTGAATGGATGAGTGAATGCAAAGGCTTGGCTGCTCAGATGGATCTGTGGCCTGGCCAAGGTTTGTAGACACAATGGATATATCCAAATACAGCTTCTCAGCCATGTAGTGCTTGCCTGAAAGACAGGAATCCATCTTGCCCCTTTTCTCTCAACCGTGTCTCCCCAAAGGCTCCAATGAAAGGGAAGGATTCACCCCCAGGTCACCCATCAAGCCAAGGGTAGGGGCAGAATACAAAGCCATGTGTCCCCTGAACCCCTTCTCCTCACTTTTTCTGCCTGAGCTGAAGACAACTTCCATCCATTTCACAAGCAAGGAAACCGGAGACAGGCCCAGAGGGGATGCAAGACAGATTACAGGATGAGCTTTAAATCAGGCCTGGCAGGACACTGCATGTAATGGATTCCTGTTGGCTGGAGCAACATTCCTGGCCTCTGTGGGTCCAGGCAGCCTCCAGAGCAATGTCACTCCAAACTAACGACAGGTGGCAGCAGAGGACCATGGTAGACAGCCTAGGCCTTGCCTATAAGGCTTGTCCAACGTCCTTTCTCAGTGAGAAAGTTGGCTAGATTGGTACCATGAGGAGGGATGGCTGTGGCAGAGCAGCCACACTGAGGGACCTGGGGCACCCAGAGCTGGAATAAGTTGGTGTTTACTGAAGAGGTAATGATGAAGGGCAGGGCAGAACATCTGAGAGGGAGGAGGAAGGGGTGGGAGAGCTAGACAGAGCCTGAGGACAGAGAAATAAGCTGAGAGTTCAGAGAAAAACAAAGATGTACAGAGACTCTGGGATACACACACACACACACACACACACACACAGTGAAATCATGGAACTTTCCAACTGTAAGGACCTTTACAGGCCAATGTCCCAAACCTTCCATCTTACATGTGGGGACACTGAGACTCAGAGAAGATGTGATTTACTTGAGAACACACAAGCAAATTTCTGATAAATAGGAACTAGTCCCAGCCTGGCTCCTCCCCTGATTCCCAGACTCCAGTACTTTTGTCCAAAGGCCACCTTGGACAGTATGCATGGTAATTGCCTGGGGATCTACTCAATATTTGCCCCAGAGTGAGGGAGACAGAAATGGAGACAGATATTCAGACAGAGGCAGAGGGAAGCAGTGCAAGAAGAGAAAGTAAGGGGGAACAGGAGGGAGCAGAGTCCTCAAAGGCTAGCCCAAGCCTAACCCACCTTATAGCAGGGGACCAGGTACATGGAAAAGAGGCCCAGGTTGGATCCTAGAGCTGGAGAGAAGGCCTTGATTTTCTTCTACTTCTGCTGCCTGCTCACCATGAGATCACTGCCTGATTTTACCACAAGTATGGACAGACACATTATTTCCTGACCAGGACCCAAGCTCTGCCATCTCAGGCCTGATGGTCCAAGATAGGATATGTGTGCAATGTCATTATAAACTCGAGTGACCATATTTTTTAAACTAAAAAAATCAGGCCATATTGTCTAATGTATCAGCTGATCACAGAACACAATATTTAAAATTAAGCTTGTCCCCGGAAATCTGGGCCATCTGGTTACTGTCCTGTTACTCCACCCATTGGCTTCCCCTTTACACACAGGCCTGGAGATGCCCCCAGCTGTTAGCCAGGTCCTGGGGCTGAGAAATGAGGAAGAGGAATGAGAGCTAACATTCACTGAGCTCTTGCCATGTGTCAGGCATTTTCTGTCCATTATCTCATTTATTTTCCATGACAGCCATATGAAGTAGGCACTTTTATAATCCTCAATTCACAGATGAGGAAACAAGTTCAGACAGCTGGACTCACTTCACCCAAGGTCACACAAGTATACCCAGCCAGCCAAAGACCGTGCTCCATGACCCCACTGTGATAAGCTGACATCCCCAGCAGAGAAAGCCCTTCTAAGGAGTGAGAGAAAACACTGAGAAGAATTGCCACCCTAAAAGCTACTGTGAATTTGGGATGTATCAACAGAGGTAAAGAGACCAAATGAAATAGATCACAGTCTTGCTCTTCTCTGATCTCTGGAATATGTGTCCTGTTCTGGGCCCTATACATTGAGGCCACACTGATGCATGTCTACAGGGCAGTGAGGAGGTTGAGGAGGGGCTTGGAACCCATGTTCTTGAGGAGCAGTTGGAGGAACTGAGGCTATTAAGCCTGGAAGTATGATTTCAGATACTTCAGACCACATAATGAGATGGCATTTTCTGTGTGGCCCAAGGAGACCAAGACATATAGGGAGGCAGATATGGACTCAGCACAAGGAAGAACTTTCTCAGAGTCCTAGATACTCTGTCATAAAACTGGATGCCTTGAGAGAGAGTGAGTTCTCCTTTACTTGTGGGGCACAAACCTGGTTGAACTGAACACTTAATGGAAATGCTGCAGACAAGCCTTGAGTTCTGGATCAGAGGTTGGACTGGATGCCTCCTAGGTTCATGACAGCTCTGAGATTCCATGAATCTGTTATTTTTGTGAGGGTTGGCATGCTCTAAGGCCACCCCTATGGAGATTTAACAACTTTTTTTTCTCACTGCCTTTTTCCAGTGCCTCACATGTTTAAAAGCCAGTAAGTCATTCCTTAGGTCTCACCTAAATTCCTCTTAATGGAGTCAGTTCCATGAAGGACTGGCTACTGAGAAGGAAGGGCCAGAGAAAGCAGAAAAGCAAGGCCCTAGAGACCTAGAGGAAAATTGTTCTGAAGTAGTAACATTTAGGCAGACAGATGGCCAATGACAAATGGGGGAGGGAGCATTCAGAAAACATTACAGTTGAGATGTAAAGTACCTTTCCTTTAATGATATTATCTTTCCCAATTGATTTTGTGATTCAAGTTGCTAACACTTAAATGGTGGGGGTGGTGAGTTGCTCACATCATTATTTGGAATATGACATTAACCAACCACTTTAGGTAATGCTGCTAATGTCATGAAATCATTCTTTGGGCTAATCTAGATGTCAATTACAGCACCACCAAGACACTGTTAAACATTAAATTTGCATAACATTCTATTGACTGAGAGGTGCAGGTTGTCAAGTGACTAGAAGGAGTGAGAGACTGATGATAGTCCAGGTTTGTCCTGACAAGACCACAGAGATGTTCTGGATTAAGAAAGTTTGGAGGGATGACCATGACCCATCTCTGATGAGTCAAATTTTGTTTCTCTCCATTCTCTCAGATCATCAATACTTAGGTTGAAATCGATTTATCAGAGGTGTGTGCAGCACCCCCATGATGCTGGCCTGAGGAGCTATTATCCTTCTGACCAGCTCTTAACATTTCTTTCCTCCATCACCTTAGAAATCTGCTTTCTCCATCCCTGTTATCAGCTGTCCTCAGGAGAGTGCCCTGGCTTTGGCACCTTTACCTGGAGCAGTTTATCCAACTGTGGGAAGCCCGGAACCTGGAGAATAGTGTGAAGAAAGGCTGCCCTTCTTCCTGCAGGTTGCATGCATGTCTGGCTAACAGCAACTAAGGCCAGGTTCGATTTTAGATCTGAACCTATAGATTTCTCTAAGAGATACTCCTGTTTTGAAGAAAGAAAATGGGGTTTGCTCTAGTGAATGTTTATACAAATTCCAGCTGTGGGGGAGTGTGGAACCCAAAGCAGGGATTGGGGCACATGAATAATTGAGGTCATGCCCTTATGGAAAAATATGAAAGTGAGGCAGAAAAGCAAGATAGGGATGAGGTAGCCAGAAAGGATTTGATCTCTGATAAAGCCTAGCCTTGACCTGATCTAGAGTGGATGTGGGAACTTTGGAGCATAAATCACACAACAGAGTTGTACCATATTGAGGAGAGGGACTGGACTTTTGTATTCCTGTAGCAGTCACTTATTCTCCTCTCCCAATTCTGTGGATGACAGGTATAACCTCCCACACAACTCCGTATTAGATGGCTTCTATCAGCCAAGAGCAAGTCTCTGAGGTATTACCACTAGCCACAGCATGCACAAAAGCTGAGGATGGGTGCAGCAGCTGGAAGAGGGGATCTAGCCCTGGCATAAGCATCATCTACAGAAAGGCTGCCATCTTAGAGGTCTAACCCCCCCTTCTATGAAGCATGCAGACTTCAATCACCATGGCTCTGACATTCAGCTGTGAGCTAGTTGTGTCTCACGGATCAGAGCTATTGGAGGGTAAATGGAAGGGTTAAGAAGTTGTCAGTTGTGCAATAATGAGACATGAGTCCAAGCTCCTGAGTCAAGAAAGCCACATAGCTTAAAAAGACATGGAGCTGGTGGGGGGAGACACCAGGTAAAGGTGACTCCAGGATTGTGTCAGGTCATCAGGACTGTAGTGCTATCACTTCAAGAAACGGGGTTTGAGGGTACACCAAGCTATACACTGGGATTAAACTGGAATTAATCCACATGGATTGTTTTTATGCTGCATGTAGTTTTATAAATTACAGTACTTCCTTTTTCTTCTCCTTATTAATTTTCCTTATGAAAATGTCAGCCAGTACCAATATGCTTAAGGGAACTATGGGAATAGCTTGGAGCCCATCCTGGGGCTGGTATGTTGCCTAAGAATGATAGCAGCTAGCACCTATTGAGCACTTAATATGTACCAAGAACCCACTGAGCACTTACATTCAGGCATTATTAGCTCATTGAGTTCTCCTAATAGGACTTGGACTGTCCTATATATGGGGGAGGGTGGTGAGAAAAGGAGGTATCAAAGATAACTCCTGGTTTCTGAATGGATGGTTGTGCCATTATCTGAGATGAACACTGGAGAAAGAACTCTTCTCTGGCCTCAGCTCTCTCTTCTGTAGGCTGAACAATTCCAGTTTCTGTAAATGTTTCCTTGTGATGCTTGGTTTGAAAACTCTGGAACTTCTTAGAGATCCATTAGGTCCTGACTGGAAAGTTTCTAGATCTCAGAAGACTTGCACTTTTCTTTACTTCTTTAGTCCCTCTTCACAGATATAGCTGGTGTGAGAAAAAAAGTACACAAACAAACAAACAAACAAACAAAAACAAGTTGCACTCAGTCCATCGAATTCCTTAGATGAATACCAACCCTTGATTTTCTAGGACAGAACCAAGGTCCAGTCCCTCTACCAACCAAATTCTAACCAAGAGGATGTAAAGGAAGATGTATATTTGCTACCTTGTCCATTCCCTGAAAAAGAACCACAAGAAAACCCCATTTTTGGCAGCTAATAAGCAAGCAAGCATTTTTTAAAATTTTCTAAGTATTTAAAGGCAATACATATTGAGTGCTAAGATCAAGCCCTTTATACAAGGACTAGTGGTCCAGTGCATAACATTTGTGCATGGAGGGGTGGGGTTCCCTCAGCCCAGCCTGGACCCTCTCCAATCAGACATCCCTCTCACAATCTGGGACTGCTGGCTCCTAACTGCTCACCTGCCTGCCTGCCTGATTGCTCCTAACCACTCTGTCTGCCTGCCTGATCGCTCCTAACTGCTCTCCCCTGCCGGCCTGATTGCCCCTAACCACCTCTGCCTCAGCCCCCACCACCCCTAACTGCTGCCTGCCTGCCTGATTGCTCCTAACCACTCTGTCTGCCTGCCTGATCGCTCCTAACTGCCCTCCCTTACTGGCCTGATCTCATCCCCAACTTCCCTCCCCTGCTTGCCTGATCTCACCCCCAACTGCCCTCCCCTGCTGGCCTGGTTGCCCCCAACTGTCCTCCCCTGCCGGCCTGATCTCGCCCCTAACTACTCTCCTCTGCCAGCCTGATCGCCCCTAACTGCCCTCCCCTACAGGCCTGATCTTGCCCCCAACTGCCCTCCCCTGCTGGCCTGGTTGCCCCCAACTGTCCTCCCCTGCCGGCCTGATCTCGCCCCTAACTAAGCTCTGCCTCCTGGGCAGCCATTGGCTCCTCGCAGTTCACCCAGATTTGGTTCTGATTGGTCAGTTTCTACTATGCCAGTCATCTTTGGGCCTATCTCCAAGCCTGATCAGAGAGGCAGGGCTGATCAGCAGCCCCTGTGGAGGCCCGGAGACAAACAGAGGCCTGGTTGCTGGTGAAGCCCAGAGAGAAAGAGGCAATGGCTGATCAATAGCTGCCACAGAGGCTGTGGATCAGACCCTAACTCTCTCTCTGGGCCTGATCCACAGTCAGTGCTGAGTCGCTGCACCCACACTGGCACCACGGCACCCCAGCACTAACTGCAGCACTGACTTCTGTGTTCAGTCCAGTTTTCGGTCGGTCGTTATGGACCCTGGGTTTTTATATATTAGGATTATCTTATTTAATTCTAAAATCTATGCATTTAGCTGAAAGTAAAAGAAGCCATGATTCAAACTGGCTTAAACAAATAGGAAATTTATTTTCTCAAATAAAAGGATGTCCAGAGTCAGAGCAGGCTTCAGGCCTAGCAAAATCAGTGGCTTGGCAGTGTTCTCTGGTAATAGAATCTTTTACCTCTTGGTTCTGCCATCCTCAGAAAAACTTCTGCTTAAGGTAGTTCAAAGCACCACTTCCACGCATAACATCCCTGGAAGGAAAAGCAAATGTCTCTCTTTGTCTCCTTAGGAGTAAGGGAATCTTTCCCAGAAGCCCCAGGTAGACTTCCCCTCATGTATGGTTCATTGGCCAGGATTGATGCACATGCTCTTCCCTGAATCAATCACTAACAAGGGCAATGGAAAGGACATGATTGGATTAGCTTGTTTATTTGAAGTGGAAGAAAGGACACTAAAATACACCATGTTCTCATTTTACAGAAGAGAAGACTAAGGCTCTCTCAGATTGAGTAACAGAGTAACTTTCCCAAAGTAACAAACACATCCAGTAAATAACAGAGCTGAGATATAAATCCAGTACATCCCTAGTCACTGAACTTATTGATTACTAAATATTTGTTAATTACTAAGAGCTTACTGAGGTAGTAGAAGGGGCATTTATTATCCTAGTACAGTAAACCCTCCATTTTATAGACTTTGATTTAACAGACTTCAGATTTAATGGACAAAATTTCCAGTCCATATGTCATATGTGAAAATTAACACTGTGTTAATTTAAAAATGCTTTTAACCAAGATTTGCTTATAATTAAATTAACAGGTTATTTTTTGTTATTAATTCACTGTTATTTTAAACAAATGAAAGTGAATAGGACATATGTCAAAAAATCACTGTAGTAATTTCACTGACATAAATAAATATTACATATCTACAACTATAGTCTACATATTTAAATCCAAGAGTTACCACTCATAAACAATGTTCAGCAAATAATTAGCATGCGATCACACTGAATTGTGAGTGCTAATTGGTTCTGTTGTTGGGTGCGTGACTTTCTGCAGCAGTTTTATTTTTTTAAATATATTTTTATTGATTTCAGAGAGGAAGGGAGAGAAGAGAGAGATAGAAACATCAATGATGAGAGAGAATAATTGATTGGCTGCCTCCTGCACGCCCCACATTGGGGATCAAGCCCACAATCTGGGCATGTGCCCTGACCGGGAATCAAGCCATGACCTCCTGGAACTGTGACCTCCTGGATCATAGGTTGATGCTCAATCACTGAACCACACCAGCCAAGCATTGAAGCAGTTTTAATGTTTGCGGTCCAATGTTTCCATGTGTGCTAAGCCACACCCTAGCCATGTGCATTTGTTTACTTGTAGTGACTGGTGAATGCACCCATTTACTAGACCTATTCCGTATAAATATAAAATTACTGAAATATAGAAAACTTTTCTGTGAAATTAAACTTTTCATACATACTTAATTTTAATTACATGAACGTGTCTACATAAGTAAAAGCAGGTAAACTAATTTGTCAATTTTGTAACAAATGCATTTGGAAAACCTACTTTATTATATAACAGACTTTCAGCTTTAACAGACATCCCCTTGCCTGGATTAATCCGTTATATTTAGGTTTTACTGAATATATTTTCCAACTCCCTGAAGTCAGAAGGTTGGGTAGCAAAGCAAGAGACCATTAAGATATTCACTAGTGAATTGGCCAATTATAAAATTACTCTGGTATCACTCCCAGATTAACATTAGCATCTAGATCAGTCTTTTCTGATTGCTGTATGTTATAAACATCAGAGAATAAAGAGCCAATCAGTTTGCAAAGTGAAACTGCAAATATGAGAAGAGATTCATTAGTGTGTGAAATCAGCAAAAGTGATATTGGAAAACTGCCGGAACCTCACAAGCCATGGACACATGAGAGCCTGACAGAATTAGCTCAGTTAACGATGAAGAAGAGCAAGTCAACTAGGATAAGAACAAGATAAAGGTGTCAAAGAATAAGGATTTGACTCTCAAATTATTAAGAGGTATTCTGGGGAAAAACCAGTCTTCAGATTTTTTAAATAAAATTATCTTCTTTAGGATCATGCTTTGAAAAGCAAAGTAAAAATGTGATGCCATGCTATCATTCAGCTTTGTCAGAAAAATCATACCATAGAGCAACTAATGGTTGAATCATTCTTTGCTTGCTCTAAGAACTAGAAGAGAATTGCAATGCCAGCCTAAATTTGTGAGACATAAACTACTTGTCATAATTTTTTGGTTCTTTTTTTTTTTTGCAATGAATTCAAAAAAACTTTTTTTTTACTACTTACTATGACAGTTTAAACATTCACTGTAAGTATAATTTTCCTCCTTAGTATCAATTATCTGTATGTAAAGAGGATCTCCTATAGAATGCTAAGATCACCCTGGGATCAAATCAATCTGGCTGAGCCACTCACTAGATTTTTGGCTTGGGGCAAAATTTTCAGCTTTTTTAAGCCCCAGTTTTTTTTTCTTCTGTAAAATGAGGAAGATTCATAGGGTTATTATAAATATTAAATGACACTGCTCATATAAAACACTTACCATAGTCCATCACACATAGTACTCATTCAATAATGTTAGCTGATATTGTTGTTAAAATGGCTGTGGGGAATGACGCCAAGAGCATGGACTCCAGAGTCAGTCAGACCCAGAGTTCTAATCCTGCTTTGGCCATTTCCTTATTATGTGACCTGGGACAATCCACTTCCCCTCTCTGGGCCTCAGTGATCTCATCTAGAAATTGGACTACATAGGGTTGCTATGACAGATGAGATAACTGACACCCAGTCACTGTCACTTAATAAGCAATTGTTTTTATTTATCTGTGCTGAATATTGTGTCCAGCTTTGTGTGCAAGTGCATACTGGTGTGCAGGGAGGAGGGACATGCATAAGAAATGTAAGGGGGCATGGCTCCCATCCTCAAAGGACTTAGATTGCATGAAGAAAACCACTAATGTGCTGTATGACCACTACATGCCTTCTCTGGGCCTCAACTTTCCTTTCTGTAGTATTAAGTCCTTAAACTAATCAATCTCTAAGGTTCTCAAATTCTGAGAATCTCTATAGTCAGCTGAACATCTGGAACAAGTATAGAGCAAAACAAGGCAACTTGGTTCCATGTGTGAGATACTGAAGTTCATAAAGAATGTCCTTCAGAAGCTCAGAGGAGGGGAGGATAGTCCAGTGGAATGAGTACTGGCTTTGGAGCCAGGCAGATCTGGATTTAAATCTGAGCTCTTCCATTCTCTAGTTTTATCAGCTTGAGCCCCTAACTTCTACTTTCTGAGCTGGAGTTCCTCCTCTGTAAAATGGCTAAACATGCATGCCTTCTAAGGATATGTGAGAAATAATCAAGCAGACACATTGGAAAGCGTCTCATATACTAGTACAGTAGGTGCTGTGCTTCTTGCTTAAGCAGACTTCCTGAAGACTTGGGGACTTGAGCCAGGAGTTTTGGGTGGGGAGAAAGCTGCTGGAGAACTGGGTATAGTTGGGAAGAATAGCATAGAATGGCCTTTTGGCAGATGACTTTATCTGGAGGGCAAAGTGCCAGGCTCTGAAAGGGCAAACCCATTGCTCCAAGGTCCATGAAGAGGCCATCCCATTGCCAGCCTTTGCCTGGGATTTTCATCAAGGTCTAGAGAGAAAAAAATGAAACCAAAATGAAATATATATTTATAACAATAATAATAATTATTATTCTTTCACCAATTTTCTCTTCCTCGGATGGAGTCTGGCAAGGACTACAGAGCAGGGAAACTGCTAAAGTTGAGAGTAATGGTGCCCCCAGGACAAATAAAGAGGGAACTTCAAACTAGCAGATGCTGCCGAAAACTCCAACACAGGAAATATCTGCAGAATGAATTGAGAATTTATGGGGGTTTGGTTTTTCAGGATTTATAAGTTCCATGAGCAGAGAAGGGAGATGGAGAGAGCATGACAGGGCGAGAGGAGTGGGCTCAGGGCAAAGGCCAGCTGTTCTCCCACCTCCCACCAGGCTCAGAGGCAGATCTGGCATCAGTGGGGTGCTGCAGGGGTAACAGTGGCCTGGGCAGGCTGAGCTATGCTGAGGTGATCCTGTTGTTCCCCTTAGCACTGGTGTCATCCTCAGGGTGAGCTGGCAGATGGGTAGAGGCAGGCATATATGGCTACAGATAAACATGCTTGGGCAGGAAAGGTCAACTGATAATGATGGTGATAATCACTTGACCCACCATCAGCAGGGCCTTCCAGGAATTGAGCTTTCCCCAGGCTTTTCTCAGAGTATGCAAGTAGCTAGGGCTCAGAAGAGTGGGAGTGAGTGAGGATGGCATTTCTGCAGGCTCGTGGGATTCCTGAACCCACACATCTGCAGCAGCACAACCCCTCTGGGGGCCTCAATTTTCCCACTTATAAAATATTGTAGACAGCAGGCCTTATTATTGAAGTATTGGTAAGGGAAGGTGGGGGAGCAGGGAAAGTGGAATATTAGGCTGCCAGAGTTGGAGCAGGGAAAGAGTAGAGAGGGGCCCTTCTCTAGGCAAAGGAGGGCTCTGGGGGTGCTGACGAATTTCAAAGCCTCAGGGGTTCTGGATCACCTTTTTGCTATCAGTCCAGATGGGGGACTGTGAATTCCGACTGCATTTAGGCCACCCTGGCTGCAGGCCCTTTAAATATCCCAAAGGACCCTGACAATTTACCATTTCTGGACTCTACCCAAAGAGGGATTTGGGAGGAAAGCCATTCGGCTGCATTTAGAAGTTAGCTATGCTCAGAAAGTATAGCTTGAGCAAGCTCCTGGAAATGGGGACCTTTTCCTTCTTTACTGGACCAAAATCCAAGCCACAGGCAAAATGAAGAGGTGCTCAGAGGAGGGAGAGAAGGAAGTAAGGTGAGGGCTACTGGGAGGCAAGACTTCCTCAGGTCTCCCTGGAGGGATACCATGAGATAGGTCTTACCTTGGTCATTCAGGACTTGCTGAACAGGAGGGAAACTTTCTCAATCAGCCCAATTTTCTTCAGGAGACCAGAAACACAGGTCAACCTTGGGAGGGAGAGAGCACCCTGTCTTTAAAGGTGTTTAAGCCTCAGCCTGACAATCACCTGCCATTGGGAAGGCTATTGAGAGCATGTCTGCATTAAATTGGGGAGGTTGGAGAGAAATCAAGGGTACATGTCTCTCAGCCCAATAGTGCTATTATTCACGGAGTTCAACTGTTGTGTGATTTGGGGTGACTCCCTTCCCATTGATAGAGATCAGTCTTCCCATCTGTAAAATGCAGTTGGGTGGACTTTGGTCTCAAAAGGCCTTTCTGGCTATAGCATTCACCTACTACATGACAATAGCTTTTGGAGGGCAGGAGGGGAAAGGTTCACAGAGTAGAGACTCCTGCCATTCTCTATTATCTTGCCTAGCCCTGACTCCAACCTGCTTCTCTGAGTTTCTCTGTGGCCATCTCATTCTTTCCTCATAAAAGTATAGAGCAGCAAATGTTCCCAGTTGGAGGCCAGGCAGCTGCCAGTGTCAGCCTTAAAAAGTGAGGAAATGAAGAGGCACAGGCAGAGCTCTCTGAAGGAGGGAATAAATCTGAGGAGCCTTGGAGTTCCATTTTTAGTTTTTTGATTAAACTCCATACTGTTCTCCACAGTATGGATTTCTTGTCATGTGGAGCCACTGAAGTCTCTGTCTCTAGGGCCTTTCCCAGTCTTAGCAGCTACCTCCCCAGCCCAGAGATTACTATCACTTTGTAGTAAGTTTTGAAACTAGAAAGTGTGAGTCCTCCAACTTTGTTCTTCTTTTCCAAGATAGTTAAGCTATATGGGGTCCCTTACAATTATATATAATGTTTTTGAGGATTGTATTTTCTATTTTTGCAAAAAACGTAATTGGAAATTGATAGTGCATTGAATCTGTAGATTGTTTTGGGTAGTATCAACATCTTAACAATATTAAGTCTTGTAATTCATGAAAACAGGATAGTTTCTCATTTATCTATGTCTTCCTTAATTACTTTCAGCAATGATTTGTAATTTCAGTGCACAAGTCTTCCACCTCCTTGTTTAAATTTACTTCTAGGTATTTTATTCTTTTGGATGCTATTGTGAATGGAATTGTTTTCTTAATTTCCTTTTCAGATTGTTCATTGCTGTATATGCTATAGCATATACATAAGGGATATTGATCTGTATTTTACTTATGTCTTTATCTGGCTTTGGTATCAGAGTAATGCTGGCTTCATAGAATGAGTTGGGAAGTGTTACTTTCTCTTCAATTTTGGGAAGAATTTTATAAGTATTGGTATTAAATATTCTTTAAATATTTAGTAGAATTTACCAGTGAAACTATGTGGTCCTGTACTTTTTTTGTTGTTGGGAGGTGCTTCAAAAAAATTACTGATTCTATCTCTTGTTATAGGTCTGTTGAGATTTTTTACTTCTTCAATCAGTTTTGGTAATTTGTGTGTTTCTAGGAATTTGTCCATTTCCTTTAGATCAGAGATTTTCAACTGGTGTGCCACAGCACACTGATGTGCCACAAGAATTTTTAAAACATACAATTTAGACAGGGGCACTGACCCCTTTTCCCTTAGATTGTAAAATTTAAAAAATGACAACAGCCAACACAACAATAGCCATCTCATGTGAATTAATCAAAATTATTCCTATATTTTTGTCAGATTGGCAAAAAATATATTTTGTGGTGTGCCACAGAATTTTAGTACTTAGTTTATGTGTGCCATGAGATGAAAAAGGTTGAAAATTGCTGCTCTAGATTATCTAATTTGTCAACATATAGCTGTTCATAGTATTCTCTTTAAATATATCATTCCACTGCCTTCTGGTCCCCATTATTTTTTTTATGAGAAATTGGCTGATAATCTTATTGAGGATCTCTTGTATATTGAGATTCAATCCTCTCTTGCTGCATTCAGGATGTTTGTCTTAGGCTTTCAACAGTTTGGACTTCATTGAGCTTCTTGGATGTGTAGACATGAATCTTTCATCAAGTTTAAGATGTTTCCAGCCATTATATTTTCAAATATTATTCTCTCCCCCTTCTTCTTCTAGGACTCCCATAATGTGCATGCTGCTCTGCTCAATGGTGTCCCATGGGTCTTTTAGGTTTGCTTACTTTTCTTCATTTTTTTTTCTTTCCGCTCCACAGACTGGATAATTTCAATTGTTCTGTCTTCAACTTCACCAATTCTTTCTTCTGCCTGCTTAAATCTGCATTGACCCCCCCCCCAACTTCCTGTGAATTTTTAATTACAATTATACTTTTCAGGTGCTGAATTTCTATTGGTTTCTTTTGTATAATTCCTGGCTTCCTTTAGTTCTTTGTTCATGGATTTAATTAGCTATTTGAGCACATTTAAGAAAGTTGATTTAAAGTCTTTAGTAAATCCAAAGTGAGCTTCTTTATTTGTTTTGAATGGGCCATATTTTACTTTTATTTATATTCAATTTGTGATTTTTATTGAAAAGTGGACATTTGAATATTATAATGGTGAAAGCCTGGGAATCAGATTCTCCACCTTCCCCAGGGTTTGCTGCTCTTGATTGTTAAAGGTTGCAGTCATTCATTTGTTTGGTAAGTTTTCCAAGCTATTTTTCAAAAGTTGGATTTCTTGTCATGTGGAGCCACTGAAGTCTCTGTCTCTTTACCTTGTGTTCAACTGGTGTTTTGACAGAAAGTTCCTTAAAAGCCAGGATAATTTTAAAGTGACCTTTTTCTTGATTCAGAGTTCACTTGGTTGCCATATACCATTGGTGCTTTTCCAGAGTTCTGACAAAGTTGATATTGACAGTTTTTGTGTGCTTTTTGATGCTTCTGTGGAGGGATGGGCATTTAGAGCTGCCAACTATGCCATTTTGCTGACATCACTTGCTTGTTTACCTCTTTTTTAAATTTTTTCTTTATTGATTAAGGTATTACATATATGTCCTTATCCCCCCATTGTCCTCCACCTCCCCCCCCCCACACTCATGCGCTCACACCCTGGTGTCTGTGTCCATTGGTTATGCTTATATGCATGCATACAAGTCCTTTGGTTGATCTCTCCCTCTTACCCCCACCCTCCTCTACCTTCCTCTGAGGTTTGACAGTCTGATCTATGCTTCTCTGTCTGTGGATCTGTTATTGTTTATGAGTATATGTTGTTCCTTATATTCCACAAGTAAGTGAGATCATGTGATATTTATCTTTCTCTGACTGGCTTATTTTGCTTAACATAAGGCTCTCCAGGTCCATCCATGCTGTTGGGAATGGTAAGAGTTCTTTCTTTTTTATAGCAGCGTAGTATTCCATTGTGAGGATGTACCACTGTTTTTTAATCCATTCATCTGCTGATGGGCACTTAGGCTGTTTCCAAATCTTAAGCTATTGTAGATTGTGCTGCTATGAACATAGGGGTATATATATCCTTTCTGATTGGTGTTTCTGATTTCTTGTGATATATTCCTAGAAGTGGAATTACTGGGTCACATGGGAGTTCCATTTTAAATTTTTTGAGCAAACTCCATACTGTTTTCCACAGTGGCTGCACCAGTCTGAATTCCCACCAGCAGTGCACAAGGGTTCCTTTTTCTCCACATCCTTGCCAGCACATGTTGTTTAGAAAAGATATTATTGATTAATTTAAATCAGCAGTTCTCAACCTGTGGGTCACAACCCCTTTGGGGGGTCAAATGACCCTTTCACAGGTATAGCCTCAGACCATTGGAAAACACATATATAATTACATATTGTTTTGTGATTAATCACTATCCTTTAATTATGTTCAATTTGTAACAATGAAATTGGGGGTCACCACAACATGAGGAACTGTATTAAAGGGTCGCGGCATTAGGAAGGTTGAGAACCACTGATCTAAATATTAAGGTCTCCTATAATCTTAGGGTTCAGTGAACAATGGAAGTGCTTTTAGGTGTTGCAGACCCTGGAAGGTAATTATCAAGGTGTGGGATTTGAGTCTGCTGGCTGAAATGAAATCCAACGAGATATGATGGGCCTATCCTTTTTTATAATTGTTCCACTTAATTTTTATTGAATTTATTGGGGTGACATGAGTTAATAAAATTATAGATTTCAGGGATACAATTCTATAATACATCATCTATATGTTGTATTGTGTTCACCACCCCAAGTGAATTCTCCTTCCATCACTATTTATCCCCCTTTTACCCTCTTCTACCTCTCCCACCCCTTTCCCTCTGTTAACCACCAGACTTATGTCTGTTTATAAGGTTGTGGGGGTTTTGTGTGTGTGTGTGTGTGTGTGGTTTTTTTTTTTTTTTTTTGCATGTATCTGTCCAGTTTCCCCAACACCATTTATTGAAGAGACTGTCTTAACTCCATTGTATGTTCTTGCCTCCTTTGTCAATGTTAATTGAACATAGTGGTTTGGGTCGATTTCTGGGTTCTCTAGTCTATTTTATTGGTCTATATGTCTGTTCTTGTGCCAGTACCAGGCAGTTTTGAGAACAGTGGTTTTGTAATACAGCTTGATATCTGGTATTGAGATCCCTCTTACTTTGTTATTCTTTCTCAGAATTGCTGCAGCTATTCAGAGTCTTTTTTTTATTATTCCAGATGAACTTAGAGAGTGCGTTCTAGGTCTGTGAAATATGCCGTTGCTATTTTAATGGGGAGTGCAATGAATCTATAGATTGCTTTGGGTAGTATGGATATTTTAATGATGTTTATTCTACCAATCCATGAACACTGTATGTTCTTCCATCTGTTTATGTCTTCCTCTATCTCTTTTTTCAGTGTCTTGTAGTTTTCCGAGTACAGGTCTTTTACCTCCTTAGTTAATTTTATTCCTAGGTATCTTAATTTTTTGGTGCAATGGCAAATGGGATTTTTTTTTTAGTCTCTCTTTCTGTAAGTTCATTATTGGTGTATAGAAATGCTATAGATTTATTGGTGTTAATTTTCTATCCTGCTACATTGCTGAATTCATTTATTAAGTCTAATAATTTTTTGATGGATCTTTAGGGTTTTCTATATGCAGTATCATGTCATCTGCAAATTATGACTGTTTTACTTCTTCTTTTCCAATTTGGATATCTTTTATTTCTTCTTCTTGTCTAATTGCTATGGAGCACTTCCAGAACTATGTCAAACAGGAGTGGTGAAGGTGGGCATCCCTGTTTCGTTCCTATTCTTAGCTGAAATCGTTTTAGTTTTTGCCCATTGAGTATGATGTTGGCTGTAGGTTTGTCATATAAGGCTTTCATTATGTTGAGATATGATCCCTCAATTCCCATTTTGCTGAGGGTTTTTATCAAGAAAGGTGTTGCATTTTTTCAAATGCTTTATCTGCTTCAATTGATATGACTATGTGATTTTTATCTCTCAATTTGTTTATGTGATGTATCACATTTATTGATTTGCAGCTATTGTACCATCCTTGCATCCCCAGGATAAATCCTACTTGGTCGCCGAAACCGGTTTGGCTCAGTGGATAGAGCGTCGGCCTGCGGACTGAAGGGTCCCGGGTTCGATTCCGGTCAAGGGCATGTACCTGGGTTGCGGGC
>NW_005372142.1:585746-593091 GCF_000412655.1 Myotis brandtii
CCTGCCCTGGGCTCTGCTCCAGGGGGTGCTGGGGGTCTGGGGTTTACTAAGCTTTACTGGAGCTGCTCCCCACACCCCAGCCCCTGCCCCAGAACCACACTGCCTGCAGCAAGGCACCCCAGCAGCATTCTGACAGGTGGGCAGCGGGAGAGCTGAGTAGAGCGGGGGCTGCAGGGAGCCACGTAAGGGCGGGGCCGTGGGAGCCAAGCTCCGGGGGGGTCTGAGGAGAGAGACTGAAGGTATAGGAACCTTCAGCAAAGCGGCCACCAGGAGCTGCAGCCATGGGGTCTGGTGGGCGGATCCTGGGCAAGCGCCACGGACAGGCCCGCTGGACATCCAGGGACATCCTGGGATCAGGCCTGTCAGACATCCTGGGATCAGGCCTGTTGGACATCCTGGGATCAGGCCTAAACCAGCAGTCGACATCCCCCAAAGGGTCCGAGATTGGAGAGGGTGCAGGTTGGGCTAAGGGACAACCCCCTCCCGTGCACGAATTTCATGCACCGGGCCACTAGTTGGTCTATAATTCTCTTTCTTTGTGTTGTCTTTATCTGGTTTTTGTATTTGGGTAATGCTGGCTTCAAAGAATGAGTTTGGAAGTGTTCCCTCCTCTTGAATTTTTTGGAATAGTCTGAGGAGGATAGGTTTTAGTTATTCTTTTAATGTTTGATAAAACTCCCCTGTGAAGCCATTTGACCCTGGGCTTTTGTTTGCTGGAAGCTTTTTGATGACTGCTTCAATTTCACGCATTATTATTGGCCTATTGAGATTTTTAGATTCTTCCTGATTCAGTTTTGAAAGGTTGCATTTTTCTAGGAATATGTCCATTTCCTCTAGGTTGTCTAGTTTGTTGGAATAGAGTTGTTCATAGTATTTTTTAACAATCCTTTGTATTTTTGTGGAGTATGTTGTTATTTTGCCTCTTTCATTTCTGATTTTGTTTACTTGGGTCCTCTCTCTTTGCTTCTTGGTGAACCTGGCTAGAGGTTCATCAGTCTTTTTATCTGTTCAAAGAACTAGCTCTTGGATTCATTGATTTTTTTGTATTATTTTTTGGTCTCTATGTCATTTATTTCTGCTGTGATCTTTATTATCTCCTTCCTTCTGCTCACTCTAGGTTTTTCTTGTTGCTCTCTTTATAATTCTTTACATTGTAGAGTTAGATGATTTACTACTTGTTTTTTGAGGTAGGCCTGTAGAGATATAAACTTCCCTCTCAGGACTGCTTTCCTTGTGTCCCATACATTTTGGATTGTTGTGTTTTCATTGTCATTCATTTCCAAGATAATTTTTAATTTCCTCTTTGATCTGTTTGATTACCCAAACATTGTTTAATAGCATGTTATTCAGCTTCCAAGTGTTTGAATTTTTTTATTGTTTTTATTGTAGTTTATTTCTAATATTATGTCATTGTGGTTCATTTCTGATTTTGTTTACTTGGGTCCTCTCTCTTTGCTTCTTGGTGAACCTGGCTAGAGGTTCATCAGTCTTTTTATCTGTTCAAAGAACTAGCTCTTGGATTCATTGATTTTTTTGTATTATTTTTTGGTCTCTATGTCATTTATTTCTGCTGTGATCTTTATTATCTCCTTCCTTCTGCTCACTCTAGGTTTTTCTTGTTGCTCTCTTTATAATTCTTTACATTGTAGAGTTAGATGATTTACTACTTGTTTTTTGAGGTAGGCCTGTAGAGATATAAACTTCCCTCTCAGGACTGCTTTCCTTGTGTCCCATACATTTTGGATTGTTGTGTTTTCATTGTCATTCATTTCCAAGATAATTTTTAATTTCCTCTTTGATCTGTTTGATTACCCAAACATTGTTTAATAGCATGTTATTCAGCTTCCAAGTGTTTGAATTTTTTTATTGTTTTTATTGTAGTTTATTTCTAATATTATGCATTTGCCTGAAAGATATTTTTCCACCCCTTCACTTTCAGTCTGTATGAGTCCCTTGTTCTGAGATGGGTCTCTTATAGACAGCATATACATGGGTCATGTTTTTTTATACATTCAACCACTCAATGTCATTTCATTGGAGCATTTAGTCTGTTTATGATTAAAGTTATTATTGATAGGTACTTGTTTATAGCCATTTTTATTTTTTGTGCCTGTGTTCCTTCTTCCCTTTTTATTTCCTCTTTTTACACCAGTCCCTTTAGCATTTCTTGCATTGCTGGCTTGGAAGTGATAAACTCCCTTAGCTTTTTTTTGTCAGTGAAGCTCCTTATTTCCCCTTCAATTTTGAATGATAGCCTTGCTAGAGAGAGTATTCTCAGATTCAGTCCCTTGCTTTGCATCACTTTGTAAATTTCTTTCCATTCTTCTTTGGCCTGATGTGTTTCTGTTGAGAAATCATTTGATAATCCAATTGGAGAGCCCTTGTACATAACTTTCTGACTCTCTCTTGCAGCCTTTAAGATTCTCTCTTTGTCCTGAACATGTGCCATCATAATTATGATGTGTGTTGGTGTGGGTCTTTTCAGGTTCATCTTGTTTGGGACTCTCTGTGCTTGTGTGCCTTTTTTCTTCCCCACATCAGGGAAGTTTTCTGACATTATTAGTCAAATAGGTTTTCTAACTCTTGTTCCTCTTCCTGTCGTTCTGGCACCCCTATTATTCATATGTTGCTTTGTTTCATGTTGTCCCAAAGCCCCCTTAGGCTCTACTCTGGTCTTTTAATTTGTTTCTCCAATTGCAGTTCAGTTTGGGTGTGTTTTGCTCGCTTGTCTGCAATTCGCTAATTCGGTCCTCTGCTTCTCCTGGTCTACTGTTGAAACTTTCTATGGTGTTTTTTTATTGCAACTATATCACTCTTTATTTCTTCTTGATTCTTACAGAAGTTGTTGATTTTTTTCATCCATCAGGTTTATGAAGTGTATGACCCTTATTCTGAATTATTTTCCTCACATATTGCATGCCTCTGTTTCACTTAGCTGTTTTTTTTTTATGATACTTCCTTTTCTTTCCTTTGGGGTTTTCTTTGTCTACCCATTTTTGCTCTCACCAAAGGATCTTGGTGTCGAGTCGTGCATGGGCTGCTCCTTGGGTGGCAGTGGCTCCTCAGGCAGTGGCTGCTCCTCAGGCAGTTGCAGCAGTGGCTGCTCCTCAGTTGGTGGTGGCTCCTCTGGCTGGCAGGGGCAGGCTGCTCACGAGGCTGCTGCTCCTTGGATGGGGGCAGGTGGTTGTTTACTTCTTACCATTAGGTTCCAGACAGTGAGAGTGCTATCTCCAGCCTGGATTTGCTTGGACATAGGGAAAAATGGTGACCTTTTGTTCTGAAGTGTAAAACATCCATGTGCTGGAGTTAGTCTGAAGTTGGGGTGGATTCTCTGGCAGGGAGGGTTTAGAGGATTTGAGCCAGACCTTTAGAGAATTGTTAGAATGCAGAGCTGCCTAGAGACAGGAATTGATGAGATCATGATAATTCTTTTAATAATAGCTACTATTAAGGGAGTGCTGACTACATGCCAGGCACTGGTTTAAGTACATTGTATGTACGATCTCATTTCTTCCTCCTGGCAGACTATTAGAATTGCCATCATTGAGGCCAGGGAAGGGAAGCCACTTCCCAAAGTTATGCAGTAGAGCTGTGATTGGACCCTATGTCTGTCTGACTCCAAAGCCTGTTATTGGTAATGAAATGCCTCCTCCTGGAACCTCATGGGTTCTAGACCTCAAACTTAGAGACCCTGGCCACCTGTCCAATGGCTCCCCAGTAGAGGAAATTTGACATCTGTGGCTCACACTCACTTCCATTATTGTAGTTTTTAGTTATGGAATTTCTACTTTTATAATTCCTATCTATTGATATTCACCTTCATACATAATTTTTTGTTACTTTTAATTTTTTGTGATTTTCTTTACCTCTTTTTAGCATATTTAAGAGTTGATTTAAAGTCTCTGTGCCTCACTCCTGCTCTGGGTGAATTTCACAAAGCTAGCAGCTTAGTGCCATGTTCCTTTACCACCACTCCCATTCAGCCCCTGCCTCTTGTAGCACCATGTTTAACATTACAAAATGAAGAGGATTGGGGTTATTCAACCTGGTGAGGGTGTATAGCTGCTCTCTGCTCCTATTGAGGACAGAACTAGAAAAATCAGGTAAAAACCGCATTAACTATTTTAATAATCAGTAATTTCTAGTGCCAGGAACTGTTGTCATTACATTTGTTATCTCACACCTCACAACAGCTGACAAGGTAGGTTTAATTCTTACCATCTTAGAGATAAGGAAATTAAAACTCAGAAAAGTTAAGTAAAGTGTCCAAAGTCACACAGCCTATAAGCAATAGGATTTCATTCATCACTTCAGCCATCATTGGGTACCTACCACATGCTAGTCACTGTTCTAGGAACTGGCTGAACAGTGATGGAGGCAACCCATAATCAAATAAATATAATGCCAAGAAGTGATAGGTGCTTTACCTTTATAAATTATACAAAGTGTCTAAGCACTATGCTGTAGACCTGAAACTAATATAAAATAATATTGAATGTCAAATGTAATTGAAAAATAAAAAAAACTTAAAAATAAAGGTGAGCTGTAGACTAGAGGGTGCTGTGGGGTAGATCTGAGGCAGGGACTATTTTAGCTAGGATGGTCAGAGCAGGCCTCTTAGAGATTGGAATGAAGCGAGGGAGGGATCCATGTGCAGGTCTGCAGGAAGAATGACCTAAGCAGAGAGAATTGCAAGGGAAAAGTCCCTGAAAGAGAATGAGCTCAGTATGTTCAAGGAATAGCAAGGTAGCAGTGTGGCTAGATTGGAGTAGGTGATGGGGGGCATGCCATTAGATGACATAGGTTTTGTGAGGGTGCTCTGGGCTCAAAGACGGACCTGGACCTCTAAGCCAGATGCCTGTTCCAGTCTGTTCTGAATACTTGGTGTTTGGTATGATGAGATGTCAAAGGAGGGTTCTGAGCAGAGGAATGACATGATCTGAATGACATGATCTTTTAACATATCTTGCCAGCTTCTCTGGGGAATGGAGTTCAAGGACAAAAGTGGAGGCATGGAGACCAGTGAGGAGGTGTGCAGTCGTTCAGAAAGACACAATGGGGGATTTTGGCCCGTGGTGGTAAGTATGATTGTTGTGCAAAGAGTCAGGAGTTGGAGTTGTCAGGATTGTTGATGGGTTGAAGAAGGGGTTAAGAGGAAAAAAGGGGAATATCCAGTCTTTGGCCTGTGCATTTGGCACCAGGCACTGAGATGTAGGAGACTGAGGTGGGCAATTTGGGGTTTGGATCCCAATATGAGTGACTTTGGTGGTCTGGGTTCTCCTTTAAACTTTTTCACAGTGTAAGGATTCATTCCCAAAACAAGGTACTGGGGAAAGATGCTGACAAATCTCTGGCCTGTGTTCTTGAAACATGGAAAGACAGAAATTGTCTTGGCTGTTTGCGACCTGACCTGTTCTGAGGTGCGGCCAAGCCAGATGGCCCCTTGAAGTCCCTTGTGGCTTGAAGATTCTCTTCTGTGATCTGTGACCTGGAGGTGGGAGTGGGAATTTTCTCTTTCAACTAAATTTTTCCCCTTTTTCACAGCCTGATCTCTTTTAGATCCAGTCTAATTTCTTACAGGCCTCGGGCTAATTTGCACAGCTGTGTTTTACATCTGGGACACTGCCATCTGCACCAATTGCCTTGCTGGATGCAGACAGGATGAGACTTTAGTCTCAGGGCAAGCCACAAGTTCCTGGGACTGGTTTTGCAAGGGTGCCCTGGGCTCAAGGACAGACTTGGACCTCCGAGCCAGATGCCTGTTCTAGTCTGTTCTGTCCTGCCAGCTCCCCATCAGGGTGTCCTGGGCCTCAGTATCAGGTTGGCCTTATGGATACCAGCATCCTGGGAGGTCAGGAAACAGATCTGCACACATGCACACGCACACACACACACACACACACACACACACACACTCGAGAAGAAAGGGAGGCAAACAAACAAATACAGACAGAGGGGAAAAAACAGATACAGAGAAGGCGCAAATGACAGTGAAATGAGACAGTCATATAAAAAGGAGAGAGAAAGAGAGAGAGAGAGAGAGAGAGAGAGAGAGAGTCAGAGAGGTAGAGACAGAGAGAAAACTTTGAGATGGGATGGACAGAGACAATGTGTGAAACAGTGAGAGGCAGCAACAGAGGTAGTAAAACCAGGGTAAGGAGGGAAACATGTTGAAGTAGACAGAGTAAGACAGAAGAAAGCCCAAGAGTCAGACATCAGGAAACTTGAGGGAATGATGTGTTTGGAGACATAAGTCTAGCCTTAACACAATATAAGGGCTTAATAAACAATGGCTGTTAGTATTATCAGTATTAGAAGAATGAGAGGAATTCACCATGTTTATAGGTCAAAATAGTTGACTATTAGTTAGTTAATATGGTTCAATCTTAATGTTATTATTTTATCCCATGAGACCCAAATAGGAAGTGGGGGCATGGTAGGATCTTCAGTGAAGTCATGCCATGATCAGAGCTGAGTTTGAAAAAGATAGCTCTTGAGACTTGAGAAACCAAGATGGCAGCATAGGTTAACGCCAGAGTTTGCTGCCTTGAACAACCACTTCAAAAATACAACTAAAAGAAGGAACAGACATCATCCAGAACCACAGGAAGGCTGGCTGAGTGGAAGTTCTACAACTAGGAGGAAAGAGAATAGCATACCAAGACTCAGAGGAGGCGCAGTGCTGAAGTGAAATACTAAGGTGTGGAGTGCGTGTGGAGCGGGCTGGCAGCTGAGGGCACAGTTGTTGTTTTCAATCGGGAGGGAGTCTCAGACTCTGAGCTCCAGATCTGGGCGAGTCTCTAGGGACCCAGACTCAAACGGGAGAAGTGGGACTGTCTGGCTTCGGTCGGAACTCGAAGGCAGCTTTCTCTCCGAGGTTTGCAGCGGTTTCTGGGACTCTGAGAGGCAGAGCCCCTGGGGACGGGACTGAGAGCAGCCATAACTGCTCCCTCCGCCCACCCTGTTGATCCCTTGGGACCCGCCCTGCCCAAGCCCTGCACAGAGGCATTTGCCAGATAGCCTTAGGCAAACGCTAGATTAGCACCACCCTAGAGATCCAGCACAGAAGTTCTTCCACTGCAGACACAGCTGATTCTCATAGCCAGTTAGCCTGGAGGTCAAATCACCCCCAGTATTACTGACAACAATCAAGGCTTAACTACAAGACTGTGCACAAAGACCACAAGGGAGTGCACCAAGAAAGCATAAAAAAATGCAGAGACAAAGAAACATGACAGAAATAAAGGACATAGAGCTCAAAACCGCACTTTTAAGGTCTTTCAACAATTTTCTAGAAACTGCCGATAAGCTTAATGAGATCTACAAGAAATCTAATGAGACCCTC
>NW_005372142.1:593864-596130 GCF_000412655.1 Myotis brandtii
TGCACCTATGGATGAGGACAGTGGGTGGGGAGTGAGGGCGGAGGGTGGGGCGGGAACTGGGAAGAGGGGAGTTATGGGGGGAAAAAAGAGGAACAAATGTAATAACCTGAACAATAAAGATTTAATTAAAAAAAAAACTTAGGCGATAATAAAAATAAATTTCAAAAGAAAAAAAAAGAAAAAGATAGCTCTTGAAGCTTATATGTATTTGAATAGACAAGACTGGAGGCAAGGATGCCAGGGAGAAAGAGGTTGGGCAAAGGGCCCAGGCCAGAGATGGGGGAAATCTGCAGTCTGGCAGGGATAGGAGGGTTGGAATGGAAGAGCAGGGATGATTAAAGACAGTTCCAGTGAAGCATCCATAGAACTCCATGACAGATGGGATAGAGGGTGAAAGGGAATTGGCCCAATCCTCTTTAGTTTTCAAGTTCAGGCCCCATTATCCTACCAGGAAGCCTTTTATGGCTCTTGCCCCCTGTCCAAGGCTCTTCCCAATCAGCCTCTGAGCTCTCACATTCAGCAGGCTTGGGACAGTGTTTCCTTTCAACTCTCAAGGGACTCCCTCACTAGGGGACCCCTGCCTGGCACAGCATGCAGAGCTCCACACAGGCTCTGGAGCCTGAGCCCTTCTGCTGGATAGAGCTCTCACCCTACCTTCTACCTTCTGCTAGGTAGGTTAATTTCCTACCTGCCTGAGAAGTTAGTGTGAGCATTAAATGGAGTAACACATGTGATGTGCTCAATAAATGCTAGCTGTTTTTATTATCTTTGGTCATTAAGTCATTGTTGCTTGTTTGTTAATGTCCTATATCCACTTGAGCTGGAGCACATTAACTATATCCAATTACATTTGCTTATCCATCCTGTCCTCTCCAAGACTTAGCTCACAACCAGTCACAGCAAGTATTGGGCAATTGTCTAGTCTAGAGTCTTATTCAATTCCCTTCCATTCAGCAAACACCACAGAAGAAACTCACAGCTTTTCTGCTGACCCTAAAGTACATACACAAATGACAAATACCTGGCCCCAGCCCGTGAACCCCACAATCTAATAATACCAATAAAATAGTTATTGAGCACTGTGTCTGTTCAGGTTTGATCAGGGAAACAGAACCACTGTGAGTGATCTGGAATAAGGCATTTATTATGGGATTAGAATTTCCACCATCTTGGGAGTGGATGAAGAAGCCTATGGAAGGCTGTAGCCTTTGCACCTGGTGGTAGGACTGAAATCACTGTAGGTGAGCAGGGCCAACAGTCAGAAAAAGTTTGGACATGAAGTGGGAGAGAGTGAGGACCAATCAGAACTTACATCTGACTCTCACCACCTCCAGCCTTGACTGTGTGGGTGACTTTCAGAAGCTGGTGTCCTTCACCACAGAGCTACAGGAACTCCTAACCTAAGACTCACTGAAGCTCAAGAAGATCTGGGGAGCTGGAAGGGCTGCAGGGCCAACTGTGCCCATGCCAGTGAGGTGAGCCAGCAGAGTGATAATGATGTAGGCTAGCTTCAGCAGCAACTCTACATGAACCTGCAGAGTAAATGCAATGCTGCTGCTGCATTTTTGCTTTCCAAATCTTGTGTGAAGTCATCTTGTACCCACCCCTATCCTGGTACCATGCAGAGAAGGGAACTCCAAGGAGGGGAGACTGCTGAGCTAAGTGAAACTGGATTTTGGGTCTTCCTTACCTTCTTCTCACCCACAGAGACAAGGGAACTTTTCCCTTTGGTGGCACCTGTGAGAGTGACCTTGACAGTACTGGGTGGTGGGTGGGGATGGAGGAGTGGTGGTGGAGAACAGAAGCTGAGGAAGTAATCCTTGCAGAGGATGGCTTGGTAAACTCTGGTGCCCAGCTCAGCTGAGATCAATGTGGTTTGGGGTTCATAATACATAAAATCACTTCAATTCTCCATGTCACCTGTGTGCACAGTTTTATGATTCCTGATTCTCTGGGGACTTTCTGGGCACTTCTCCCCCAGCTTCTTTCAATAAAGGATGATAAGGTTTCCACTAATTTTTCAGTGAAATCAGGCTCAAATTCATTTTGTTTAGATAGAGACTTAGAGGAGAGTTTCGTGGCACCTCTTAATATTCCCCCTGGAGTATCACTGGGTCATCACCAATCCAAGGGCAGGATCTTGGAAAGGAAGGCAGAGCGGCAGCTAATGGGAGGGTGCGGGTGTCAAGGCCTCAGTTGTTGTTTTTTTTTTTATTAAATCTTTATTGTTCAGATTATTACATTTGTTCCTCTTTTTTCCCCCATA
>NW_005372142.1:597833-615700 GCF_000412655.1 Myotis brandtii
GTCTTTTAGTTGTATTTTTGAAGTGGTTGTTCGAGGAAGCAAACTCCGGTGTTTACCTATGCCGCCATCTTGGTTTCTCCAAGGCCTCAGTTTTGAATGAGCTCTTGTTTGCTTTTATTTAGACCTCACTGAGACCACACTAAAACCATGCACTCCTTGGGGCCAAGAAAAAAAAGAAAAGAAAATAATACCCCTTGGGCCAGATGATCAAAGGCTTCATTTAGAGAAAGAGAAGCATCTATGTCAGTGATGGCGAACCTTTTGAGCTCGGCGTGTCAGCATTTTGAAAAACCCTAACTTAACTCTGGTGCCGTGTCACATATAGAAATTTTTTGATATTTGCAACCACAGTAAAACAAAGATTTATATTTTTGATATTTATTTTATATATTTAAATGCCATTTAAAAAAGAAAAATCAACCAAAAAACTGAGTTCGTGTGTCACCTCTGACACGCATGTCATAGGTTTGCCATCACTGATATGTCTACCTTGCCCCTCTGATTACAAATGATATGCGTTTCAAAACAAACCATCTGTAATTCAGAACAAATGCAGTCCCTGGTGGAAGGGCTGGGTTGGGGTAAGTTCTGGAGCTGACACTGCAGCTTCTTGACCTGGAGAACTCAGTGCTGAGGAAGCTCTGGAGGGAGGGCAGGAGTGGATGAGAGCTGGGGCCAGGGCAGACTGCCTGGTTTCTCAATCTTGGCTTCACCACTTGCTAGCTATGTACCCTTGAGCAGGTTCCTGAAATTCTGAGTCTGTTTCTCCATCTGTAAAGTGGGGATAACAATACTGTAATATTGTCTACCTTACAGGGTTATTGTTCAGATACATAAAAAACCTTCTGACACTTTTTGCTAGTATTACTGTTGTTGTTAATAATAACAGTATTATTATTATTTTAATCCTCACCCAAGGATATGTTTTTATTGATTTGAGAGAGAGAGAGAGAGAGAGAGAGAGAGAGAGAGGGGGAGAATGAGAGAGAGAGAAAAAATCGATGTGAGAGAGAAACATCCATCGGTTGTCTCCCACATGCACCCCAACCAGGGATTGAACCCACAACTTGGGCATGTGCCCTGACTAGGAATTGAACCCATGACCCTTAAGTGCACAAGACAATGCTCCAAACAAATGAGTCATGCTGGCCAGGGTAATAATATTATTATTAAATACACTTATCACTAAGCTAATTCATTTAATGGATGGTACAACTCTACCAGGTAGGTATAACTTGCAGTTGAAATAACAGGCTCAGAGAAGTGAATGACTAGTCAAGATTACACAGTAACTGGCAGAAAGATACAATCCCAAGTATATTGACACCTTCTGCTACATCACAAAAAGTGAGATAACCTTAAGGGAACTCTCAATAACTACACAGAGTCCAGAAGGAGAGGTCACTGCCAGCTGTGGTGTTTAGGGGACACTTCATAGAGGAAATAGCATTTTGAGTTGGGTCTTGAAAATGACCTGAATTTTAAAACATGAGTATTAGAAGAAGGGAACCCCAGGCTGTGGGGACAGCACAGGATGTACATGGGGAACAAATAATTGTTCCATTGGGCTGAGTGTATAGGCATTAGGCCTGGAGTGTGTTGAAGCCAGATCGTGAAGAGCCTTGAATCCATTTAGTCATTCATACAGCCATTTCTTGTTAAGTACCTACTTTGCACTGAGCCCTTTCCTGAGTGCTGTGAACATAGCAGTGAACAGAACAGAACAAACCCTTGCCCTTGGGGATCTGGTTTGCTGGCAAAAAAGAAGAATTCCTCAACAGGGCCTGAGCACTTTCCCCAGCCTAAAGGCACTGAAGGCTGTCAGCATACCAAGGCCCAGAAGGCCTGTGGGCACGTTGGGGGCCAGAAGGAGAGGGTCTATATGAAGGAGTCCTGAGAAAACAGAACAAGAATGGGGTGGGGGGGCTTTGAGGCTCTGGAATCTGAGCTGTTTGGAGCAAAACAATAAGCAATAGAGAAATGGGGAGGTTGTTGAGCACCACAGGTGTGCTTTAGGGAGGCTGCTCAGGAACATGTACAAGATGGACTTTGGGGGAAAGAGTAGACACCAGGAGGCATGGAGGGGAACATTGTTCCAATACTTAGGATTCCCAGTCATAAAATGCCAGCAACAAATTACAATGCAGAACTCTGGTTCAAAAATTATTAAGAATTTAAGATGGTGACACCAGAGCATTAAGCCGTGCCCATGAATGTGGTGCTCCTAACCTGTACCTGGTGCTCACAATTCTGAACAGCCCCACAGGACCTGAGCAAAACTGAGTTTAGCATCATTCACCCCACAGACACATCTAATGTCCTCCCCTTCCTTCCAATCTTGATATCTCTAGCTGCCACTTGAGACCAACCTGTCTCCAGGGCAGATATTTCCTTTCAGGCCCTCCAAGAGTTGCTTGTCGTCATTCATTCATTCATTCTTTTTTTTTTTCTTTCAATCAAACATTTAACAGGGAATATAACAAAAAGGTCATGGACCTTGGAATGTGACAGACCTTTGTTTAAAATTAAGCCTTATCTCTCACTAGCTGGGCAAGTCCCTTAACCACTTCTGAGCCTCAGTTTCCTAAGTTATAAAATAGGGACAACAATACCTACCTACCTTGTAGAGCTGTTATAATGTTCAAATTAGACAACAGGCGCAAAGTGATACTACCCTTTCACATTACACAGTATATGCTCAGTCTGTAGTTGGTAGAAAGAGTCATGGACCAGGAGTCAGAAGTCATTTTCTGGATATTCTATTTCCTAGCTGTGACCCTGGACAAGGCATTTCAGGTCTTAGTTTTAATTTGCTCATTTGTAAAATGGGAATAATCATTCATATTTCATAGGTTTGTGAAAAAAACACAGGCAATGTGTCTAGTAGAATGGTTGGTGATCTTAAATGTAAGTTCTCTATCCTCTTCATGATACACATCCACTCGGTTCTTCTTTCTGCCCACAGTGTGATCCACAGTGATCCTAGTTACTCAAGGCAGCTTTCTCCCTCTGTGTGGGCCCCTGACTTAGTTGCCAGGCTATACCTTGGTTGCCTTGGTCCCAGATACTTCTCAAGAATAGAGTTCCTGAGCCCCAAACTCTTGGACATCTGGCTCTCTCCCACCCTGGGCCTCTCACTGACAAGTCCCATGGTGGTTGCTTCCCTCAAGGCTTTCCTCTGTACCTCTGAAGCCAGGTCTTTGACCTGTTCCTTCTCCACAGTGTCATCTCCAACTCAGCACAACACTGACCTGCCCATGATGATAAGAGCTACTTCCTTCTAGAGCTCAGCATTCTAGGCTCAATTCTACCTGGGGAGGCTCAGACATCATAAATTCCAAATCCTCTCTCAACCCTCTTCTCTCAGGTTCTTGGGGTACTTTCTAGGCAACTCATCAGGTTGGTGTGACATGGATGGTGGCAGCATGCAGAGTAGGCCTGACTGCCAAGTACTAGGCCTGAGAGCCCAATAAGCCAGAAGGTACCTGGCCACAGTTCCGAGTTTCACAGGTGATGATTCTAGGCCCTAAGATTAGATGTGGCTGGCAGGAAAGATCACGCAGGCAGAAAGCAGGCACCAGGAGGACAGCAAGGTGAGGCTAGAGCAGCCGTGGGCAAACTACGGCCCGCGGGCCGGATCCGGCCCGTTTGAAATGAATAAAACTAAAAAAAAAAAAAAGACCGTCCCCTTTTATGTAATGATGTTTACTTTGAATTTATATTAGTTCACACAAACACTCCATCCATGCTTTTGTTCCGGCCCTCCGGTCCAATTTAAGAACCCATTGTGGCCCTCGAGTCAAAAAGTTTGCCCACCCCTGGGCTAGAGTGTTAGCTAAGGTAATATGTCAGCTTCCACAGGTGGAGTCAGTCAGGCTGAGCCCAGTACCCAGCAAGTCAGCAACATTAGAAAACAGGAAGCACAGAAGGGAGCTCCAGTGCTGGGGTGGAGACAGTTGGCTTTCTATCCTGTTTGGTGGGCTCACAGGAGTATGTTTTGAACCACTCATTCATTCAATATTTATTGAGTACCTACTACATGCTGGGCACTATTCTAGATGTTGGGGATACAGCAGAGAACAAAAGACCCTGACTTATATTCTAATGGCCAAATAAAGGTCACACAGGAATAAATGTACACGTGATGAGAAGTGCTATGGAGAAAGGAAAGGTGGATGAGAGGGGTAAGGAGTGCTGGGTAGGAGAGGGAAGTGGAGTCGCTATTTTATAGCATGTGGTAAAGGAGAAAGTCTTTGCAATAAGGTGATATTGAAGCAGAGGTTGAAAGGCGCGAGGGTATGTTATATCAAGTTCTGTGGAAAGTATGTCTCCAGTAGAAGGAAGAGCAAAGGCATAGAGGTGGGTGTATGTTCAGTGGGTTTGGAGAATGAGCATTAAAGAGTGTACTGGGAGATGAGTCAGAGAGGTGGCCTGGGAGACTAATATTGTAGGACCTTGTAAGTCATTTAGCTTTTGTTCTGAGGGGAATGGAGGTATTGGAGGGTTTCAAGCAGATGAGTGACAGAATCTGACTTATGTCTTAACAGAGAAATACAATGGCTGCTGTGAGGTGAATGGATAGAATTGAGAGAAGAGTAAGAAGGCTCTTGAAACTATCCCAATGGGACATGAGGGTGCCTTGGACCAAAGTGGAAGTGGCAAGATGGTAAAAAAAAATGGTTAGATTCTGCATCTCTTTAGAAGGCAGAGACAGCAGGAACTCAGCAGAGGACCAAGGACTATCTAGGAGGATAATTTGCCTGTGTGAAGAGAGGGATGGAGGCACCAGGCCTCCAGGGAGAGATCTTTTCCATCCAGGCTTCCAACCACACCTTCCCCAACATACTGCTTTGTGTCTGGCAGCATTATTAAGCAGTCAGTGAAGCAGTGCCCTACATGGGCATGGAGGCTCAAATCAGCCTGTAAGGCACAATTGCAGATAGTCAATTGCCCATGAAGTTGGAACCAACCAGTACCTCACAAGTTAAGCCCCACATATTGCTGTTAAGGAACCATGTGGTATGAAAAAAATGTATTATTAAACATGCCAACTATGCTCAGTGTAGTAAGATGCTGATGTCAGGAGGGGCTGAAGGCCTGTGGGGAAGATCATGAGAGAACAGCAGAACCACATAATAAATGGACATATGATACTACTCCACTGAGCTAGGTATCCGGGATGTGCAGGCTTAAGTCACAGTCCCTCAAAGAAATTAAGGAATGAGTGCTAGAATCTTGGTTAGACTCTGTCTCACAGAGATAACCCATCTAGCTCATGGAGCCAGAGATGCTCATGACAGGGTGGCCAGAGGTGCCAAGGAACAACCTTCAAATACTCTTTGACTTTCCACAAAGTGGCCATCCAGCCCTTGATCACAAACCTCCAGTGATGGGGCACTCACTATCTATCCCCTTCCCAATTTTAAGCATGGACAGCTGTTGAGAAAATTATTTCTTAGACTAATCTGTAAAACTCTGTTTCCCTGTAGCTTTCCCCCAGGAGTCTGCCCCCTGAGGCCACACAGACACTGTCTAGTCCCTCTGGTTCCTCTACCAATGATAGCCCTTCAGAGCTCCCAGAATAGAGATCACCTTCCCTGGTCTTTTCTGCTCCAGGCCATGAAGCTTCAGATCCTTCAGATCCTTATGGGACCTGGGCTTTAGCTCCTTGCTGGTCCTCCCTGACTGCATCATGCACTCTGCCTTTCCTGCTCTGCTTGCAGACCTCCTCAAAAGATTGTCCATAAAGGACTGGCTCTTCCCACATTGGATCTCACTAGCTTCCTGGCCTACCAACCTCTATATATAAGCAGGGACCAGAACCATCTAAAACCTGCCCTGCCACATGCTGCTGTCCCTGGAACCCATGGATTTGGGGGCAGGGTGCTCTTCCCCAGCACCTGCTTCTCAGACTGGTTCTCAGAAAGCTTTGAGGCTGAGTCAACTGAGGATGGCTGCTTTTCTGAAGCTGCCCTGCTAGCTCCTCCCTTTTCTTCTGACTCATCCATCTTCATACTTTTCACTCACCCACTAAATGTTCCGTGTCTCATCCCCACACAGCTCCTTCCCTCTCCTACTTCTGAGAGCAAGGCCCAGAACTGTCCATTCTGGGGGTTCCCTCTTCTCCCCATGAGGTCATGGTAAGCTTGATTGCATCCAGACAGTCTGCCACTGCTGCCTCCTGGCCCACAGCCCTTGGAGGAGCCCCAGCACCCTCTTGGCTTGGCATCTGTGCTCATTCAGGCCCCAATTTCCTACCTTGCCAATAAGGAGGGGTTGGTATCCCCCAACCTGAAAAGTATGTCTCATTTTTACACTTCTTGACACCCAGGGCTGTGATGGATTCTTTCCCATCAGCCATGATGATCTTAGCAGTAGATTTCCTTTTGCTGAAACCTCCTGACAGGGCAGCAGGGCAAGGGTAGGGGCAGGAGTGGAGGGTTGGCACAGGGGGGGCATACATGGGTTGCAGTTTCCTCAGGACTCTGCAGATCCAGGGGCAAGAGAAGCTAGGGATGGTCAGCACTAGGCCTGAGAACAAGACTGGCTTCTACATCTGGCCCATGGAGGTAGGTTGTCAGGGGTCTGGCCTAGTGAGCTCCTCTGGCCTCCCTGCTTTCCTGTGCATCAGAAGCTCCCCCACCCACCTCAAAACCCATGCAGCATGTGGCAAGCAGCTGGCTGGAGGTTTCTGTGAAAAGCTAGGGCTCATCAGAGTCAGGCCTGAAAATGAATGAGCCTTGGTATGCAGCTGAGGGAGGTAGTCCTAGTGGGTAGAGTTCCAGTCCCAGAGGTTGGGCCACCTTCCTTTCTGTAGGCTAACTCTGGGCTAAAGCTGAAGGGACTATAGGAACTGCTGAGTTTGTGGCCCAATGACCATTCTTTGGTTCTTACTCAGTATATCTGTGCTGCCTCTCACTACCAGTGTTAGACTCCTCTGAGACCTCCCCAGAAAGCCCCTTTGCATACAAAGGCCCAGCACAGCTCCTGGGTGGTTGCTTCTGTAGCCCAGTCAAGGTCCCCAGAAAGCTGCTTGACCTTCTCCCAATACCAGCTCTGTCCTGAAATAAGAATAAGAATGAAAATAATAAGAAGAATATATGCTGCCTAATGAAGAGTACCAGTGATGTAGGTATTATTATTAAATCCATTTTACAGTTAAGCAAACTGAGGCTCAGAGAGGAACGTTACTTGCCTGTGGAGGCCCCCCTGCCAGGGAAGGCACCATGGGCTTTCTTTTAAGTTCATGTTGACTGAACCCAAGATGCAGGCACAGCCTTGTCTTGGGGGCATATCTAACCAAGAGGTGAGAATGCCTCAGTTCGACTCTTCAAAGCCCAGGTGCCTGGGAGTGGTTTTTTGATATGTAAATCCAGCCAAGCACCAGGAATGAATAGGACTCTCCTCCCTCTGACTGGCCCCGCCCTGTGGGAGGGGCCCTGAGATGGAGCCACGACTGCTCATCAGGCCCACCAGCTGGGCCGCCCAGAACTGATGTAACTTCCTGGTATTTGGGTATAAATTAAACACGTGGTTCCGGTGCTGGGCCCCCTGTCTGTCGCTCCATCAGAGGGCAGAAGCCCACCCGGCCCCAGCTTCTTCTATTTTTGTGTCTTGTCTCTTTAGTTCATTTTTCAATCCCAAGTGCCTCTACTCAAAGAACCGGTTCATTTCTCTTTCCGTGCTGGACGCGGAGAAGAGAAACCCCCTGCCATACTTGCCACAGAGCTAGGAAGTAGTGAAGATAAGATTTAAACATTCATCTGTGATTCCAGAAAGAGGTTCCAGTTCTGGTACTTCCAGCTTCTCTGCATTCACAGTTCTGCTTTTCCCCTTCCCACTTTCTCATATTTTTTCCTCTTTACCCTCCCTTCCCATGCCCCTCATGCCCATCCCAGTCTCTGCTGTGTGTCCTCCCTCCATCTCCTACCCTTGCCCCCACCCCAGGCTGCATGCAAGACAGCCATCAGCAGCTCACCCCCTTGGCTGAAACGTGGAGCTCAGCTGCTCCAGACACACATTTTTACCAGACCAGATAAGGTTTCACCATTGGGGCAGTGAGCAATTTATTTCTGAGTCTGAAGTGGGGGAGGAGGGGAAGCAAAAAAAAGTGAGGAAGCGTGTGTCAGTTGTGTGTGTGTGTGTGTGTGTGTGTGTGTGTGTGTAGAGGAGTGGGGGTAGGGAAAATCAGACCTTGGTACAGTGGAAAGCAATAGAAGCTTGCTGGCTCCTCTTCACTCCTAAATAGAGGAACTTGATTAAAGGGAGTGGAATGTGGCAGAATTTAGGGCAGAAACACTCGGCTTTCCCTACCTTTTTAAATACTGCAGTCCAGCTACCATGCCCATCACTGCTGAAAAATGTTTTTATGAAAGTCACTAAGGACCTTCTAATCACCAATCTGTTGGATTCTTTCCTCATATTTGACTTCACCTTTCACACAATTGATCACTGTTTCCTTTTGGCAACACTCTCTTCTCTTGGCTTTTCTGTCGCTCTACTCTCTAGATGTCCTTCTTGCCTCTCTGACATAGTCCTACTTAGTCTCCTTGACAGACTTTGTCTTGCTCTACTGAGTCCTGAGAATCTCCCCAGACCCTAACCTTAGCCCTCTCCTCATGCTACACTCTTGCTTTTGACCACCCCATCTACTCCCATGGCTTCAGTGCCTGTCTCTTTGCTGGTATCTCTTATCTCTATCTCCATTCCAGACCTACCCTCTGAGCTCCAGGATCTGCCACTGCTTGACCACTAGCTCAATCTTGATATCTTATGAACACTTCAGATTCCACATGGCCAAGCCAGAACTCAACTGGTCTCCAAACTGTTCCTTCTCTTGTAATTTCTGTGCTGATTACAGGCATCACTAGCCAACCAATTGTGCAAGCCAGAATCGGCTTTCACACCTCCCTCTCCACTATGCCTATAACTAATTAACAATCAAGCCCCATTACTCCTACATCCAAAACATCAGAAAATTTCCACTTCCCTCCATAGGCACTGCCACTACCCTGGTTCAAGTCTCCATCATCTCTCATTTGGACGACATCAACAGCCTTTTCAATGGTCTCTCTGCTTCCACTCTTGCTTATCTATAATCCAGTATCCACCCAGCAGCCAGAGTGATCTTATAAATTACAGATAGAACATTTTCCTTTTTCTGATTAACAACATTTACTATCTCCCCATCAGCCTTAAGTTAAAGTCCAAACTTCCCACCTGGTCTGGCTCCAACCTGCCTCCCCAGTCTCATCCCCTGACATCTCCTCCACCGCCACCCCAAGTAGCCATCCCACACTCTAGACTCCAGCAATATTAAGCTTCTTTCTGCTTCTTCAGGAGCAAGCATCAAGCTCTTCCAGAATGAGGGTGAGTCCAGAACTAAAGTGAGTGCCCGAGGGGAGGAGTGACCTCCACATATGGACAAGGAGTGGCCATGGTGGAGCTGGATGCAAAGACAGGGCTTCTTAAGTGTTATTGACTCATTCTTGAGGCCTTCAGGTTTTGAGCTGACCATTAGCTCCAACTGAGGCCTAAAGGAAGCCGAAGATAGCACTTCCTCCTTTTGGGAGAGAAGTTGCAGGACTCAGAGTTTCCTCCAGTTTCCCAGGGGCCAAGATTATCTTGCTCGAATCCAGCTCCCTAGTATCAACTGCCACAGAGGTCAAAGCCTTGACTGGAAAAACACAAGACATAGTTGATTCCTGTGTAGAAAACAGAGGAAGGAAGGTTGTGTCAAATAGAGCAGGCCCTTAGTCAGGGGAGGCTCTAAAAGTGGGGAGTGGTTGGGGTAGGAGAGTCAGATACAGAGAAATGGGGAAAGATAGAAAAATGAGAGAGAGGTGAGGAGAGGAATAAAGTGGGATTCAGTAAAAGTGGAACAGATGGAGGAGTTAGCAAAAGAGACAGAGAGAGAAGTATGAGAAAGGGAATGGAGGGAGGGACAGACTGGAATCAAAAGAAGGAAGACAGAAACAGAAAAGCAGAAATCGATGTGGAGAGAAAGGGGAGGTAAAAATACACAGAGAAAGATAAAAGGAGAATAAAAAATAGTCAGAAAAAAAGACAGACTGAGGGAGAAAGGTAAAGAATGGGAAATAAGAGACCAAGTACAAAACCTGTGAACAATAATAGAAGGGCTCACATAGAAAAAAATGAATACCTAAGCCAATGGAAATAACTGGAAGGATTCCCAGCTTGGACAGTCCCCCACCCCACCCCCACAACCCAATGTCTGGGACCAAGCAGCCAGCCCTAGCTATCAATGCCTGGACAGCTGTATTAGAAAGTTCTTTCTTCTTGTCAAATCAGGAGGGCAGGATGGACAGGATGGGAGCACAGGGCAAACTACCCAAGCTGGGTTCACGTCTGAGAGATCTAAAGTGAGGAAAGTCTAGGGGCAAGTCCATTTGGGAGAATGAGTGTCACTCCCAGGCAGACAGGAATGTCAGAGGCAGCTGATGTGCAGCTGAGGTACAGGCCATAGGTCTATAGCAGGGTCAGGGGTGAAGAAGAGATGGAGTTGAACAGGGAGCAGGTTCCACGCTGATTACAGTCTGGGATGTGCACAGCTTGGCCTCCATGGTGGTGCATAAATGGGGCTGGGCTGCTAGTTGGGATGGTTTCAAAGCGCCACTTATGCTGAACCCAGTGCTGCCTACTTGTTGCCTTTGTCCATTAGTCAGTTCAGCACAGCAGGATTTGGAGAATGTTAGATTTGATGCTTGATGACCTGACTTGAAAGGTGGTCCCACCACTTCTGAGATGTGTGGACCTGGGCCTCAGTTTCCTCATCTGTAAAATGGGGACAATACTCCTCACCTCAAATTGTTGTTAGGATTATTTCATATAATAATAGAGTGAAAATGCCAGCAGGGGCTTGATTTAGTTTTACTGCTGGGACCTTACAGAACATATCCCTTTCCTCTGCTCCACAACAACCCTTCAAAGGACTGAACACAAAGACTCTGGCTCCTTCATTCTTCTCTTTTCCAGTTCATCTACCATTCTTCAGGGGACATGTTATCACTTGAACTAGAAGAAGGTCTTACACGGAGGATGTTGGGAGGCAGGCAGTGGGAGAATTTGGGTAGGCAAAAGCACTAAATTTAAGGAGACTATTTAAAGACTCTAGCCCTGAAAGAGACCATTTAGTCCAAACTACTTTCCTTTTGCTAAATTAAAACTTACCCAAAAGCCACAAAGAAAACTTCCTAGAGCAGGCCCTCCCCAAGTAGGCGTTATTTTTCTTCTTCCTCTTACCAAATCTTAATGCCAAATAGTTTCATTTCATGTGTTTAAATATGCATTCAGAACAGATAAGAAACATACAAAAGAATGGCTTATTTTCTTGTTCTCTTTGATGGTGTTAAATTCAGTGCAATGTCAAAGATGTGCATTTGATGTGGTCTTAGCTTAATATTAAAGTGTCCAAGCAGGCAGTTTATGAGGTAGAATGCAGGGGCCACAACCATTGTTGCTCCTTCATACCGGAGACAGAGCTACAGGGCAGGACACTCCCAAGAAAGCCCCATAGAGGTGGAGCAACACTGCCTTGGGGTCAGCCCCAAGAACCAGCCCTGTAGGATGTTGGGCAGGAAGGCTCTCCAGATAGATAGGCAGGGCTAGGGATAGTGGGAGGTGTGGGAAAGGGCTCAGTTATGTGCTAAGGACCAGAATCTGGGACCTGCCAACAGACTGAGCCAGGGGCAGAGAAAGACTGACCCAGAAATGGCAAAACCAGGGCTCCTCATTGGGAATGATGGTAGGGAAACAGAAATGAGCCACTGTGCAACATTAATTTTGCAGTCCCATGAACACCTGCAATGTGCCCTCTCCGTACCCCTCTACTTGCCAAGGCCTGCTTCATGTTTTGGCATAAGGAGCTCAAATTTTCCTAGGATCTGGGGGCCTATAGGAAGGAGAGGAAAAGAGCTGAGTGGGGGAGCTGTTCTGAAGGGGAGGAGAGAGGCAGTGGGGAGCAAGGCAGAGTGGTGAAGCCCTTCCCCCAGCTGGCACTTCAATAATCTGATTTCCATAAAGAGAACTTTCCCGGCCATAAAGATTTTATTGAAACTCCCAGCAGCCTGATAAAAGCATAATTCCACTGACCACAATCTACCTAGGAATAGCTCCAGGATATTAGGCTGAAACTCGGCAAAGCTATCCTTTCTGGAAGGCTGCTCTGCCCCCCTTCCCCCTTTTCACTCTCCTCCCATGGGTGGGAGGGAGGGACTTCCATTTGGTTCAAATGTGGGCTATCCACTCTCTGTGGGGAGAATATTCATCCAGCCTTGAATATAAGCCCAGCTCTACAAGCCTGGGACAGAGAAAAAGGAGGCCATGGGCCAGGCACTACCGGAGTGTGCTGACAGTCCTCTCGGAGCTCTGGGCCTGTTCCAGACCTGCTGTTCCTGGAGGATATGGAAGGGCCTGGAAGAGGTGCCTTCAGCTCTAAGCCTCCGACTGGGACCCTGTCTAGTGTTGGAGTCCTCAGAGAGCTAACTAGAGCCAGAACACCAGGGAAAGTCTCCAGACCACTGGCCAACAGACCTGGATCTGAATCTTTGTTCCTCCACTATCTGGCTATATGGTCTTAGGAAAGTCATTTTTCTTCTTTGAGCTTCAGCTTCCTTACCTGTACAATGAGGAAAATAATACTTATTCAAAATGTTAAGGATAATGAGCAAATACGAAACATCTTATATAAAATGCCTAGTGTGATGTCTGGCACAAAGCAGGCATTCAATCCATGCTATTTCTCACCACCTTATTACCACCTTACCCACTTAACCCTTCTCCACATGACCAGAATTGCTCCCCAACCCCCAACAAGAACCAGAGAGCATGCCACTCCCAAGAAACCCCCATAGAGCTGGAGCAGCTGCCTTGAGGTTAGACTTACCCAGCTCCAGACATGTGGGGTGGGAAGGCTCTCCAGACACATGGACAGGGGGCCTCAGCTGTGTACTTCCTTGTAGGAAGGAAAGGACTTCATTGCAGGAGAGCATGGGACCCAAGAAAACAGCCTATAGGATCCCAGATTCTATGGGTTGCATTGCTGGTTTCTGACTAAACTAACTCCTTCTGTGACTTTGGCAAGTCCTTTTCTTTCTTTGAGCCTGTTTTCCCACCTGTCAAATGAGAGTGGGGAGTTAGATGAAGTGGTCTAAGTAACTTCCTGGCTCTAATTTTTCATGACTGAAAGACTGTCCAAAATTCTGATTATTCAGGATTATTTATTCACTTAACAAATATTTATTGATCACCTACTATGTGCCAGACATTTTTCTAAGAGCTGAGAATAAAGTATTTGGGAAATTAAAAAAGACAAAAGCTGCTGCTTTGTAGAGCTCAGTAAAATCAATAAATAAAATGTGTTTTATGCTATAAGATGGTAGATCCAGGAGAAAAATAAAAGTAGGGAAAAGGGATTGGGTATGTTGGGGAAGAGAAAGGATCAAAAGCTTTTAAAAATATAGTCAGGAAAGAACTCCCCAAGGAAGTAACATTTGATTAAAGATCTGAAATGCATATGGGAGCACACAACGCAGATGTCTGGGAAATGAATATTCCAGGCAGAGTGAACAGCCTGTGCAATGGTCCTGAGACAAGAGCTCAGGTGATCAGGTGATTTCCAGACTGTTTCTGTGACCTATTCTGTACCTCTCTTTCTTGGTTAGGGCAGGAGTGATAAGAATGACAACTCTGCCCATCAGGTAGCCCCCACTGGGGTATGGATCAGAGGAATTTCCATGCTCCTCACAGTGAGGTATGACCAACACCCTTTGGCTAACATTACTTGTATCTGAGTGCTGCCTCTGTGGGCTGCCCACAGAGTCCCATGTAAAAGTACTTTTTACATGGGACAAATGTGTCTTAATGGCTAACAAGAGAAGGTGGGACAGGACACCTAAAAGTGTAGAGACAGGAGGCAGGCATATTGGACAGAAGACAAGGCAATAGAGGAAAGAATTCAATGCTGAGCCCAAAGAAAGGGTTTATTAGAGTTAACCCAAGGGCAACTAGCATTCTTTTGGGAGGTAAAAGCAAGGGTAGAAGTATTATGGGAAGCCTCTCCTCCATAGGTGGGCTGGAAAGACAACTAGCAGAATGAATGTGGTAGCTTAGAGAGGCCAACTGGTCCTTGTCCCAGCTCTGCCACTGATTTGCTTTGTGACAGTGGTAAGGTTCCTAAGCCCCTCTGAGCACCAATTTTCTAGTCTGGGAAACCAAAGATTTGGATAAAATGAGCTCTTGGGAAAGTCTCAGCAAGGAAGTTGTAGGTTGAGCGTGTCTAAAATTAGACTAGAATTTTCTTGAGGTTTGGTATCTCAGCACTCAGCCCAGACCATGGCAGAGAGCAGGTTCTCAACCAATGTTTATTGAGTGGTTTTTCAGGACTATGGGATCATGCCCAATATGGCAAGGTCTCTCTAGAGCTGGCACTTTCTAGTCTCAGCTTCTACCACACTTCCTAGGGGGGGGGTATTTATTGTTTTTGCTTGATAAGCATTTATTATTCAACTTCTGGTAAGATAATTTATATACTAGTATTTCTTAAGAAACTACCTCTCTTCCATGCTCACTCCCTGTGGTTCAGTTGGGGTCTGACTCCACTCTTGGTTCAAGGGAAGAGCATGTGATTCTTGCCTGGCTCCATCTCTCCTGGTCACGGTGATTAATTTACAGATGGGCACAATGAGGCCTATAAGCATCACTCAGAGCAGGACATCTGTAATGATAGGACAAGGATCTCCAAAAATTTGCTTCATCCTAAAAGCAGTAAGAACTCCAGCACACATGGTCAAAATCAACTTTTACAGAGCTCTGCAACCTAACTAAAAGTTTGCAACAATCCAAGGAGCATTATTTGAAAAAGCACTGATTCTTAGTAAGAACAGTGAGCTTTGGATTTTCTCTATTCCTAGTTCTTTCTCCCCAGCTCCATGGTAACCTTGAAAGCCAGCAGCCTAGCAGCAATCAGAAGAAGCAGACCAGGTTTGGAGATCCCCAAAAAGCCTAATTCCCAAACAATTGTCACTATTTACTGGTCTAGCAGCTCCTTAGAAGATAATCATTTATAGAACTTTTATTTGACCTAGGAGTTTACCCAAAGGGAAAAGTCTTATCCCCAAAGCATTTATTGAAAACAATCAGTACCATTGTTTCATAGCACAGCAGCAGTACCAATTGGTGGAAAACGAGAGGCTATCTGGTCAAGAATCTTAAAAAGGAGACCTAGGGAATGAGAAGTTTAGAGTGGGGTTTGAAATGCTCTCTGACATATCATATTCCTGAGGATCTAGTAAGTCACTTGCATATGCAAAGTTGTGTGCATGCACCAAATATACCTGAGATGGCCGTAAATGTTCACTTCAGGCTGACATTGGGCTTGGTGGAAGTAGAAAGTGATGGCTAAGGCAGAGTTGTAAACTGCTGGAGAACTGAAGGGGTGCCCCCCCCCGCCCACACACACACAAAACTTCTCATCAAAAGGTGAATGATTACTGTTTCAAGGCATTTAGAGAAATTTCTGTCCAATTGTTAGTTGACCATTAAGCTGAACAAGCACACACTTTAGTAGCCACATGTGACAGGGAATGCACTTTTCACATTTAATTAGGAAAAGTCACTAGACAGACAAACAACAACTAAAACAAGCAGTAACACAAACAAATCTTAAAAAAGGAAGAGACTTTTCTCAAGATGGCGACCAGCAGGAAGGTAGGGAGGGAGAGAGTGTGAGAGAGCGAGGGAGCGATAGAGGAGTGTGTGGACGTGTGTGGTGTGTGGTATGAGCTAGGGACAGTTAGATTCTGCAGGTCTTCCGTGGCTGCCAAACTGGGCAGTCTTAGTCGGCAGAGCCCTGCTCCCAGCATAGACACTCCTGGGCGGCCAGCGTGGGCACAGAGACCACGCCATCTTGAGAAACAGAGCTGCTTGAGACTAGGATCCTGGCCTCAGCACCACCCAGTCTGGGCTCAGAAGCAAACCTGGACCCTGCAGCCACCCTGGGGACAGAGACCTGTGACCACAGCTACAGACCCATAGACACCAAGAATCCAGACATCCCGGCCGCAGATTTCTGTGAGTAACAGAACCCATCCCCCTCCCTGAAGGCTCACGGGCAGTGCCATAGTAACAGATAGACCCGCCCCTTGCACAGGCACAGAGGGGCTACAGGAATTTGAGCCTGGGAGCCCCAGACACTGGGAATTTGTTCCCCGCAGTGCAATCGGCAACCAAACCTGAAGCCCATGCAGGGCGGCAGTGCCACCTTACTTTGATTCTGGGCAAGCGCACACTGAAGTCTGCTTTCTGCAGCAAAGGAGTGGACCTCCTGCCAACACAGTGCTACTGTGCAACCCAGTCCCCCAAGCTGATTGGGACCCTGATTCTCCAGGCAGGAGGCAGCACTAGCACCAATGACTTGACTCTGTTTTTTATCACGTGCGCCTGGGATCCCTAATTCCCAGTGCATTCACACTAAGCCAGTGACTCCAATTCTTGGTGTATGCGCATGCAGAGACCCTGATTCTCAGCGCGAGGCCGCGCGAAGCAACAGAGACTCTGATACTGGATTCTTGGGGAACTCTAACTCCTGGCACTATGCTAGGGGGCTCTGATTTTCTACACACTCCAGGGGGGTCTCTGTTTCAGCACGGTGCAGGTGGGGTCCCTGATTCTAAGTACACACATGAGGCCACACTGAGTGCTGGTAACGCTGATTCTGAGCGAGCCTGGTTCTCACCAACCAACGACAACCACACATCTTAGTGTCAGAGCACTTCAGTGACACTAGGGTGGTGCGAAGCTCCCACTGCACACAGCCCAGACCCACCCAACTCGACATTTGAACCTTCTGGTGATAGTCAGAATGGGGAGATGAAACAATCCCCAGAGGAAAGAAAATGAGGAGTCTCCAAGTAAGGAAATTAGTGAAATTGAAGCATGCAGCATGACAGAAAAAGAATTCAGAGTAATGGTTGTACAATTCATTCACCGGACAGATGGGAAAATCAATAACCAATGCAAGAATCAGGAAGAAATAAAAAGTGATATAGCTACAATCAAAAACGCCATGGAAGGTTTCAAAAGTAGACTAGAAAAAGCAGAGGACCGAATTAGTGAGTTAGAAGATAAGGTTGAGAAACAACCTCAATCTGAACAGCAACTGGAGAAAAAAATTAAAAAGCAGGAGAGCCTAAGGGAGCTTTGGGACAACATGAAACGAAGTAACATACACATAATAGGACTGCAAGAAGGACAAGAAGAGCAGCAAGGATTAGAAAATCTATTTGAAGAAATAATGACAGAAAACTTCCCAGATATGGGGAAGAAAAAAGTTACACAAGTACAGACAGTCCCAAGCAAGATGAATCCCAAAAGACCCACACCAAGACACGTCATAATAATGATGGCAAATGTCCAAGACAAAGAGAGAATCACAAAGGCTGCAAAAGAGAGACAGAGAGTTACCTAAAAAGGATCCCCCATCAGATTATCAAATTATTTATCAACAGAAACACATCAAGCTAGAAGGGAATGGAAGGAGGTATACAAAATGTTGCAAAGCAAATGACTGAATCCAAGAATACTCTATCCAGCAAGACTATCAATCAAAATTGAAGGGGAAATCAGAAGCTTCGAAAACAAAAAAAGGGCTAAGAGAGTTTATCACTACCAAACCAGCAATGCAAGAAACGGTAAAGGGAATGCTGTAAAAAGAAGAAATAAAAGGGTAAGAAAGAACACAGGCACAAAAATAGAAATGACTACAAACAACTACCTTTCAATAATAAATTTAAACGTAAATGGACTAAATGCTCCAATCAAAAGACATCGAGTGGCTGAATGGATAAAAA
>NW_005372142.1:619213-620505 GCF_000412655.1 Myotis brandtii
CAGAGTTGTCACATTATGTTATTTGAAATGTTAAGTTTATGACAAAAAATGTTGGGACATGCAAAGAAACAAAGTATGGCCCATATACAGGGAAAACAGTATCAATAGAAAGTGTACCAAAGGTAGCAAAGAGGTTGAACTTACTAGACAAAGACTTTAAATTATCTATTACAAATATGTTTATCAAGAATCAACTAATGTACTGCATCCCATCTTTAATCAACAGACTAAAGAAGACAAATTATATGATCATATCCATGTATGTAGAAAATGTACTTGACCACTTCATGGTAAAAACTTCCTTGATAAAAAATATTTACAAAAAAACTTAAAGCTAACATCATAATTAATGGTGAAAACTAGATGTTTTGCTGCTAACATCAGGAATTTGAAAGATGCCTGCTCTCACCATTTGTGTTCAATATTGTATGGGAAGGCCTAGCTAAAGCAATACGACACAAAGGAAATAAAAGGTATATATATTGACAAGAAAAAAATGTCTTAGTTTACAAATGTTTTGATTGTCTATGTAGAAAATCTTAAAGAATCAATAAAACCTTCTGTAACTAAGAAGAAATTATAGCAAGATTGCAGAAAACAAGGTTAATATGTTTGTTTGTTTTAAAAAATAAAACTGTAGGAAACCATGTCTAAAGAATTAAAGGGCATCCAAATCAAAATGGAAGAAATCAAATTATCTCTGATCACAGAGGACATGATCTTCTATGTAGAAAATTCTAAAGAGTACACAAAAAGCTGTTAGAACTAATAAACAAGTTTAGCAAAATTGCAGATCTAAAATCAACAAATGAAAATCAATTGTCTAACTAGACACTGATGATAAACAATCTGAAAGAGAAATTAAGAGAACTATCACATTTACACTAGCAGCAAAAAGGACAAAATACTTAAAAATAATCTTAACCAATGAGGCAAAAGACCTGTACACTGAAAACTACTAAATGTTGCTGAAAGAAATAAAAGAGGGTACATGAAGTGGAAAGACTTGAAAGATTAAATTTTTTAAAGATGATAATAGTGCCTTAAGGGATCTACAGATTCAATGCAATTCTTATCAAAATCCCAACAGTGTTTTTTGAAGAAATAGAAAACCACCTTAAAATTCACACATATCTCAAGGAAGCCCAAACATTCTTGAAAAAAAAAGTTGGAGTACTTCCCTGATTTCATAATTTACTACAAATCTTCAGCAACCAAAACAGTGGGAGTAAGGACAGACATTTTTTTTTGGCAGATTTTTCTATTTATTTATTTATTTATTTATTTATTTA
>NW_005372142.1:620906-622364 GCF_000412655.1 Myotis brandtii
GTGTAGATGTACCATAGTTTTCTAATCCACTCATCTGCTGATGGGCATTTAGGCTGTTTCTAAATCTTAGCTATTGTAAATTCTGCTGCTATGAACATAGGGGTGTATATATTCTCTCTGATTGGTGTTTCTGGTTTCTTGGGAAATATTCCTGGAAGTGGTATTACTGGGTCAAATGGCAGTTCCATTTTTAAATTGTTGAGGAAACTCCATACTGTTTTCCACAATGGCTGCACCAGTCTGAATTTCCCACCAGCGGTGAAGGAGGGTTCCTTTTTCTCTGCATCCTCTCCAGCACTTGTGGTTTGTTGATGTTTTGATCGCCATTCTGACAGGTGGTACCTCATTGTTGTTTTGATTTGCATATCTCATATGATTAGTGACTTTGAGCATGTTTTCATGTGTCTCTTGGCTTTCTGAATGTCCTCTTTTGAAAAGTGTCTATTTAGGTCCTTTGCCCATTTTTTGATTGGGTTGTTTATCTTCCTTTTGTTAAGTTGTATGAGTTCCCTGTAAATGTTGGAGATTAAACCCTTATCAGAGATAACATTGGCAAATATGTTCTCCCATGCAGTGGGGTTTCTTGTTGTTTGGTTGATGGTTTCTTTTGCTGTGCAGAAGCCTTTTTATTTGATGTAGTCCCGTTTGTTTATTTTCTCTTTAGTCTCTCTTGCCCTAGGATCTGTGTCTGTAAAGATATTGCTACAACATATGTCTGCAATTTTGCTGCCTATGGAGTTCAGTAGGGTTTTTATGGTTTCTCATTTTACATTCAACTCCTTTAGCCATTTTGAGTTTGCTTTTGTGTATGGTATAATTTGGTGATCTAGTTTCATTTTTTTCATGTATCTGACCAAATTTCCCAGCACCATTTATTAAAGAGGCTATTTTGACTCCATTGTATTCTCTTGCCTCCTTTGTCAAATATTAATTGAGTATAATGGCTTGGGTCAATTTTGGTATCCTCTATTCTGTTCCATTGGAATATATGTCTGTTCTTGTGCCAGTACCAGGCAGTTTTGAGAACCGTGGCTTGGTAATATAGCTTGATATCTGGTATTTTGATCCATCCAACATTGTTCTTCTTTCTCAGGACAGCTGTGGCTATTCGGGGTCTTTTTTTTATTCCAGAAGAATTTTTGGAGCGTTTGTTCTAGATCTTTGAAATATGCCGTTGGTATTTTAATAGGTATTGCATTGAATCTATAGATTGCTTTAGGTAGTATGGACATTTTAATGATGTTTTTTCTACCGATACATGAACAGGCTATATTCTTCCATTTGTTTATGTCTTCCTCTATCTCTTTTTTCAATGTCCTGTAGTTTTCCGAGTACAGGTCTTTTACGTCCTTGGTTATGTTTATTCCTAGGTATCTTAGTTATTTTGGTGCAATGGTAAATGGGATTGTTTTTGGTGTGGTTTTTATTTTTTCATTTCTCTTTCTGTGAGTTCATTAT
>NW_005372143.1:0-466 GCF_000412655.1 Myotis brandtii
CTATTATTTCTGCTAATATGTTGACTAATGGGTGGCCATTGGCAGACACACCTAATTCTTTACCTGTACCAGCGTGACCTTGAAACCCAACTTCCAGTGGCAACTCCTTAACTTCCATTTCTCTAGGCCAGTGGTTCTCAATCTTCCTAATGCCACAACCCTTAGTACAGTTTTTCATGTTGTAGTGACCCCCAACCATAAAATTATTTTCATTGCTACTTCATAACTGTAATTTTGCTAGTGTTATGAATCATAATGTAAATATCTGATATGCAGGATGTATTTTCATTGTTACAAATTGAACATAATTTAACCATACTGATTAATCACAAAAACAATTTGTAATTATATATGTGTTTTCCAATGGTCTTAGGCAACCCCTGTGAAAGGGTCCTTTGACCCCTCAAAGGCACGACCCACAGGTTGAATACCGCTGCTCTAGCCCTTTCATAATTTTACAAGCACC
>NW_005372144.1:0-808 GCF_000412655.1 Myotis brandtii
ATAAGAAAACATGACCCATATATATACAGTAGGTCCTCGGGTTACGTCGGAGATCTTTTCCTACCGCACGACATAACGCGATTTTCACCGTAAGTCAGAACCCACCTACATAAGCACCTACGTCACTCACATGGAGCACATACACAACAGTAATGAAGTGAAACAGTAAAAAGTAATTTAAAAGAAAGATAACAATTCCTGACCTTTACTTGTGGTAAATAAATAATAAAAAACATAAAGCACATATGTACATATGTCGAAATGACAGAACTTTTTTTTATATAAATAAATTGGAGATGGTGATGTAACCAGGAAACGATGTACATCATGTCCAACGTAACCAGAGCACTGTCTGTACTGTCTACAAGAGACCCACCTCAGAACCTGGGACTCACACAGACTGAAAGTGAAGGGATGGGGAAAAAATTTTCAGGCAAATGGAAATAAAAAAAAAGCTGAGGTAGTAATAATTATATCTGACAAAATAGATATAAAAATGAAGGCCATAACAATGATAAGGAAGGCCACTTCATAATAAAGAGATCAATACAACAAGAGGCTATAACTCTGGTAAACATATATGCACCCAATACAGGAGCATCTATATATAAAAAACTTCTGGAGGATATCAAGGGAGAGATTGACAGCAATACAATCATAGTAGGGGACTTTAATACCCCATTGACATCACTGGATAAATCTTCTGGACAAAAAAATCAACAAGGAAACAGGACTCCTAAATGAAACTCTAAAACAGAAAGAACTTATTGGCATCTTCAGAACATTCCACCCTAAAGCTACAGAATAT
>NW_005372145.1:0-367 GCF_000412655.1 Myotis brandtii
TCATCTACCGATGGGCACTTTGGCTGTTTCCAGCTATTATAAATAATGCCACTATGAACATAAAGGTTCATATATTCTTTCTGAATGGTGTTTTGGGATTCTTAGGATATATCCCTAGAAGTGGGATCACTGGGTCAAATGGCAGTTCATTTTTAACTAGAGGCCCGGTGTATGAATTCATGCATGGGTGGGGTCTGGCCCACCCACCCCAATGGGGACCGATTGGGCCAGGCCAGTGGTCAGCAAACCGTGGCTCGAGAGCCACATGTGGCTCTTTGGCCCCTTGAGTGTGGCTCTTCCACAAAATACCACGTGCGGGCGCACACGTACAGTGCGAAGTTGACTTAAAACTTTAAGTAAAGTTTAT
>NW_005372145.1:514-933 GCF_000412655.1 Myotis brandtii
TACCTCAATCAGATTGAGGATGTTTTTAGCAAAGGCCAGCTTAGGAGTACCCTAATTAAGTTAATAACAATGTACCTACCTATATAGTTTAAGTTTAAAAAATTTGGCTCTCAAAAGAAATTTCAATCATTGTACTGTTGATATTTGGCTCTGTTGACTAATGAGTTTGCTGACCACTGGGCCAGGCTGATGGAGGGGAGGGGACGAGGGAGGTGGGCCAGCTGGCTCCGCCCTTGATCAAGGTGGGAGGGGCCGATTCAGGGTGGGGCAGGCCAGGGGGAGGGGTTGCAGATGGTTGGGGGGGGCTGATCAGAGCCCCAATTGGGCTGGTTGGCCGCTGCAGTGCTCATCACAGCAACCGGTCATTTGGTCATTCTGGTCATTCCATCATTCTGGTTGCTTGGCTTTTATATATATAG
>NW_005372146.1:0-210 GCF_000412655.1 Myotis brandtii
CTCTCTGTGAATAATCAATAAAATATATTTTTTTTAAGAAATTAAGATTCCTAGGAATAAACTTGACAAAGGAGGTAAAAGACCTATATGCAGAAAACTACAGGACACTGAAAAAGGAGATAGAGGAAGACATAAATAGATGGAAGAAAATACCTTGTTTATGGATTGGTAGAATCAACATCATCAAGATGTCCATACTACCCAATCTAT
>NW_005372146.1:608-814 GCF_000412655.1 Myotis brandtii
TACACAAAAATAAACTCAAAATGGATAAAGGACTTAAACATAAGATGGGAAACCATAAAAATACTCGAGGAATCCACAGGCAGCAAAATCTCAGACATATGCCGAAGCAATTTCTTCACTGATACTGCTCCTGCAGTGGTCGCCAAACTGCGGCTCGGCAAACCACAGGTCACGAGCCACATGCGGCTCTTTGGCCCCTTGAGTAT
>NW_005372147.1:0-4238 GCF_000412655.1 Myotis brandtii
TACAGCAAGAGAAAGACAATTATCTACAAGGAAGCTTTCATAAGACTTTCACATTATTCCTCAACAGAAACATTCAAGGCCAGCAGGGATTGGAATGAAATATTCAAAGTGGTGAAAAACATGGACCTACAGCCAAGACTACTCTACCCAGCAAGTCTGTCATTTAGAATTGAAGGATAAAGAGCTTCGCAGACAAAGAGAAGCTAACAGATTTTATCACCATCAAACTAGCATAAAAGAAATGTTAAAGGACTTCTTTAAGAAGTAGCATAAGAAAAAAAACCATAAATATGAACCATAAAATGGCAATAACTATGCACCTATCAATAATTTAAATGTAAATGAATTAAGTACTCCAATCAAAAGACATATGTAAGTGGATGGATAAGAAAAAAAGACCCAGGTGTATTATGTGTACAAGATACCTGCTTCAGATCAAAACACACACACACAGTTTGAAAGTAAGAAAAAGAAAATAATATTTTATGTAAATGAGAATGAAAAAAATGCTGGAGTAGCAATATTTATATCAGACAAAATGGACTTCAAAACAAAGGGATAATAAGAGACAAAGACAGACATTTCATAAAGGGATCAATCCCACAACAGGATATAACTATTGTAAACACTTATGCACCCGATATAAGAGCACCTAGATATATATAGCATATATTGATGAACATAAAGTGAGAAATCAACAGTAATACTGTCATAATAGTGGACTTTAAGACACCACTGACATCAATGGATAAATATTCCAGACAATCAACAAGAAAAGATCAGTCTTAAATAACACATTGGACCAGATGGAGTTGATTGATATATTTTTAAATATATATATTTTATTGATTTCAGAGAGGAAGGGAGAGGGAGAGATAGAAACATCAATGATGAGAATCATTGCTTGGCTGCCTCCTGCACGCCCCCCACTGGGGATCGAGCCCACAACCATAGGATGTGCCTTTGACTAGAATCAAACCCAAGACCCTCCAGTCTGCAGGCCGATGCTCTATTCACTGAGCAAAACCAGCTAAGTTTTAAATGATATTTTAAGAGCATTTTACATGAAAGCAGCAGTATATACATTGTTTTCAAGTGCACATGGAACATTTTCCAGAATAGAAAACATGTTAGACCACAAAACAAGTCCCAAGAAATTTAAGAAGATTGAAAACATATGTCAAGAATCTTCTTCAACGGGGTAAGAGATCAACCAAAGGACTTGTATGCATGCATCTAAGCATAACCAATGGACACAGACACTGATGGGTCTAAGCCCCGCCCCTAGTCAGGACCCCCGTTTGCCACCTAAGTCCAGCACTGCCTAAGCTCTGCCACCAGCCGGGACCCCATGGCGATTGGAGAGCAGGAAAGTGCCTCCCGGTCCCAGGTCGCAGTGGTGATCCAGCAATCGGTGAGCAGGAAAGTGCAGCCTATAGTCAGCACCCAGCAAGGCCTGCTCCTGGATCACCATGGCGATCCCAGAGCATGAAAGTGCAGGAGGGCAGCAGCCCCCAGGTGGGCCTACTCCTGGGTTGCTGTGGTGATCCTAGAGCAGAAAAGTGCAGCCGCAGGCAGCACCCAGGAGGGCCTGCCCCCGGGTCTCCACGGCAATCCGGAGATCCATGAGCAGGAAAGCACTGCCTGCAGGCAGCACTCCACCCTGGCCACAGTTCAAGGGGGAGTACAACACACAGTGGAGGCCAGGAGCCTGAGAGATCAACACGGAGGGGCACCTGCTCCAAGCCTCCACGGTGTGGCTGGGGGCAGGCCCCAAGAATACACACACACACACACACACACACACACACACATACACACACACACACACATACACACACACATGGGACGCCTGCTCCGAGCCTCTACTGTGGCCATCAGTAGGACATCCACTGAGGGCTCCTGGACTGTGAGAGGGGCAGGCTGGGCTGAGGGAACCCCATCCCTCACAAATTTTGTGCACCGGGCGTCTAGTGCTGCTATAAAAAAGAAGAAACTTTTAGCATTTGCAACAGCATGGATGGAACTGGAGAGCATTATGCTAAGCAAAATAACCAGTCAGAGGAAGGTAAATATCACATGATCTCACTCATATGTGGCATATAATGAACAACATAAGGTGATGAACAAAAATAGATCCAGAGACAAGGTAACACTGAACAAACCATCAGAGAGAAAGTGGGGTGGGCAGTTTAGAGGTCAACCAAAGGACCTGTATGCATGCATATTAGCATAACCAATGGGCACAGACACTTGGGCGGTGGGGACTTGTCCTGAGGGGTGGAGTGGCAGTGGGAGGGTGGTGTCAATTGGGGAAAAAGGAGTTATATGGATATCTCAGCTGTGGTGGGTTCCCATTTGGGAACTCTGAAGTCTAAACCCCAAGAGGAGCTCCCTATCTCAGAGCACCAGAGCTGCGAGAGGTGCCCACATAACATCTGTTGTCCACCGCTGGAAATGTAGGCACCCTTTTAAAGGGCCAACACATGAAATTTCATGTGCATCTACTTGCCTTGGGCTCCAGCAGAGGGAGGGCAGAGTGGACAAGAGCTGTGTCAGGAGAACCCAGGTTTGGGGCTCTGAGGTTAGACCTCAAAAGGTAGCTGCCCTGGCTTCTTAACCTGAGTCATTCCCTCATACTGCAGATGAAATCTTTCTCAGGTGGATCATTACCATCCAGGCAGCTTTTGCCTGGGAGGGAAGCAATTGCCCCACCCTGTTGGAAAATCTCCCTCCCCACCTTGTGGATGCTATGGCTTGCTGTGTTCTATTTCCTGAGACTCATTGAAACTGAGAATAGCAATCATACTGGAGGTAGAGGAGGATCTCTGGAGGCTTTGAGTCTTTCCCTGATTTCTTCTAGACCTGGGGCTAGGAAAATACCTCCTTGGTGCACATTTTGGTCTTTTCCAAAGGCACCCAGCACCAGCAGAGGGAGCCATAAGCTGTGGATTGCTGATAGCTCCAAACAGTACTCAGGGCCAGTCACTAAGTGTTTAGCATTCTCCTGCACCAGAGAATAAGAATAGTAGCAGATATAACTTATACATAAACACAACCCCAAACAGGCAGTCAAAATGGGGAGACAGAAAAACAGGCCCCAGTTGAAAGAACAAATAAATCTCCAGAAGAGCTAAATGAAATGGAGATAAGAAATTTATCAGATATAGAGTTCAGAATAATGATTACTAGTATGCTCAACAGCATGAGAAAGGATACAGAAACTATGAAAAATTACCAGTTGAAAAGGAAGAATAACAGAGCATTAATAACATATTGGAAGCTGAGGATCAGATCAGAGAATTAGAAGACAAGGTAGAAAAAATTAATTAAAAAACCGAAAAGAAAAAAACAGGAGACAGCTTAAGGGAGCAAAGGTTTAAGGACCTTTTTGAAATAATGGCAGAAAACTTCCCTAACCTGGTCAAGGAAAAAGTCACACAAGTTCACTGGCACAAAGAGTCCCAAGCAAGAAGAACCCAAACAGGCCCATGCCCAGACACATCATAATTAAAATACCAAAAATTAAAGAAAAGGAGAGGCTCTTGAAGGCTACAAGAGTAAAGCAATTTGTTACCTACTAAGGAGCTCCCATAAGGCTGTCAGCTATTTTTTCATCAGAAACTCTACAGGCCAGAAGGAAATGGCATGAAGTACTCAAGGTAATGAAAAGCAAGCATCTGAAACCAAGATTACTATATCCAGCAAGGCTATCATAGCATTCAAAATAGATGGTGAAATAAAGAGCATCCCAGATGAAATAAAAGGCTAAAGGATTTAATCACCACCAAACCAGCACTGCAAGAAATACCAAAGGGATTGCTGTAATAAGAAACAGAGAGAGAAACATAGGCATACAGAATTAAAATGGCAATAAATAAGTACTGATCAATAACAATCTTAAATATAAATGGATTAAATGCTCCAATAAAAATATATATGGCAGCTGAATGGATACAACAACATGACCCAAATGTTTGCTGTCTACAAGAGACCCACCTCAGAACAAACAACTCTCATAGGATGAGAGTGAAGGGATGGGAAAAATTTTCCATGCAAGGGGAAATGAAAAAAATCAGGATTAGCAATACTCATATCTGAAAAAATAGACTTCAAAATGAAGGCCATCACAAGAGACAGTAAAGCTCACTACATAATACTAAAGGGATTGATCCAATAATAGGATATAACCCTGGTAAACATATGTGCACCCAATATAGTAGCACCTACTATATATA
>NW_005372147.1:4642-7176 GCF_000412655.1 Myotis brandtii
ACTAGAGAAGTAAATAAGAAGGCACATTGAGACTGGTAGGAGGGGTGAAGGTGCAGAATGGGCTTGTCTGACACCCACATGTGTCATTTTTTAACAGAGAAGGATATCTCCAATGCCTCCCTTAAGAAACAGGGAGTCCCATCTCCACACTGTGCCCCCCAAACCAGGGTTCCAGAACTGGGAAGAGAAGTCTCCCATAACTTCAGGCTATAAAAACCCACAGGGATTGTGGCTGAATGACATAGAGGCTGCTTAAATCCCAGTTATTCCTCTTAAAGGACCCGCACACATATGTACATAGTCTGGCTTCCTCTGAGCTCCACCATTGAGTGGCAGCTTTGGAAGAATTCAGGAACATACAGGGAGGAACTGGACTGTCTGGCATCAGGGTTGGAACTCAGGGGTGGCTATCTTATGGTGTGCTCACAGGGGTCATTGTTTCTGTGTTGACACCTCTCCGCCCCACTCCACATCTCAGAGCTGACTGGCAATCATATCTGAGTTTCCATCAGCATGACCCACACTGCTTTCCTGGTGATTCCCTGAGACCCTACACCAGGGGTCCTCAAACTACAGCCCAGGGGCCACATGCAAATACAAATATTGTATTTGTTCCCGTTTTGTTTTTTTACTTCAAAATAAGATATGTGCAGTGTGCATAGGAATTTGTTCATAGTTGTTGTTTTTTTAACTATAGTCCTGCCCTCCAACGGTCTGAGGGACAGTGAACTGGCCCCCTGTTTAAAAAGTTTCAGGACCCCTGACTTAGAATATCTATCTTGTTGGGTCATCAGAAGAACAGAACTCTCCAGGAGCCCACAGAAGTCACCAATGAAATCATCTTCCAGGTCTACCTTTTCATAGGCTGCCAGATAAAGGGCATGAAACCATCCAGCTTAGGTCAAAATGAGCCTATTCTCTTCCCTCGTTCCCCCTTTCCCACAGCAATATCGAAGAGAATAGAAGAGACAGCAAACACAGAAGTGAGCAAGAAGAGGAGGAATAAAGCCACCCAAGTCCCCTTTCCCAATGAAGGCTGTCTGCCATCTTGAATCCTGCCCAAGCTGGGGGAGAGTACAGTGCTAAGTGAACACTGAGTTTTATTAGCACCCATCCCCTATAATTCCTAAACTTGTAGAGAATGGCAGGAAGTAAAGGCTGAGCTCTAACCAACTGACATTCTAATTAGTGATGTCAGTCTTGACATGGCTTACTTGTCCTTTTACTTATCAATCTTTGTGGATCCTTGATCCCCAATGTCTTCTTGCTTCTTAACCACCGACTTCCTTACTAGACTGTCTTCCTCTATGTCTTGCCTACTCTCATGTGACATCTAGTAGCTGATTTCTTCTCAACTTGCTCTTGGGAACACTGATTTCTCATTTCCTTCCCACTGTGGCGAGCAGTAAATGGTTCCTGATCCACCTGCCCACCTCAGGTCCTCACTCCCCACATTGCCAATCCTTACCCACTGCAAGGCATGTCTCATCATGAAATGACACAAAACAGTTCATTCGCTATTTTACTTCCCAGCTTGTTGTGTTAGCATTTTGGAGATCCAGGCAAACAATAGAGAGCGACGCAGTAGGTAGAACTCATTGGTGGAGCATAAAAGTACCCCCCTCCTCCCGAATGGACGGAAAGTAGACTGTGAGCCCATCCCTGTCACAGAGTTGCAAGTTCCATTTTATTTCCATTGGATGAATGGTGTGGTATAAATGCACTGAAAATCATAGGACCTAATAAGGTGGCATACTTTTTTTTTTTAAAGTCACACACCAAATTGGGCACCTTCACTTATATGTGTTTGTGTTTAAAATGGTATTGAAAGTAGGTTTCAAAATGATACAGAACACTCCTTGATCCATTTCTTAAGGTTTGAATTTTGACGAAGTAGGAAACCAAGAAAATTATTGCAAAGATAACTTTTATGGGCCTGCGTAATGTAATTCTTTAGTACTGGAAATTGCTTTCTTTTTACTGGCTATGATCGTTCCCGGCCTCTTTCTGAGCCAGTCTAGCATGAAAGAAACCTCCAGGGACGGCTCAGCTGCAACATATAAAGTGGCAGTTCTGGTCCCTTATTGCATTTCCGAGAGTATAAGGAACCTCTGGGACAACTTCAAGGCTACCAACATCTGCATTATGGTGGTGCCAGAACTTGAAAAGAAAGATCAAGATATTAAAAACCTGCTTAAAGAAATAATGACAGATCACTTCACCTACCTGGCGAAAGAAATAAACTTCTAAGGAAGCACAGAGTCCAAATTAAGAGGAACTCAAAGGGGCCTACACTAAGACATATCATAATTAAAATATCAAGGGTTAAAGACAAAGAGAGAGTCTTAAAAGCAGCATGAGAAATGCAGTTAGTTACCTACATGGGAGTGCCCATACAACTGTCAGCTGGTTTCTCAACAGAAACTTTGCAGGCAAGAAATATTCAAAGCAATGAATGGCAAGAACCAAGAACCAAGATTACTCTACCTAGTAAAGCTATCATTTAGAATTGAAGGTCAGATAAAGAGCTTCAC
>NW_005372147.1:7400-8260 GCF_000412655.1 Myotis brandtii
AATGATTCTCTCTCATCATTGATGTTTCTATCTCTCTCCCTCTCCCTTCCTCTCTGAAATGAACAAAAATATATTTAATTATATATTTATATATTGATAAACCTTAAGCCATATTCATCAAGAAACAAAGAGAGAGGACCCAAATAAATAAAATCAGAAATGAAAGAGTTAGTTCCAACAACTAACACCACAGAAATACAAAGGATTTATAAGCAAATACTAAGAACAGCTATATGCCAACAAGCTAGACAGCAACAAAATGGAAAAATTACTAGAAAAATACAATCTTCTAAAACTCAATCAGAAAGAATCAGAAAACCTGAATAGGCTAATAACAACTGATGAAATTTAAGCAGTAATAATAAAAAACCCAGCAAACTAAAACCCTGGTCTGGGAAATTCACAGGGGAATTTTACCAAAGATTCAAAGAACTAACACCTAAACACTTCAAACTATTCCAAAAAATCCAAGAAAAAGGAAAATTTCCAAGCTCTTTTTATGAGGCCGGCATTATCTTAACTCTAAAACCAGATACAAACACTATAAGAAAAAGAATTACAGGCTAATATACTTGATGAACATAGGTGCTGAAATCCTCAACAAAATGGTAGCAAACTGGACCTAGCAATATATTAAAAAGATCATACACTATGACCAAGTGGGATTTGTTCTAGGATTGCAAGGCTGGTACAATATCTGCAAATCAATAAATGTAATACATCACATAAACAAATTGAAAGACAAAAATCACATGATCATATCAATCGATGCAGAAAAAGCATTCGACAAAATCCAACACCCATTTTTAATAAAAACTCTCAGAAAAGGGGGAGTAGAGGGATCACACCTCAACATAATA
>NW_005372147.1:9230-13065 GCF_000412655.1 Myotis brandtii
AAAAAAAAAATGAAACTAGACCACCAACTTACACCATACACAAGAATAAACTCAAAATTGATAAAAGACTTAAATGTAAGTCTTGAAGCCATAAAAATCCTAGAAGAAACCATAAACAGCCAAATCTCAGACATCTCAAATAGCAATATGTTTGCTGACATATCTCCTAGGGCAAGGGAAACAAAAGAGAAAATAAACAGATGGAACTACATCAAAATAAAGCTCCTTCACTGCAAAAGAAATCATCAAAAAAATGAAAAGGAAGCCCACGACATGGGAGAACATATTTGCCCATTATGGATCTGATAAGGAGTTAATTTCAAACATGTATAAGAAACTCATACAACTTAAACACAGGAAGACAAACAATACAACTAAAAAATGGGAAAAGGACCTAAGTAGACACGTCTCCAAAGTGGACATACAGATGACCAAGAGGATATGAAAAATGTACAGTCACTGATCATCAGAGAGATACAAATTAAAATGACAATGAAGTATCATCTCACACCTGTCAGAATGGCTACAATCAACAAATCAACAAATGACAAGTGCTGGCAAGAATGTGGAGAAAAGAAAACTGCCATTTGACCAAGTGATCCCACTTCTAGCAATATATACTAAGATTCCTGAAACACCAGTCATAAAGAATATATACCGTATGTTTAAGAATATATAAACCCCTATGTTTATAACAGCACAATTTACAATAGCTAAGATTTGGAAACAGCCCAAGTGCCCATCAGCAGATGAGTGGATTAAAAGCTGTGATACATTTACACCATGGAATACTATGCAGTAGTTAAAAACAAGGAGCTCTTTTCCTTTGAGACAGCATGGAGGGACCAGGAGAGTATCATGCTAAGTGAAATAAGTCAGTCAGAGAAAGACAAGTATCACATGATCTCACTCACATGTGGAGTCTAATGAACCCATGGACTTAGACAACAGTGTGGTGAAGGCCTGGGGCAGGGGCTGGGTGCAGGCTAGAAGGAGTCATTGGTGGGGAGGGAGTAATGGGATTTATGTAACACTTTCAACAATAAAGATTTTTTTAATAGCATGTCACTAACTCATAGATACAGAGAACAAATTGATGGTTGCCACATGGGAAGGGGGTTGGGGAAATAGTTAAGCAAGGGGAAAGGATTAAGATTTACAAATTGTCAATTATAAAAACAGTCATGGGGATTTAAAGTATGGCGTAGAGAATTAAGTATATAATATTATAATAACTATGTATGGTATCAGATGGGTACTACACTGATCTGAATGATTACTTTGTAAGTTACATAAATGTCTAGTCATTATGTTGTACACCTGAAACTAATATAATATTGTATGTCAACAGTAGTTGAGATAGAAAACAATGTATTTGAAAATGACAGCATGACAGAATAAAAATAGACACATAGATCAATGGAACAGAATAGAGAGCCCAGAAATAAAATGATGCTCTTATGATCAATTAATATATAATAAAAGAGGAAAAGAACATTCAATGGAGTAAAGAATGTCTATTCAATAAGTGGTGTTGAGAAAATTGGACAGATAAAAAATATCTCCCCCTTCTTACACCATTTACAAAAATAAATTCAAAATGGATGAAAGACTTAAAAGTAAATCTCAAAACCATAAAACTCCTCCTGGAAAAAAACACAGGCAGTAAAATCTCTGACATTTTCTTAGCAATATTTTTTTCTGATGTATCTCCTTGGGCAAGGGAAACAAAAGAAAAAATAAATGGGACTATATCAAACAAAAAAGGTTTTGCATGGCAAAAGAAATCAACAACAAAAATGACAACCTACTCATTGGGAGAATATGTTTCCAATGATACATATGATAAGGGGTTAATATCTAACATTTTAAAGTATTCATACAACTCAACACCAAAAAATCATATTAAAGAGTGGGCAGAGGCCCTAGCCGATTTGACTCAGTGAATAGAGCATCAGTCTGCAGAACAAAGAAAGGATCCCAGATTTGATTCCACTCAAGTGCTCGTACCTTGGTTGCAGGCTCCTCCCCAGCCTGGGCCCCTGGTCTGGGCTTGTGAAGGAGGAACTAATCGATGAGTTTCTCTCACATCGATGTTTCTCTCTGTCTTTCCTTCTCTCTTCCAATCTCCCTAAAAATCAATGGGAAAATGTCCTCGAATGAGAATGAATAAATAAATAAATAAACAAACAAACAAACAAACAAACAAATAAATAAATAATTTAGTATTATTGGGCAACAGAACAGAAAAAATTATGACAAATGGTCTGGTGGAAGGACAAAACATTTCAGTTCTAATAATTCCCTATTGAAACACATTTTCCCCCTAAAATCACCCTCATTTTTATTAGAGAGCCAAATTAAGACCGATTTATTTAGTGCATTAAGTCTAGTTACAATTTGGCCTGATTGTTTGCATAAACACAAGAAGAATAACAGTTGATCACACAGACTTTTAAAAATATATGCTTTGCTGGAATCTCATGATTGAGCTTTAATTCGCCCTGCAGGGCGAAGACACCAAGCCACCTAGCTGCCATCAGGCTTTCCTGCAATACCTGCAGACTTGGGTGAATTCCTCAAGCTGAGGTCCCTAATGATGTCTTGAGGTTTCTTCCTTGCCATCTCTCAGCAAAGCAGCCTTAGTTCCTTACCTGGAGACACTGCCATGAGCCACGTGACCAAGCAAGGTACTAGGCTTTTCTCCAAGGTGTCCACATCGGCCTCTTTCCTTAAAGCTTCCTGGTGACATCCAGAGTTCAGGATGTCACTCTGAGACATGACACTCCAGTCAAAGTCTTGGTTAACAAAACTGGTTGGAAACTGGTCCTATTGAATTCATGCAAAGAAATATATTGCCAAATTCTGGAGGAATCAGGTAGAAAAATATATAATTTACCAAATTGCTTTAAAAATGCTTCCTGATATCTGAAAAACAAAAATTTTAAGAATCAGCAATACTTAATACAAAAACTATATAATTACTTTCAGTTTATTCAGTCCATTAATAATTTTCCCCTGATTTTTCTTGCCAGTATTTCTATAAATCCAGATACTTCATAGAGTTCTAATAATTTTCATCCAGTCTGAAGGGGATGACCTGAAAATGTCAGAGTCCTTTCCATGGATCCCTCGGAAGACGTAACATTTTTCCAAATGCATTATAACAAAACAGTGACTATCTCTAAATGACAAGAAGAAATTTAAAATGACACAGTTATGGATTTGATTATAATAGAATCTTGTCCTTTCTGCAAAACACAGTATTCTAGGAAAACAATTAGAGTTATTATTTCTTTATTTGTAAAAGCTTCCTATGTACCTTAAGCAGAAAATTTTTCATCATAAGGAGAGAAAACAAATCCTTGAGGCATTCTAGAGCCTATTGGAATGACCAAAAGCCAATTCTATGTAAAAAAAGTTTCTTAAAATTCAAACCCTGGGAAGATTGTCAAACATATTTTATCAAAAGATTGTGTATCATCATTATTAAACAGTATTAGACTATTTATTCATTCAAAGTGACAAAGGGGTATTAAACACACATACAGGCTAGCAAAACTTAAGTTCCCACGTTTAAGATCACGTTTTAAGTAACTAAGTATCTAATTAAAATAACAAAATATGTAATCATTTCAAAAATTTATAGAACTTTTTCTTCCTAGGCAAATACAGAAAAAACTTTTTTCCTTTTAACAGAGTGGAAAAGGACTAAACAAATTCTGTATTACCTAATTTAGATTCATTTAATCAAGTTGATTATTCACATTACCTATAATTTTCTTTTAAGATTTCTCTTCATAGTCCTTCTATAATTTTCATAAATCTTATTATT
>NW_005372148.1:0-11188 GCF_000412655.1 Myotis brandtii
GGAACACGTGCCCCTGCAGCGCTGCTGGGAAAGGCGGGTTTCCCAAACACCTTCCTGGGAGGGGGCGGTGGGTGAGGGCGGTCTGTGCCTCTGGGGAGAGGCAGAGGGGAGACAGCATCTGCCCGCCCTCGCCAGGAACTCTCCATGAGCCTGGCTCTGGTCCCTGGAAAGCTCTTCCTCCCATGGGGGGTCCGAGGCATCTGGGCTGAGCACCTGCTGAAAGGGAGCTACAGCGGGTCTGCTGTGCCCTCAGCAGCGCTGGGCCTCTGGACTCCTGGGGAGCGGGTGGAAGTCAGTCCCAGATGCACGTTTTCCTTCTGACCCTTCTCTCAGGAGGAGCCTCCTCCATCTCATCGCTGTGGTCAGACCCCGCCCTTCGCCTTCTGCAGCCTTTCCTCGGCCTCCAGGGCGGTTTTCATCTCCATCTCGGCCTCCTGACTCTGAGTGACCACTGCGCCCACGTCCCTTTCCAAAACTTCGGACGAACCATTGGGAGGCGCTTATGATTCCTGCTCGGCTCTGGGACGGAACCATGTTCTTTTGGTTCCACACTGAGCGCCCCCAGCCTCTCCCACAGGACACGCTCCAGGTACCCCCAGGGGACAGCGTGCGGCCTCCAGCCCGCATCATGCTGCGCACCTAGGGCTTCCAGTAGCTCTGGGGGACCCCAGGGACCACCCGCAGACAACATGCTCCTGCAGCAGCCAGGTCCCCTGGTAGAAACCCACCAAAACACGGTCCCACCATCTCCAAACGCCCTCTGTGCTGAGCACAGATGCTGCCCCATCACTGTGCTCACAGACCTTCTGCAGTACATGTGGCCTCGCAGGTTTTCTGTTCTGTTCTTTCTCCTCCATGGAGGCCCCGCGTCTGAACCCACCAGCAGCGCTGCCTGGGAGCAGTGCGACCCGGGCCATGGGATCCGCAGTCACTATGTCCTCGCAAACCTCAAAGCCTCCAAAGCACTGAGACTCCTGAGGTGCAGCCTCCTCTCCCTCACCGCCAGGCTGGGGTCCAGCAGCAGCAACCAGAGGCGGAGGGCAAAGGGGGCCAGGCCACGAGGTCCCCAGGGTCCAGGATCACCAGCTGCTGTTGCAACAGCTGGCCAGCTCTGAGCATGTGCACTCGGAACCTGGGCACAAGAGCTTTTACAACAGCTCCGCCTCCTCTTGCTCAGTCCCTTTCTCTGCTGCTGCCAACTGGGCCTGACAGTCCCCTGGAGGGAGAACTGAGGTCTCTTGAAGCTCTTAGCTTGCTGTGGCCCATGGCAACGTGAGGACCAAGAGGGGAGGGCAGCAGAGAGGTCATGGCGTCTGCCCAGCTAGTGGCAGGGCCTTGAGGAGGCTGTGGTTCTTATAGCAGTTTACCTCGGCCTGGGACTGCAAGGGCCCCAGGGAAAGTAGTGTCAGGCTTGAGGGAGGAGGCCATAGTTTTCTTTGTAGAAGTTCTTCGGAGATTGAAACCACACAAGTCCCTGGAAGCAGAATTCCTCCCTCTCCCCCACCACCTCGCCAAAATAAAAGCCCTGCGCCCATCTCCTTTCCAGTATCCATCCAAGCAGGTTTGACTTGCTGAGTGATCTTTCCTGTGCTTCTCAGGGGTTTAAATCAGGAGCATAATAACTATCCCAGGTCCCCTTGGTGTGTGTGTGTCATCAACATCTGTACCAGCTGCTGTGCCTCTGCTTCTGCTTGGTGTCCGCTCCTCTGGGTGCTGTGAGCATGAGGACAAGACCAGGACTGTCACCCTGTGGGTCCTTCTTCTGCAGCTTTGGGTTCACACACATGTGGGGCCCACAGTCCAGCATTCAGTTCAGCTGCACAGTTGAGTCATTGGAGCCTCTTGTTAGATTCAGGTGACTTGGGTCAGAAGATTTGATGATAAAACCCATTATGGCACAAGTGTGCATTAAAGAGACTCTCTACCTTTTGTTCAGAGGAGAAAGTTGTCTCTCTTTACAACAGACTTTCTCACTCAGAGACTCAGATGTCAGCGAAGAATCAGGATCCAGAGGTTCCCTGAGGGAAACTGTGACATGAAGAGGAAACCACAAAGGAACCAGCCCAAACCTCCAACTACAACTCCTGCTGGGATGGTCCTCATGTTCAGAGACCCTGAGCGCCTCCTGGTGGTCAGAGATCTTTCTGCAGAGAGGTTATTTTCTGGGCTCACACTGATTTCCCCTCACTGTGTCTCTTGCACAGTAATACACGGCCGAGTCCTGGGTGGTCAGGGAGCTCAGCTGCAGGGAGAACTGTCTCTTAGACATGTCTCTGAAGATGGTGGTTCAGCTCTTGAGGGAGGGGCTGTAGTCATTGTATCCATCATAGCGTATGCGCCCCATACACTCCAGCCTCTTCCCTGGGCTTTGGCGGATCCAATACCAGTAGTAACCACTGGTGATGGAGTAACCAGAGACAGGGCAGGTGAGGGAGAGGGTCTGCCAGGGCTTCACCAGTCCTGGGCCTGACTCCTGCAGCTGCACCTGGGACAGGACACCTGGGACAGAGAGAACACAGTGAGTCCTGGGCTCAGATGCAGTGTCCCCATCTCCTCATATATAAGCCCTGAGTCACTTACATCTGGGAGCTGACAGCAGGAAGAGGAAGAGCCACATGGGAGTCATGTCTTGCAGGTGAGGTCCTCGTCCTCCAGAAAGTATTCTCCAGGGTGAGGAGGCCCTGCATTTAAGTGGACGCCAATTCTGTGTGTGACTGGCTCCCACGTGGGCATTTGCATATGTGAGGTGTCTGCACATACAAAGGAATAGAGGTGAGGGAGGTCCTGGTCTCTGGGGCTTCTCCTGGAAGGAGGTGCTGACTGTGCCCTCAGAGAACCAGGCCCACCTTCGAGTCCTGATCACCGTGCCCAGGGACCTCTTCTTCCACACCAGGGGCTATGCTGCAGGAGGTGGTCAGGAAGTAGGATGTGGGCACAATCAGTGATAGGGATAAAATCCCAGCTTCTGCTCCCATGGGTATAGATAAATATAGATATACCAGAGGCAGGATGCATGAAATTTGTGAAACGGTCTCGACCCCACCGCCTCTGTGGCTTCCTCTGGAAGGACTTCCAGAAGGACATCTGGTCTAATTAGTATATTCGCTTTTATTATTATAGACTAGAGGCCTGGTGCATGAAATTCATGCATGGGTTGTGGGGTGTGTGTGTCCCTCAGCCCAGACTGTAGCCTCTCCAATCTGGGATCCCTCTCACAATCCCAGACTGCTGGCTCCTAACTGCTTGCCTGCCTGCCGGCCTGCCTGCATGATCACCCCTAACCACTCCCCTGACAGCCTGATTGATGCCTAACTGCTCCCCTGCCAACCCAGTTGCCGCTTACTGCCCTCCATTGCCAGCCTGGTTGCCCTTAAATGCCCTCCCCTGCAGGTCTGGTCACCCCCAATTGCCCTCCCTTACAGGCCTCTTTCCCCCTACATTCCCTCCCCTGCTGGTCCGGTCACCCCTAACTGCCCTGCCTTGCAGATCTGGTTCCCCCTCAACTGTCCTCCACTGCAGACCTGGTTGCCCCCAGCTTCCCTCCTTTGCAGGCCTGATCATCCCCAACTGCCCTCCCTTACAGGCCTCTTTCCCCCTACCTTCCCTCCCCTGCTGGTCCGGTCACCCCTAACTGCCCTGCCTTGCAGATCTGGTTCCCCCTCAACTGTCCTCCACTGCAGACCTGGTTGCCCCCAGCTTCCCTCCTTTGCAGGCCTGATCGTCCCCAACTGCCCTCCCTTTCAGGCTTGATCACCCACACTACCTTCCCATGCTGGCCATCTAGTGTCCACATGGGGGCGGCCATCTTTGACCAAATGGGGGCGGCCATCCTTTGTGTTGGAGTGATGGTCAAGTTGCATATTAGTATTTTATTAGATAGGATTATTTAGACATAGATATAGATATAGATATGGAGATAGACATAGATAGTTCTTCTTTTCTTTTTTTAAAGTATATGTTAATTTTTCTTGGTGGATTATTTCCATTTTTTCAAATTGTTTTATTGCTTAAAGTATTACAAAGAGTATTACATATGTCTCCTTTTTTCCCCCACCTTTGACAATCCCATGGCCTCCCCTACCCCCCAGTGTCTTATGTCCATTGGTTATGCTTATATGCATGCATACAAGTCCTTTGGTTGATCTCTTACCCCCCTCCCTCCTGCCCCCCCAACCCTCCCTGGCCTTCCTGCTGCAGTTTTGCAATCTGTTTGAGGCAGCTCTGCTTCTGTATCTATTATTGTTCATAAGTTTATAATGGTCTTTATTATCCATGAATGAGTGAGATCATGTGGTATTTTTCCTTCATTGACTGGCTTATTTCACTTAGCATAATGCTCTCCAGTTCCATCCATGCCATTGCAAATGGTAAGAGTTCCTTCTTTTTTACAGCAGCATAGTATTCCATCGTGTAGATGTACCACAGTTTTCTAATCCATTCATCTACTGATGGGCACTTAGGCTGTTTCCAAATCTTAGCTATGGTGAATTGTGCTGCTATGAACATAGGGGTGCATAGATCCTTTCTGATTGGTGTTTCTGGTTTCTTGGGATATATTCCTAGAAGTGGGATCACAGGGTCAAATGGGAGTTCCATGTTTTGTTTTTTGAGGAAACTCCATACTGTCTTCCATAGTGGCTGCACCAGTCTGCATTCCCACCAGCAGTGCACAAGTGTTCCTTTTTCTCCACATCCTCTCCAGCACTTGTCGTTTGTTGATTTGTTGATGATAGCCAGTCTGACAGGTGTGAGATGGTACCTCATTGTTGTTTTGATTTGCATCTCTCGGATGATTAGTGACTTTGAGCATGTTTTCATATGTCTCTTGGCTTTCTGAATGTCCTCTTTTGAAAGGTGTCTATTTAGATCCTTTGCCCATTTTTTGATTGGATTGTTTATCTTCCTTTTGTTAAGTTGTATGAGTTCCCTATAAATTTTGGAGATTAGGCCCTTATCAGATATAATGTTGGCAAATATGTTCTCCCATGTAGTGGGCTTTCTTGTTGTTTTGTTGATGGTTTCTTTTGCTGTGCAGAAACTTTTTATTTTGATGTAGTCCCATTTGTTCATTTTCTCTTTAGTTTCAACTGCCCTAGGAGCTGTATCAGTGAAGAAATTGCTTTGGCATATGTCTGAGATTTTGTTGCCTTTGGATTCTTCTAGAATTTTTATGGTTTCCTGTCGTACATTTAAGTCCTTTATCCATTTTGAGTTTATTCTTGTGTATGGTGTAAGTTGGTGGTCTAGTTTCATTTTCTTGCATATATCTGTCCAATTTTCCCAACACCACTTATTGAAGAGACTATCTTGGCTCCATTGTATGTTCTTGCCTCCTTTGTCAAATATTAATTGAGCATATTGGTTTGGGCCAATTTCTGGGTTCTCTATTCTATTCCATTGATCTATATGCCTGTTCTTGTGCCAGTACCAGGCAGTTTTGAGAACAGTGGCTTTGTAATACATCTTGATATCTGGTATTGAGATCCCACCTATTTTCTTCTTTCTCAGGATTGCTGCAGCTATTCGGGGTCTTTTTTTATTCCAGATGAATTTTTGGAGAGTTCGTTCTAGATCTGTGAAGTATGCCGTTGGTATTTTAATGGGAAGTGCGTTGAATTTATAGATTGCTTTGGGTAGTATGGACATTTTAATGATGTTGATTCTACCAATCCAAGAACATGGTATGTTCTTCCATCTCTTTATGTCTTCCTCTATCTCTTTTTTCAACGTCCTGTAGTTTTCTGAGTAGAGGTCTTTTACCTCTTTAGTTAAGTTTATTCCTAGGTAGCTTAATTTTTTTGGTGCGATGGTAAATGGGATTGTTTTTATAATCTCTCTTTCTGAAAGTTCACTATTGGTGTATAGAAATGCCTCAGATTTCTTGGCATTAATTTTGTATCCTGCTACTTTGCCAAATTCATGTATTAAGTCTAGTAGCTTTTTGATGGAGTCTCTAGGGTTTTGTATGTATAATATCATGTCATCTGCAAATAAGGACAGTTTTACTTCCTCTTTTCCAATTTGGATGCCTTTTATTTCTTCTTCTTGCCTAATTGCAATGGCTAATACTTCCAGTACTATGTTGAACAGGAGTGGTGAGAGTGGGCATCCCTGTCTTGTTCCTGTTCTTAGGGGAAATGGTGTTAGTTTTTGTCCATTGAGTATGATGTTGGCTGTGGGCCTGTCATATATGGCTTTTATTATGTTGAGGTATGATCCTTCTACTCCCACCTTGCTGAGAGTTTTTATCAAAAATGGGTGTTGGATTTTGTCAAATGCTTTTTCTGCATCAATTGATATGACCATGTGGTTTTTTTCTTTCAATTTGTTTATGTGATGTATCACGTTTATTGATTTGCGGATATTGTACCATCCTTGCATCCCTGGAATAAATCCTACTTGGTCATGGTGTATGATCTTTCTGATGTACTGCTGGATCCGATTTGCTAAGATTTTGTTGAGGATTTTGGCATCTATGTTCATGAGGGATATTGGCCTGTAATTCTCTTTCATTGTGTTGTCTTTACCTGGTTTTGGTATTAGGGTGATGCTGGCTTCATAGAATGAGCTTGGAAGTGTTCCTTCCTCCTGAATTTTTTGTAGTAGTCTGAGGAGGATAGGTTTTAGTTCTTCCTTGAAAGTTTGGTAAAACTCCCCTGAGAAGCCATCTGGTCCTGGGCTTTTGTTTGCTGGAAGCTTTTTGATGACTGCTTCAATTTCTTCCATAGTTATTGGCCTATTGAGATTTTTAGATTCTTCCTGATTAAGTTTTGGAATGTTGTATTTTCCTAGGAATTTGTCCATTTCCTCCAGGTTGTCTAGTTTGTTGGAGTAGAGCTGTCCATAGTATTGTTTAACAATCATTTGTATTTCTGTGGGGTCTGTTGTTATTTCGCCTCTATCGTTTCTGATTTGGTTTATTTGGGTCCTCTCTCTTTGCTTCTTGGTGAGCCTGGCTAGAGGTTTGTCAATCTTGTTTATCCTTTCAAAGAACCAGCTCTTGGTTTCATTGATTTTCTGTATTGTTTTTTTGGTCTCTATGTCATTTATTTCTGCTCTAATCTTTATTATCTCCTTCCTTCTGCTCACTCTGGGGTTTTCTTGTTGCTCTCTTTCTAATTCTTTGAGCTGTAGATTTAGATGATTTACTACCATTTTTTCTTGTTTGTTGAGGTAGGCCTGTAGAGCTATAAACTTCCCTCTCAGGACTGCTTTCATTGTGTCCCATAGGTTTTGGATTGTTGTGTTATCATTGTCATTAGTTTCCAAGATGCTTTTAATTTCTTCTTTGATCTCATTGGTAACCCAATCAATATTTAATAACATGCTATTCAGCTTCCAAGTGTTTGAGTATTTTGGGTTGTTTTTATTGTAGTTTATTTCTAACATTATGCCATCGTGGTCTGAGAAGAAGCTTTTTATGATTTCAATCTTCTTGAATTTGTGGAGACTTTGCTTGTGACCCAATATGTGGTCTATTTTTGAATATGTCCCATGAGCACCTGAGAGGAATGTATATTCCATGGCTTTGGGGTGAAGTGTTCTGAAGATGTCAATTAAGTCCATCTGATCTAGTGAGTCATTTAGGATTGCTGTTTCTTTGCTGATTGTTTGTCTAGCGGGCTTATCCAGTGGTGTCAGTGGTGTATTAAAGTCCCCTACTATGATTGTATTGTTGTCGATCTCTCCTTTGATATCTTCCAGGAGTTTTTTTATGAATTTGGGTGCTCCTGCATTGGGTGCATATATGTTTACCAGGGTTATATCTTCTTGTTGTATTGATCCCTTTAGTATTATGAAGTGGCCTTCCTTATCTCTGGTTATGGCCTTCACTTTGAGATGTATTTTGTCCGATATAAGTATTGCTACCCCAGCTTTCTTTTCCTTTCCATTTGCGTGAAAGATATTTTTCCATCCCTTCACTTTCAGTCTGTGTGAGTCCCTTCTAATGAGGTGGGTCTCTTGTAGACAGCAGATGTATGGGTCATGTTTTTTTATCCATTCAGCCACTCGATGTCTTTTGGTTGGAGCATTTAGTCCGTTTACATTTAAAGTTATTATTGAAAGGTACTTGTTTGTAGCCATTTCTTTTTTTGTGTGTGTGGCTGTTTTCTTTCTGAGCTTGTTATTTCTTCTTTTTACACCAGTCCCTTTAGCATTTCTTGCATGGCTGGCTTGGTGGTGATAAACTCCCTTAGCCTTTTTTTGTCTGTGAAGCTTCTTATTTCCCCTTCAATTTTGAATGAAAGCCTTGCTGGATAGAGTATTCTTGGATTCAGTCCTTTGCTTTGCATCACTTTGTAGATTTCTGTCCATTCTTTTCTGGCCTGATGTGTTTCTGTTGAGAAATCATTTGATAATCTAATGGGAGATCCCTTGTATGTAACTTTCCGTCTCTCTCTTGCAGCCTGTAAGATTCTCTCTTTGTCCTGAACATTTGCCATGGTAATTATGATGTGTCTTGGTGTGGGTCTTTTCGGATTCACCTTGTTTGGGACTCTCTGGGCTTGTGTGACTTTTTTCTTCCCCACCTCAGGGAAGTTTTCTGATATTATTTCTTCGAATAGGTTTTCTAATCCATGTTCATCTTTCTGTTGTTCTGGCACCCCTATTATTCGTATGTTGTTTCGTTTCATGTTGTCCCAAAGCTCCCTTAGGCTCTCCTCCTGTCTTTTAATTTTTTTCTCCATTTGCAGTATAGTTTGGGTGTGTTTTGCTTCCTTGTCTTCTAATTCACTAATTCGGTCCTCCGCTTCTCCTAGTCTACTGTTGATACTTTCAATGGAGTTTTTTATGGCAGCTATATCACTCTTCATTTCTTCTTGGGCCTTACTTAAGTTGTTGATTTTTTCATCTGTTTCTTCTAGCTTCTTGCATATGGTATTGAATTTTTCATCTGATTCTTCTAGCTTCTTGCATATGGTATTGAATTTTTCATCTGATTCTTCTAGCTTCTTGCATATGGTATTGAATTTTTCATCTGATTCTTCTAGCTTCTTGCATATGGTATTGAATTTTTCATCTGATTCTTCTAGCTTCTTGCATATGGTATTGAATTTTTCATCTGATTCTTCTAGCTTCTTGCATATGGTATTGAATTTTTCATCTGATTCTTCTAGCTTCTTGCATATGGTATTGAATTTTTCATCTGATTCTTCTAGCTTCTTGCATATGGTATTGAATTTTTCATCTGATTCTTCTAGCTTCTTGCATATGGTATTGAATTTTTCATCTGATTCTTCTAGCTTCTTGCATATGGTATTGAATTTTTCATCTGATTCTTCTAGCTTCTTGCATATGGTATTGAATTTTTCATCTGATTCTTCTAGCTTCTTGCATATGGTATTGAATTTTTCATCTGATTCTTCTAGCTTCTTGCATATGGTATTGAATTTTTCATCTGATTCTTCTAGCTTCTTGCATATGGTATTGAATTTTTCATCTGATTCTTCTAGCTTCTTGCATATGGTATTGAATTTTTCATCTGATTCTTCTAGCTTCTTGCATATGGTATTGAATTTTTCATCTGATTCTTCTAGCTTCTTGCATATGGTATTGAATTTTTCATCTGATTCTTCTAGCTTCTTGCATATGGTATTGAATTTTTCATCTGATTCTTCTAGCTTCTTGCATATGGTATTGAATTTTTCATCTGATTCTTCTAGCTTCTTGCATATGGTATTGAATTTTTCATCTGATTCTTCTAGCTTCTTGCATATGGTATTGAATTTTTCATCTGATTCTTCTAGCTTCTTGCATATGGTATTGAATTTTTCATCTGATTCTTCTAGCTTCTTGCATATGGTATTGAATTTTTCATCTGATTCTTCTAGCTTCTTGCATATGGTATTGAATTTTTCATCTGATTCTTCTAGCTTCTTGCATATGGTATTGAATTTACGTTAAAGATCATGCGGGCAGGGATCAAGAGAAATAAGGAACCTGTCACAGTAATCTGGTGGGAAGGGGACCCCTGTTTCAACATGCACATTCTCACAATGTCTGTGTTCTAGAAGGTGACACCTTCCAAGGTCCAAGGTATTTCCACTTGGACAACTTTGGGTTGATTATCCACATGGTCTCACCATGAATCACCCAAGTTGCATAATTCACTGGGGTCCTATTTATGAAATCTCTCAACATTCACTGGGAAGAGTGGACATTCCTCACAGGAGGAGCCAAGGTGACGTATGTGTCTGTATGAAGAGTCTTCAATCCATTAGACCAGGGCTTCTCTCTCAGTCCATCATCTTCACTACAATCACCAACAACATCATCTTCATCATCATCATCACCACAATTTGCTTACTTATAATCATTCTTCTTGTTTTCTATGGACATGGTGTTTGTCCACACACAATGACCTCTTGTAAGTAAAGAAAGCAGGTGCCTCCTCTTCAGATGCCACTGGGGATTGAGACCCCAATGGCCCAACTGTATGTTGACACAGGTCTTTGAAAAAGTCGATGACAGATCAGTGTGAAAGGACAGATTCCCACCAAGACATTGGACTGAGATTCCTTTCCATTTCTATCACCAGCATCATCATTGTCAACATCAACATCAACATCATTTTCTTACTTATCCTAATTCTTCTCATTTTCTTTACGTGTAGTTTTTGTACAGACCTAAGGACCTTTTTCTCAATTTTTGCTCAATTTGTATAGTTGCTAAATAAAATTCAACTATATTTTCTTTTTTGCTTGACTTCTAACAACTGAGGGCTCATTGCTGCCTCTTCTCCATCTTCTCCACACACTGGAAATAGGATAAGAAGTCATACTTTTCTCTTTAGAAGTTATTGGGAGATTGAAACCTAAAAGTCCCTGGAAACAGAATTCCTCCCTCTCCCCCACCACATCGCCAAAATAAAAACCCTGTGCCTGTCTCCTTTCCAGTCTCCATCCAAGCAGGTCTGACTTCCCTAGTGATCTTTTCTGTGCTTCTCAGGGGTTTAAATCAGGAGCATAATAACCATCCCACGTCCCCTTGGTGTGTGTGTGTGTCATCAACATCTGTACCAGCTGCTGTGCCTCTGCTTCTGCATGGTGCCCACTCCTCTGGGTGCTGTGAGCATGAGGACAAGACCAGGACTGTCACCCTGTGGGTCCTTCTTCTGCAGCTTTGGGTTCACACACATGTGGAGCCCATGGTCCAGCATTCAGGGGAGCTGCACTGTTGAGTCATT
>NW_005372148.1:11295-14210 GCF_000412655.1 Myotis brandtii
AAGTTGTCTCTCTTTACAACAGACTTTCTCACTCAGAGACTCAGATGTCAGCGAAGAATCAGGATCCAGAGGTTCCCTGAGTGAAACTGTGACATGAAGTGGAAACCACACAGGAACCAGCCCAGACCTCCAACTGCACCTGCTGCTGGGATGGTCCTTGTGCTCAGAGACTATGAGTGCCCCTTGGTGGTCAGAGACCTTCTTGCAGGGAGGTTTGTATCTGGGCTCACAATCACTTCCCCTCACTGTGTCTCTTGCACAGTAATACATGGCCGTGTCCTCGGTGGTTATGGAGCTCAGCTGCAGGGAGAACTGGTTCTTGGATGTGTCTCTGGAGTTGGAAGTTCGGCTCTTGAGGGAGGGGCTGTAGTAAGTGTTTCCATCATAACGTATGCACCCCATCCACTTCAGCCCCTTCCCTGGGGGCTGGCGGATCCAGCTCCAGCAGGAACCACTGGTGATGGAGTAACCAAAGACAGCGCAGGTGAGGGAGAGGGTCTGCGAGGGCTTCACCAGTCCTGGGCGACAGCGCAGTGAGGGAGAGGGTCTGCGAGGGCTTCACCAGTCCTGGGCCCGACTCCTGCAGCTGCACCTGGGACAGGACACCTGGGACAGAGAGAATGCAGTGAGTCCTGGGCTCAGATGCAAGGTCCCCATCTCCTCACATCTAAGCCCTGAGTCACTCACATCTGGGAGCTGACAGCAGGAAGAGGAAGAGCCACATGGGAGTCATGGCGTGCAGGTGAGTTCCTCGTACCCCCATAAGTATTCTCCATGGTGAGGTGGCCGGCATTTAAGTGGACGCCAACTCTGTGGGTGACTGGCTCCCACGTGGGCATTTGTATATGGGAGGTGTCTGCACACACAAAGGGCAAGAGGTGAGGGAGGTCCTGGTCTCTGGGGCTTCTCCTGGAAGGAGGTGCTGACTGTGCCCTCAGAGAACCAGGCCCTCCTTGGGGTCCTGGTCACCGTGCCCAGGGACCTCTCCTTCCACACCAGGGGCTATACTGCAGGAGGTGGTCAGGAAGTAGGATGTGTGAAAAATCAGTGACTCCTTTGTAGACAAAAATCAATGAGGCTCTGTTTCCATATATATATATATAGAGAGAGAGAGTGAGATATAGATATACTAGAGGCCTGATGCACAAAATCCATGCAAGGACTTGGCTCTGCCGCCTCTGTGGCTTAGTCTGGAAGGACATCCAGTCTGATTAGTGTATTATGCTTTTCTTATTATAGATGATTTAGACATAGATATTGAGATTGACATAGATCTTCTTTTTTTTATAGTCACCTAAGAATATGTTCATTGATTCATAGATATGGATGTATATGTTGAGATAGATATAGAGATAAAGATGTTGATGTATTTCTAGATGTACATAGAAGTATAGATATAGATATTGTTTTCCTTATCCTCAACCAAGGATATATTCATTCATTTATAGAGGGAAAGTAAAAGAGACAGAGAGAAGGAAAGTGAGAAACATTGATATGAGAGAGAAATATTGATCAGTTGCCTCCCATATATGACTCCACGGAGAATCAAATCTGCAACATTTTTATGTATGCATGTATTTATTTATTAAAATTCATTTTATTGATTTTAGAGAGGAAGGGAGAGAGATATAGAAACATCGATGATGAGAGAGAATTATTGGTTGGCTGCCTCCTGCATGCCCCCCACTGGGGATGTTTCCGGCATCTCAGACATGTGTCCTGACTGGGAATCTAATGTTGACCTCCTGGTTCATAGTTCGATGCTCAAACAGTGTGCCATGCTGGTTGGGCTCCTCCTGCATTTTTAGGATTCACAGATCTCTCTGTGTACCTGGGCTCTGGCCAGCGATATGTTGGCAACATCATAGGTGACCAGGCCTTAGTGCTTCCCTGACTGCCCTCTGATCCCAGTGGCCCCATACTTATCCACTATGATGCTTAGCAGTTAACGCCCCACCCCCTGGAGTTTCCCTCAGCACAGGTGTGAGCTGTTTGAGGTGCTGTGAGGTGAGTACTCAGTTGTGTCTTCACCTGACACAGGAGGGGCCCGCACTTCCTGACATTACACCTGGTCATTGCACCTGGGCTTAGCAGGGCAGGTGATTTCACTTCAGGTTGCCTGAGTGGCCGTGGCCCTGGCATCTCTGGGAGGGCCTGGCACATAAATGGGCATGAGGGGATGACGTGGGTCTCCATTTAAGGCAAAACTTACCAGGAGGGAAGGAGAGCACAGACACATCCACATGGGACGTTCTGAGCAGGCCCCATGGGGTGAGAGTGTGGGCGGGAGAGGACAGAGGGTGAGGATGGGGTGGTGTCTGCAGAGCTAGAGGCACAGCAGAAGTGGGAGGGACCATGGCTCCTTTCAGCAGGTTCTCAGGATGCAGGTGGTTCCCCAGGGGAAGCGAGACAGGTGTTGGGACACGTCCCCTGGGACCAGGTTCACAGACCAGCAGGGAACATGCCCAGCAGGACTGTGACAGGGACAATCACTGGCTTCTCAGGCTCACAGAGGGGCAATGCCCACCGGGTTCATACCCTAAACCTCAATACATAGCCATGTCAGTGAGAGGCAAGTAGTTAACTGCCCCCAAGGTCTCCTCCTGGGGCAGAGCGAGGGGCTGGTCACCCTCAGGTGAGGTTTGGGGCCTGGACTCCGTGTTCCCTGCTCAGCACTGCGTGGAGGGTGGGGGACATCTCTCTCATTGAGGGGACAGGAATCCCTACAATGTTTTCCTTATCAACCCAGAGAGCAACCATCAGGGACATGGTGACAGGAAGGGCACAGATGAGAAGTAGACCAGATCTGAAACACAGCCACTTCCTGCTTTTTTCCTGCAGAGAATCTAATTAAAGACACAAAGAAGGAAGAGGAACTGCCCCAGGGACACTAGGAGGGAAGAAAGCATTGACCC
>NW_005372148.1:17687-18726 GCF_000412655.1 Myotis brandtii
TTTTTGACTCTGTCCCCATCTGAGGGGAATCATGTAACTTCCCACAATCGAGTGTGACTTTAGCTCCAGGAGTCCCATGATCAGAGTGAGGAAGGGCCCCTTTATCCCAAGTGCCCTAAGGTTTTATCATGAATGAAGCTGTGCTTTGTACACACTTTTCTGTATCAATTTTAATGACCACGTGACTTCTCTTCTTTACACAGTTGACTCTTTTGGTTAAATTGGATGATTTAAAAATATTGAATCAGCTTTGAATTGTTGGGATAATTCCTGCTTTGTCATGATGGAGTATGAGTTTCTTATATCGCTGGTAGGATTGGCTCATCTTCTGTTGAGGATTTTAGTAAATATGTTAACAAGAGATTTCAGTCTGTACTTTACTCTTTCTCTGTACTGACTGCACAAGGAATGCCAGTCTCATAAGAATGCAGTGGGGAATGTGTTTATTCTCCCAATTAATTTCTGATATTGGTCATTTGTCTCTTTGCCAGTCTTGTTAGCATTGGGTTAGTTTTATTGATCTTTACAAACATTCAGCTCTTGGCCCCATTGGTTGTTTTCTATCATTTTTCTCTGTTGATTTCATTAATCTCTGCTCATCTTTATTTTTCCTTCTGCTTGACTTTGGGTGCTTTTGATCTTCCTTTTCTAATTTCTTTTCTTAAAAAATCTTTGCTATTGAGAGTATTACTGATGTCCCCATTTTTACCTCCATATCAACCTTCCACCCATTTCCTGCCCCACCCGCCTTCACCGCCATCCTGTCTGTGTCCATAGGTCATGCATATGTGCATGTGAGTTCTTTGGTTCATCCTTTTCCACTCTCTCCTCCCTCCTCCCTCTGAGTTTCTTCATTCTGTTCCATGTTTCCATGTCTCCAGTTCTATTTTATTCATCAGTTAATTTTGTCATTAGGTATTTTGTTCATTTATTTTGGTTCTTAGATTCAATTGTTGATAGATATGTATGTATTGCCAATATTTTGTTCATATTTTCTGTTTCTTATCTTTTTACTAGAGGCACGGTGGAGGAAATTCTT
>NW_005372149.1:0-3893 GCF_000412655.1 Myotis brandtii
ACCCCTTATGGTTGATCCCTTTGGTGCCAACCAGGGGCAACTGGAAAAGGCCAGAAGAACTGCAGTGAATGTGGAGATTACTCCCAGTTCCACTCTGAGGTACTCAGGAAGTCTCTAGAAGCCACACCCAGAGGATAAGCATCAAACACACCTCCACAGGAAAATTTTAAATCCCCAAAGTCTTACTTTTTTTTTTTTTTAATCCTCAACCGAGGATATTTTTCCATTGATTTTTAGACAGAGGGAAAGACAGAAACATCGATGTGAGAGAAACACATCACTTGGGAGGAGCTTGCAACCGCAGTACATGCCCTTGACTGGAATTGAACCAGGGACCCTCTGGTCCACAGGCCGATGCTCTATCCACTGAGCCAAACCAGTTAGGGCCATAGTTTTACCTTGAAGAGGCCCAGAAAAGAGTTTGAGGCAACCTCTTTCTTTTTTCTTTCTTTTTTTTTTTTAGGCAACCTCTTTCTGAAATGCTAACCTGCTCCTCAGTACACCTGTTGTTACTGCTTGAACAGGAACCATCTGCTAAGTCCTGGGTCAAGTCATCCTGGGCTAACACTACTAAGAATTCTCTCAAGGCCTGGGACGTAGGCCAGAGCCATGGCCACCACAGCGCAAGGCTTTTTTGACCCTCATCAGCAGAGTAAGTGGAGTAAGTAGAATATCACAGAACACCCTGAACCCACTGAGATTTCTGTTTCCTGACTGTGGGGCCTAAATAACAAGGAAAGAAAAACCACATGTATCAAATTACAAGAAGGAAGCAAGGAAGAAAATTAGAAAGGAGAGGGAGAGGGTTAGTAGGCATCCTGGGGCATGCCAACATGAGGAACAACCTGGACTTGCGATTGGCATCTGAAATGCAGAGGTGAAGGGGACAGAGCGTTCTTGTAGGACTGAGTCCTTAATCTGTGGGATCTGTTGCTATCTCCAAGTAGATGTGTCAGAACTGAGTTGAAGTGTAGGACGCCTAGCTGGTGTTGGAGAATTGCTTGGTGCTGTTCCTGGTCAGACACATGCCTCATACACAATGGAATTGTGATCAGAATTGTAGCATACTCACCCTAATTTAGTCCCTGTTTACCAGCTTTTATAAATGCCACCTCTTCTTCTAAAGTTAAAATAATTTAAAATAAATTAAAAAGCTAAAATAATTTATGTGATTAATTGCTTTTTGGAGGGGCTTGTCACCCTTTTGATTTAGTAAACCTGATTTGCACACACACATACACACACACACACACACACACCGGCATCATACAAACCCCCCCCCTTGATATTTAAGAGAGAGAGAGAGAGAGAGAGAGAGAGAGAGAGAGAGACACACACTAGAGGGAAACAAGCTATTTTGCCTTGGACAACTCATGTAAGCTGTGTGGTTCTTCCTGTTCTCCCTTCCCCACTGGTTGTTGGGAAATCAAATGTAAAAGCATCATGTAGGGTGAAGGACTTTGTACATGTAAGCCAGTCTTAGCTTCCTGACTGACAAAGGGGGTTTCAATATTGCAAAGTGCAACTTATTGAATTGTGGACCATAAGGATGAACTTCCACTGTGAGAGGATGGACGCTGATGCTAAATTGCTTGGAATTTAATCCCAGCAACTTAGTTTACTAACGGTCATTTGACATTGGAAATGTTACTTAAACTCTCTGTGTCATGGATTTTCACCTGTAAAATATGAAAAGAGTATTTCTCAATTGATAACCTAGCTGTGAAATAGCAACAAATTAATACATGAAAAATAGTTTGAAGAGCCTGACCTGTACAAAAAACATAAGCTAACACACATTTTTTTTTGTTTACATTTGGAAGATTGCTGAGAACCTCACGCCATTGGAAGTTCCGTGTGCCTGCTATCTAAAAGGCGCATGTGTAAATCTTTTTGCATTTAGTAGATGCTGTGGGCTTGATTTCTTGTTCCTTTCACCACTGAACATCCTGTGAATGGCAGTGTCTCCCACTCACTTAGCTTATTGTCAAGTCCATCATTCTGACTCTGAATCGTGGGTCCTTGCTGGGCTCTGCTAACAGCTTCCATCAGTTTAATGTCATATAGTTTAGACCAGTGATGGCGAGCCTATGACACGCGTGTCAGAGGTGACATGCGAACTCATTTTTTTGGTTGATTTTTCTTTGTTAAATGGCATTTAAATATATAAAATAAATATCAAAAATATAAGTCTTTGTTTTACTATGGTTGCAAATATCAAAAAATTTCTATATGTGACATGGCACCAGAGTTAAGTTAGGGTTTTTCAAAATGCTGACACGCTGAGCTCAAAAGGTTCGCCATCACTGCCCCAGACCTAGACAGAGCTTGGGCAGGACTTCAAACGTGTACCTCCTTCAGTCAAGGAGCCTGAGCCTCTATACTCCCTGGAATAGTGTGGCTTTGATGGCATACAACCTGTGCAATTCCACAGGGCCCTCATACTTAGAACAACCCCATGTCATGGTTTAATTATATGCTGTCACTGTCACTTGTCACCCGTCTCTTAATTTTTTAACAAAGATCTCTGCATTTTCATTTTTCACTGGGCCATACAAATTACGTAGCCAGTCCTGTCCTCGACCACATATTCTGATGTTAGTTATTCCCAGAGTGAAACCCAAACCTTGACCAAGACAACTCAATGTGGCTGAGAGGCATTCTCAGAAAGTGACTCATCTGGGAGCCACCCACACTGCAGGGAGTTAGAACGTAGTAAGCCTCAGTATTGATGGCGAGATTTGGATGGTACATGACAATATCCACTGCAATCAGCTTCTGACATGTAACAATTTTAAATAGCTGTAAATTATGGTGCACGTGTACACATTTGCTGTCTCCATTGTACCTATCATGTCATAGATTACACACCCATAAACAATAGAGTACCAATTTCAAATCATGGTCATTATTGTGTAGTATTTTTAAAAATTTTTGTGGCTCACTATTTTTATGTTTTAATATGCTTTTTGCTCATTTAATGGTCAAAATAGTACTTCAGAGTTTTTAGGCAACGATTTACTAAGAAAAATAAAAACACAGAAAAGGTGAAAGAAGTGTATAACTAATACACTTATACCCAATACATAGACTTTATTATTAACATTTCACTGTTTGCTTTAACATATTTGTAGATATCTATCCATTCCTATCTAATCACCAGTACATATTATTTTTAGTATATCTCAAAGTACATTGTATTCAACAGTACATTTCACCCCAAACACTTTAGTAGCCCTATCAGAGTTCAGTATTTATTTTTTATTTTCTTTAACTATTTAAAAAAAACTTTTAAATTTATTTATTGAATTTATTGGGGTGACATTGGTTAATAAAATTATATAGGTTTCAGGTATACAATTCTATAATACATCATCTGGATATTGTATTGTGTGTTTACCACCCCAAGTCAAGTCTCCTTCCATCACCATTAATTCCTCCTTTACCTTCTTCTACTTGCCTCCCTTCTCCTCTGACAGCTGTCAGTCTATTCTCTTTATCTATGAGTCTGTTACTATTTTTTGTTTTGTTCATAGAGTCCTCGAATAAGTGAAATCATGCCTTTTTAGATATGTCTCCTAAAGCAAGGGAAACAAATGAAAAAGCTTTTGCACATTTAAGAAAACCTTCAACAAAACAAAAAGAAAACCTACCTGAATGAGAAGATGTATTTGAAAATGATATATCCATTAAGGGGTTGATATCCCAAATGTATAAGAAACTTATACAACTCAACAACAAAAAAATAAATCCAATAGAAAAATGGGCTGAATACATGAAAAGACATTTCTCCAACGAAGACATACAGATGGCCAACAGATATATGAAAACATGCTTAATATCACAAATCACCAGGGAAATGCAAATCAAAACTACAATGAGGTCCTAGCCAG
>NW_005372149.1:6575-10588 GCF_000412655.1 Myotis brandtii
CCTCTGACACGCGTGTCATAGGTTCGCAATTACTGGCCTAGATGTTATATCTGAGGAGGAAAGATGGTGGAAAAGTGGCGGGCTGTGGCAAGGTCCCATGACCAGTGACATGCTAGGGGAGGAAAGACCACCCTGGGGGCAAGGTCCCACCTTCCATTTGTCCTTTGCTAGGCACCTGGGGCTTTCACCCTGATGGCCTTCTGTACTTAGCCCACCGTCCTCACTCTGCTCTTATCTAACTGCCTACCACACCACAACCTCCTAGAGTTCAATCAATTTGCTAGAGCCACTCACAGAACCCAGAGAAACATTTTCCTTTCTAGACTATTGGTTTATCATAAAAGGATATGACTCAGAAACAGCCATATGGAAGAGAGGTGTCAAAGTAAAAAAACATCCAAACCTGTAGAGAATTTTAAGTTTATTTGAGCCAAATTGACAACAAATGTGGGGAGCAAGCTCTCAAGTGCTCTGGGGAGTTAACAGTTTTGTAGGTTCTTGTATGCATTTGAAAATTAAGAAGGGAACATACGGAAGATTACCTGGAAGGGAAAGCAAGGTAGGGATTGAATTACAGAAGTTACCAAGATTATGTGCTTTCTTGAGGGAGGTTATTTAAAAGGTGCGTTAACCTAGGTGTACAGAAACAATGTGGTCAGAGCTTGCTTAAGGCAAAGTTAAACCTAAAATGTTATATGCCTGGGGCATAACTATGACATGCCCGATTAGAAATTTGTGCTCAAATCACCCTGAGTTACTTTCCATAGAACCTCTTTTTTTTTTTTTTTCCCCAAACACAGATACGTAGGGCAAGATATGGGGAAAGGGTGCATGCCCTCTCCAGGTGCGCCAGTCTCCCACATATCCACGTGTTCACTGTCAACGTAAGAAATATTCAAACCTGTAAAGAATTCTCCTGAGATTGAGTCAAACTGTCGACAATTGCCAGGGAGTAAAATCTCAAGGCATTGAGATAATGTTTCATAGAATGGCAGTTTTGCACCTTATTTTATACATTACAATCAAAAGAGAAGACATAAGTGGGTTGCCTGAAATTCATTGGTGATAGGTTAGGAAAGTGGGAGAAAGCAAGGGGGTGGAGGTGGGGGGACTTCTGGGATCAGATAAAAAGTAAAATGATATATCTTACACATAGGTGGGTACAGGACAGTAAATAATCAACAATTAACAGGATAAAAATACCAATGAGAATTTGTAGAGTCTGCTCTGGTGAATTGTTTGTGCCCCAAGGGGTCTGGAAAAAGGGAAGTTACCCTGACCTTCCAAAGATCTATCATCTTAGATGCAAAAGACAGTTAAGCTAAAGATTGACTTGTATCAGGGAGGATTCATGACTATCTGCCATAAATTGCTTTTAATTAAAATCATTTAAAAAAATTAAAATTGTTTTCATTTCAGACCATCCTTTGTGGTTACTTTAGGTCTCTGAATTTGGAAGGCCACCATGCAGCCCTCCCTGAGCTTGTCAGGTTAGCATGTGGCCCCTTTTTGTCCACATTAACCAACCTGGAAGACTCTGAGTGTAGTCCTCTCACGTTTTCTTTCCCATTTTCTTTTTGTTTGATTTTAGTCCTCTCAAGTTTTATGAAGCTTTCTTACATAGTCATTATTAAATTATTGGCTATTGGTTATTGAACTCAACCTCCAGCCCCTTCCCTCTCCCAGGAGTAGGGTGAGTGGGGCTGAAAGTTTCAATCCTCTAATCACTGATTGTCTCCACTGGCAACTAGCAGCCCCCATCACCCAGGTGCTTTCAAAAGTCATCTCATTAACCTAACAAGACACACTTTTATTGCTCTCAATACTTAGAATAGTCCAGTGATGGCGAACCTTTTGAGCTCGGCGTGTCAGCATTTTGAAAAACCCTAACTTAACTCTGGTGCCGTGTCACATATAGAAATTTTTTGATATTTGCAACCATAGTAAAACAAAGACTTATATTTTTGATATTTATTTTATATATTTAAATGCCATGAAGCAGTATACAGAAGCAGAATTAAGCATGTTAATTACAGCTTTGGGTCTCGGGGTCACTGAATTGACAGAAACACCTTATCTAGAGCCCTTGGGTCTTGAGACCACTGGTTTGCCAGGAACTCATTATCTAGAGGCATCGAGGCGATTTAGAGTAATTGCACTGTCCTGGTCTTAGGACCACTGAGTCAACTAGGACGCACCATCTGTGGCCACTAAAACAATTTAGGATAATTGTGCTGTCCTGTTTCCCAGGTACAGAAGATTGTGCTTCGATAACCAGTAAGATCACAATCAATGGGATAGTCACGTTACAATCAATAAGGCATTCAATCGAATGGGATGACTTATACAATTTAGAAAATCAAAGTAACCTGTCCATTGTTAAACAAAGCAAATAGGTACCATACTTCACCATGTTCTCCGGGAGAGAGGTAGAGAGAGCCTGCTCTCCTCCCCACCCAGCATTTAAGCAGAGAGACAATGGCCAGAGGAAAAAGGAGGTTCAATTACTCCTACTGGACCGCAAAAGGAGCAGCACTTGGGAGGAGTCTGAACCTGGACTGGCATCCCGCCACCTGGGGTGGGTGGGACGGTGGGTACACCACACTCCTCCCCACTTTTCTGCAGCAGCCCCACTACCTGTGACTTGCTTCCCTGTGGCTTCCTGCGCCACTCAAGTCCAGTCAAGAGGGTGCTATTCTCCTACAGAAGGGCCTCAGTATTCCCCTAAGAGTTTTCAATACCAGGTTTACTGGTAAATTTTCTAGTTTATCACAACAGATAGAGGTGGACTCAGAGCTTAGGTTTGTTAACGTAAGAAACATTCAAACCTGTAAAGAATTTTTGTGAGTTTATTTAAGCCAAAGTATCCACAATTGCCGGAGAGCAGAATCTCAATGCAATGAGAAAATGCTTCAGAGAATGGCCCTTTTTCACCTTGTTTTCTACATTACAATCAGAGGAGACTAAGTGGGTTACATGAAATCCATTGGTGATATATTAGGGAGGTGGGAGAAAGCAAAGCAGGGAAACCTCTGGGATTGGATAAAAAAATAAAATGATAGACATGTGTTTTGTTTTTTTTCCATATGTAGGTACAGGATACTCAACAGTCACTAATTAACAAGATAAGAACAATGAGGTAATCTGTGGTTCAGCCCTGGCACCCTGGCACATTGGTTGTGCCCTGACAGGTCCAGAAAAAGAGAAGTTATAAGCTACCCTGACATTCCACAGGTGTGTTATCTTAGATGCAAAAAGACAATAGGCTCAGTAAAGATCGAAGTTGATCTTTGTCAGGGAAGATACTGGCCTAGGACATGATGACCCACTATAAACTGCTTTTTAATTAAAAGGTTTTCATTTCAGACCATCCATTGTGGCTACTGTAGATCTCTGAGTTTGCAAGACCATCACTTAGGCCTTCCCTGAGTTGGTCAAGTTAGCATGTGGACCCTCTCGTCCACAGGTTATAATACTGCTTTTGGGTCAACCCCTGTGTGAGCAAGACAATATTTTTTAAATCCTGGTCTTTCCTCTATTTTGGCAGGATTTAAGGATTGTCCTAAACTGGAGTGTTCTAAACTGTACAGAGATTATGGTTTTCGATGGAGAGCAAAAGCCTTCTATCAAAGGGCCTATTGTGAGAAAGTGAAACCGGACAGCCAATGGGTCCGGGCTGCCTGTCATAACTTGAGCCAATTAGGCAGAGAAGGTTGAATCATATATGAGCATTTATTCCAGTAATGCCAGCAGTATGGAAGAGCAGCAGGTAATCCACAAAAATGTGCTTTCCCCCAGCTGCTTATACGGGGGTACAAAATAAAAATGGGTATTACAGGCAAGGGCAAGTAGGCAGAAGGAATAATAATGGGTGTAGTGGTTACAGATTATAGGCAATTTGGGCTGGGGGATTGTGTCCAGGACTCCATTGTTTCCTTTCAGAAACAAGGTTGTTCATCTTTCCATGATAATAGGCAGTTCTGGGACACTCCCAGTTCCCTGGGCTGCATTTC
>NW_005372149.1:10820-12532 GCF_000412655.1 Myotis brandtii
AGAAAATAAATTGCAAGCCTGCCCTGGAGTTGGCACACATTCTGTCTCACCCATCAAGCTATAAGTTTCCACAGCCAGCCAATAATTGCTCAGAAAAAAGGTCTTTAGCACCAGGAAATAGCTTCAGGATGGTCAGTTACTTCTGCATACCAGGGCTCACACTTGTGTCCCATGTTTTAGAAAGGTTTCTATCAAAACTGTTTTAAATCAAAAAGGTTTTATGTCTCAAAGGATTAACTCTTGTTCTCATCCATGCCAGATTGCAGTGTGTCTATATGCACATATTTATATATATGAATATGTTACTTCTGTCTTCACTTAATTATTTATTCAATATTTAAAAAATCCTCATTAGATGCTTGCAGCACATCAGTATGCCTCTATGAAGGAGGGAACCCACATTTAGATGTATAAGGATCCCTTGGCTTCATAGTCCTATCTGACACAAATACGTATGGGTGTGCACCTGTGGCCTTTATGCACCCTCTATATCAGCGGTTCTCAACCTGTGGGTCGCGACCCCTTTGGCAGTCGAACGACCCTTTCCCAGGGGTCGCCTAAGACCATCCTGCATATCAGATATTTACATTACGATTCATAACAGTAGCAACATTACAGTTATGAAGTAGCAACGAAAATAATTTTATGGTTGGGTCACATGAGGAACTGTATTTAAAGGGCCAGAAGGTTGAGAACCACTGCCATAGACTAAGTAAAGAATATCACCTTCACCAAGGAAGGTGAGCATCATCCAACCCTCTGGGGGTTTGAATAGAACAAAAGGCAGAGGAGAGGTGAATTCGCACTCTGCTTGAGCTGAGGCATCCATTTTCTCTTGCCCTCAGACGTTGGCGCTCCTAATACTCTAGTGTGGGGAGCCGGCACAGCCATGGCATACTCATGCCAGCTCAGCCTGGTTCAGTGACCCTGAGTGGGGGCGATGAAAGGCTTAGAAAGACAGACAAGAGAATGAAAGCTGGGTTTCGGTGGGACGCTTCTCCTCTGATGGACAGCGCCTGCGCCCACAAGTCGTGTCTTTATTTTATACCAGATGCCACGAGGCAAAATAAGGGCATGATCAAGAAGTTTACAGTATTCTCATGAGTTTCACCCCTACTCAAGTACATGCACCTGAACTATATCACTCAGGCACGTGGGGCCACGTGTTCGGACCATAGGTTCAAGCTTACTTGAACTCTTGAACTGAGTACTAATACTGCATAACAGTTGTGACCAGCAAGTATGTTGGGGAAGTCAAGCAGGGCTGACCCCATAAATCCCATAAGTAATATTCCTCTGGTCCTGGTTCCTTACTATGCCCCACCATTTCAATATCTATCTCAGGTATTCTATCGCCATTCACTTCTGGTAAAAAAAAAAAAAAATTTTTTTTGAGGACTAAGTTTAACAATAATCCCTGTTTAAAAAATAAAATTCAACAGAGTAAATTTGAAGATCTAAGGTTTGTTAAGCAAGTCATGACAGGTAGCATCCCATCTAGCAACTAGAAGGTGCTCTGAGGGGTTGTATACAATGGAAGGTTTTTATAAGAAGAAAGGTGGAGCAAGGGAGCTAATATGTAAAGAAAAGAAAGGATTATTTTGGGACCCATACATCTTTTTTTTAAAAAAAAAATTTTTTTTAATTGATTACAGAGAAGAATGGAGAGACTGAAACATCTTTTTTGTTGTTGTTAATCCTCACCTGAGGGT
>NW_005372150.1:0-855 GCF_000412655.1 Myotis brandtii
ATTGCACAAATCTTTTTGTGCAACAGGCCTCTAGTGATTTTTTATAAAAGACTACAATGTGAAGTAGACTTTATATGGATAAATATACAGTTCATTTAATCCATTGATTTGGGTTGTTATCCTATTGATTTAGCTGCATTGTTTTTTCAGAAAGAATAGTTCTCTGACCCTGAACTGAAGACTTTTGAGGGCTTCTGAGGGCTTTTAAGGTGTAATCAGCCTTGCAAAACCAAAGCTTCCCTAATGGTTCCCCAAATCAGCCTAGAGATCCCTTTTCTAGCTCACTCAAGTTAGAAATGCTAATCAATGGTGTCATGGAAATGAGACAAACATTTGAAACTGGATTGGCAAGGCAAATTTACTTCTGCAGAATGATGCAGTTGCTGGCTGAAAATCATGGTCTGCCCTGCCCCTCACTCTGACTCTGCCTTGATTAATCAGACCTCAGAGTTCGGGTTCACATTAATGTACAATTGACTAATTCAGGGCAAGGGGAGGGGTAAGGCAGAGCCTAAGATGGCAGCCCCCTGGGAACCTGAAGGTCATATCAGAATGGTGGGCCTAAGATGGCAGGGAGCTCCTTTCTTTGATAGAAAAGATTGCTGATTCACTTTCATACTCACACAAAGCAACTTTTTCATATATATATACTAGGGGCCCGGTGCACAAAAATTTGTGCACTGGGGAGGGGGTTCCCTCAGCCCAGCTTGCCCCATATCACATACTGGGAGCCCTAGGGGATGTCCTACTACCTGCTCCCTGCTCCCCTTGGGGAGTGGGCCTAAGCCACAGTCTGGCCACCCTTTGTGGGAGTCGAACGGGCTGATCAGGGGAAGGCACCAGCCCCATCACCAC
>NW_005372150.1:8334-14513 GCF_000412655.1 Myotis brandtii
AAAAATATCCTCAGGTGAGGATAAAAAAGAAAGGAAGAAAGGAAGAAAGAAATGTCATATCCTATGAAAGGGACATCTTGAAAATGCCTAAAGAAAATTGTCATTTTTTCATGGTGAAGGGACTGGAGTCTGTGTTGATGAAAACACCTTGGCAGCTGTGGCGGCCGGCAGTGGCAGCAACAGCGGGGTGATGGGGGTGGTGCCTTCCCCTGATCAGCACGGTCACCTCCCACAGAGGGAGGCCAGACTGAGACTTAGGCCCACTCTCCACAGGGAGCGGGCCTAAGCCATCAGTAGGACATCCCCTTGAGGCCTCCAGAACTGTGAGAAGGGGCAGGCTGGGCTGAGGGACCACCCCCCGCCCCAGTGCACGAATTTCATGCACTGGGCCTCTAGTCTACAATAAAGGCCTGCATTGGGGATAAATAAATCAACAAGGCCTGCCCCTTTGTTCTTGGCTATTTTATTCACTCTCTTCTGGGGAAGTAAAATAATAATACACATCACAAGAAGAATTAAGTGCTTAAAAATTGTAAGTCATTTTAATATTTTTTGTGTAGTTTCAGTTTCTACAATGATTTGCCTTAGCCATATCACTCTGCCCAGGAAACAGTTTTTCACTCAAACGCAAATCAATTTTATTTCATTATTAATGCATTTTCCCACTTTCCTCCCTAATCTTCTCCACCTCCCAGGTCCCCTTCTGCCTGCCTGCTATAGGATAGGTAGAAATAAGTAGATCATCAGGCTCCGCGTGGAAGTGGCAGGTCTGATCCCAGATGTCACAGGTGGGTGTGGGTTGAAGAATTCCCTTCACAGAGTCGACAATTAGATGCTCTGTTCCATCAAATTTTAAATCTTCCAGTTTAAGGTCATTAGTGTCAGAAATCAGAGTACTATTCCAGATAAAATGTTCGCGTTCAGTCAGCACAAAGTTGTATTCCTGATATAATACAGACAATGCAAACTCTGACCACAAGCCCTGCCTAGGGCAGCCTGGAGACGGCTGCAAACCAAGAGAAAGCGCCAAGGCCTGCTGGTCCGAAGTCCGGGCCGGACTGTTGTTTAGGACTCTGTGCACAGGTTTTCCCCTCTTCCCCCGGCTTTCCCCCGCCAGACTGTGACGTAACACCGGGCCTCCCCAAGCTGAGCCCTGCCGCATTTGTGCTCAGTCCTGCTCCTGTGTCAGTGTAACAAGAGTCAGTGCCTAGTGGTTCATATATCTTATCTTTGTGTTCATAATATAACTCTCAGATACTTTCATTTGTTGTTTCTTCTGGGAATTTTAAGCTAAATGAAAAGTTGGAGAGAATTTGCCAGTAGAATTACAGATTGCAACATAGACTAACTTCCCTTAAAGGCTGAAGGGAAGTTTCTGTGGACTGTTAACGTGCAGTCCTAGATTTTAATCTCCCAGCATAAATTTCCGAAAGGGTCAGTTTTGTTACTTTTTAAGCGTAAAACAAATAATGGTCTATTAGAGAAGGTTTCCTTCCTTTTGCAGACCATTTAATATTAGTATCAATAGGCGTCTCTTCATAGCTATTAAAACATGTACTAATATGTCTCAAAAGCAAAATGTTTGCAAAAACTCCGGAGTTACAGGAGATGGTGGTTGTGTTAGGACACACACACATTTGCTTCTTCCTTCTTGGAGTTCACTTCCCAGGTTTATGCGGAGTCCCCAGTAAGACTTGTTTCCTTAAAAGCCTTGGGGCTTATTTATGCTGCTTGCTCCTTTCCTTGGAACATCCTGGCTTCTGAGTTTTGTTTTGTTTTTTTCCTCCTGGTTCAACCACAATCTCTTTTTTGCTGACTATCTATAAATAGGCCAAAATCTTTTTAGTTTTTAACTGCTATTAAAAGGTCACCCACTCAAATTTTCTGTCTCTTCTTGTGTTATAATAAAGAATATATCTGTCTGGTCCTGGTCTTTGATTCCTGGCAGAGAGTTTCAAAATCTTTGGAAGTTCCTGTTATCAGAGTGTCTTTGGTTATTCACGCGTCCCTTTCAACCATACCTAAGTATAATGCTAATGAGGTGCCTCTCCTGGTGGCTCTAGAGAGCTTCAGAGCAGGGGCTGGCCACACCTGAAAGATCCAGCACATGATTAGAGGGTTGGAACTGTCAGTCCCATCCCCAACCTCCAGGGAGGGGAGAGGGGATAGAGACTGAGCTCAATCATGTGGCCAATAACATAAGTCCCCAATATAACTCTGGACATGGAAGCATCAGTGGTTGGTGAACACAGTGATGTTCTTGGAGGGTGACATGCCCAGATTCCACAAAAAAAGGGCATGGAAGCTCTCTGTCCCTCTCCTCCAAGACCTTGAACTATGCACGTCTTCCATTTGACTGCTCCTGATCCTATCCTTTATGATAAAACTGTAAGTGTAAGTAGAGTGCTTTCAGTGAGTTCTGTGAATAATCCTAGTGAATTATTAAACCTAGGGGGGTTATGGGAATCCCCAAATTTATAGCTTGTTGGTCATAAGTGCAGATGATCCTGAGACTTGTGACTGGCATCTGATATGGGGCAATCTGTCCTTAACTTGTGGAGTCTGCACTAACTTCAAGAGGTCAGTGTCAGAATTGAATTGAATTAGGACACCTGGCTGGTGTCAGAGATTGCTGTTGGAATACCTCTCTTGCCCCCAGCAACCCTCAATGGCTTTCACAGAATCCATTCTGTTCCCAGAAGTTAGGAATTTCAGTTCTTGCATAAATCCCTTCCCACCCAAACCTTTACAAGATCCCATGAGGGCCTTCAACTAGAGGCCTCTGTCTGTATCCCAAGTTAAGCCACACTTGTTGCCTCTCAGAGGGCTGCAGTCCAAAAGGCCTTTGTCTATCCTGGCAAGCACCAGGCTCACACCAGTGTTGCTTTTCCTGATATTCTCTTTGGCCCTCGCATGTCTGGTTCTTGTTAAGTTTTTTGACTTCCTTCAAGTCTTCTTTAATGTCTTCCTTAAATGTCCCCTTTCTGAAGATGGCTTCCTTGAACTTCAATGTCACACGAGGAAGGTCCCCAATTTCCTTGAGTATAGCACTTTCCCTTCCTTTAGAGTAGCTATTCAAATTTAGTTGTGGTTTTTTTTTAATTGAGGTAACATTGGTTTATTACACTATATAAGTTTTAGTTGTGCGACATCTGTTTATACCACATTGTACTCAATACCAAAAGTCTAGTATCCATTTGTCACCATACAGTTGACCCTTTACTTGTTTCACCCTCTCTCTTCCCCTCCCCCTCTTCGTACCACTGATCTGTTGTCTGCCTCTATGAGTTTACTTGTTTGTTTGTTTATTTATTTTTGGTTTTCATTAAAAATACTAGAGGCCTGGTGCACAAAATTTGTGCACGGGGGGGGGGGATCAGCCCAGCCCACCCTCCCCCCTCCCCACTCTCTCACAATCCTGGACTGCTGGCTCCTAATCGCTCACCTGCCTGCCTGCCTGCTTGGTTGCCCCAAACTGCTCCCCCTGCCGGCCTGGTTGCCCCTCATGGCCCCTCTGCTGGCCTGGTCGCCCCATGCAGCCTGCTGTTCAGTTGTTTGGTTGTCCCTCTCTAACCCCCCTGCCAGCCTGGTCATAGGCAATCATCTTGTGAGGGCGTGAGGGTTAATTTGCATATCACTTCTTTATTATATAGGATATCACGCATGAGTGAAATAGTATTTGCTTTTTCTTTTCTTTTTAAAAAATTTATCTTTATTGTTGAAAATATTACAGATTTTCCCTTTGTGTTTTTTTTTCCCCATTGACCCACTCTACCCCACACCCGCCCTTCCCAGGCCTTCAACACTCTATTGTCTGTGTCCATGGACTATGCATATATGCATATAAGTTCCACAGTTAATTGCTCCCTAAACACCTCCCCACCCCAGCCTTCCCTCTGAAATTCATCAGTCTGTTACATTCATCTATGTCTCAGGATCTATTTTGTTCATCAATTAATTTTGCTCATTAGATTCCACATATGAGTGAGATCATGTGATACTTATCTTTCTCGGACTCGCTTATTTCACTTAGCATGATAGTCTCCAGGTTCATCCATGCTGTTGCAAATAGTAAGAGTTCTTTCTTTTTTATAGCTGCATAGTATTGTATTGTGTAAATGAACCACAGCTTTTTTTATCCACTCAACTGCTGATGGGCATTTGGGTTGTTTCCATAACTTAATTATTGTAAATTGTGCTGCTGTGAACATAGGGGTGCATATATTCTTTCAGATTGGTGATTCTGGTTTCTTAGGATATGTTCCTAGAAGTTGGATCACTGGTTCAAATGGGAGTTCCATTTTCAATTTTTTGAGGAAACTTTATACTGTTTTCCACAGTGGCTGCACCAGTCTGCATTCCCACCAGCAGTGCACTAGGGTTCTCTTTTCTCCACATCCTCGCCAACACTTGTCATTTGTTGATTTGTTGATGATAACCATTCTGACAGGTGTGAGGTGATACCTCATTGTCATTTTAATTTGCATCACTGATGTTCAGTGACTTTGAGCATTTTTTCATATATCTCTTGGCCTTCTGTATGTCCACTTTAGAGAAGTATCTATTTAGGTATTTTGCTCATTTTTAAATTGAATTGTTTGTCTTCCTTTTGTTAAGTTGTATGAGTTCCTTATATATTTTGGAAATTAACCCCTTGTTGGATGTATCATTAGCCAGTATGTTCTCCCATGCAGTGAGCTCTCTTTTCATTTTGTTGATAATTTCTTTTGCTGTGCAGAAGCTTTTTATTTTGATGTAGTCCCATATGTTTATTTTCTCCTTAGTTTCCTTTGTCTTGAAGATGTATCAATAAACATATTGCTTTGAGAGATGTCTGAGATTTTACTGCCTATGGTTTCTTCTAAGATTTTTATGGTTTCATGACTTAAATTTAAGTCTTTTATCCATTTTGAGTTTATTCTTCTGTATGGTGTGAGTTGGTGGTCTAAGTTTCATTTTCTTGCATTTATCTAACCAATATTCCCAACACCATTTATTGAAGAAACTCTCTTGACTCCATTGTATGTTCTTCCATAATGGCTTGGGTCAATTTCTGGGGTCTTGGTTCTGTTCCATTGATCTATATCCTGTTCTTGTGCCAGTAACAGGCTGTTTTGATTATGGTGGCTTTTTAGTATAACTTAATAGCTGATACTATGATTCCTCCAACTTTGTTCTTCTTTCTCAAGATTGCTGCAGATATTCGGGGTCTCTTGTAATTCCATATAAATTTTTGGAGTGTTTGTTCTAGATCTGTGAAATATGCCACTGGTATTTTAATAGGGATTGCATTGAATCTATAGATAGCTTTGGATAGTATGGAAATTTCAATGATGTTGATTCTACTAATCCATGAACATAGTATATTCTTCCACTTGTTTATATCTTTGTCTATCACTTTTTTCAATGCCCTGTAGTTATCCAAGTACAGGTCTTTTACCTTTGTCATTAAGATTATTCCTAAGTATCTTAATTTTGTTTTTGCAATGGTAAAGGGGATTGTTTTTTTAGTTTCCCTTTCTGAGAGTTCATTATTGGTGTATATAAATGCCATCAATTTCTGGGTGTTAAGTTTGAATCCTGCTACATTGCCAAATTCATTTATTAAATCTAGTAGTTTATTGACGAAATCTTTAGGGTTTTCTATGTATAATACCATGTCATCTGTGAATAATGACAGTTTAACTTCCTCCTTTTCAATTGGATGCCTTTTATTTTTTCTTCTTGTCTAATTGCTATGGTTAGGACTTCCAGTACTATGTTGAATAAGACTGGTGAAAGTGAACATCTCTGTCTTAGGGGAAATGATTGTAGTTTTTGCCCATTGAGTATGATGCTGGCTGTAGATTTGTCATATATGGCCTTTATTATTTTGAGGTCTGCTCCCTCCAGTCCCACTTTGCTGTGAGTTTTTATCAAAAAAGGGTGCTGGATTTTGTCGAATGTTTTTTCTGCATTAATTGATATGAACATGTGGTTTTTGTCTTCCAATCTGTTTATGTGATGTATCACATTTTTTGATTTGTGAATATTGTACTAGCTTTGCATCCTTGGAATAAATACCACTTGGTCATGGTGTATGATCTTTTTTTTTTAATTTTCTTTAAAAATTTTTTTATTGTTTAAAGTATTACACATAGTAGTACATATATCTCCTTTTTTTCCATTGACCTTCCCCC
>NW_005372150.1:18119-28929 GCF_000412655.1 Myotis brandtii
TGTCCCAAAGTTCTCTTAGGCTCTCCTCCTGCTTTTTAATTTTTTTTTCTAGAAGCTGCTCTGCTTGGGTATTTTTTCCTACCTTGTCTTCTAGCTCACTGATGTGGTCCTCCGCTTCTTCTAGTCTACTGTTGATGCTTTCTATTGAGTTCTTTATAGCAGCGATGTCATTTTTCATTTCTTCTTGGTTCTTCTTCATTTCCTCTTGGTTCTTACACACATTGTTGAATTTGTCTTCCATTCCTTTCATCCACCTTATGACCGTTTCTCTGAATTCTTTCTCTGACAGGTTGCTTGCCTCCATTTCGTTTACTTCCTTTTCTGGTGATGCCTGCTTTTCTTTCATATGCAGGCTGTTTCTTTGTCTCCCCATAATCTCTCTTCTCCGGGTGTCTGGTTATGTAGTTCTCTCTCTCCTTTCTGTGAGGGGGTGCAGTGCTCCTCCGAATCCGCGTGCTCACACCGCTTGGGGACCAGTGTTCCCGGGTTCACAGCTGTTCGCTGGGTGTCGTTGTTGTAGATTCCCGGGATTTTCAGGCTTCCGTTAACATACACTCTCCCCTTCAAGATGGCGCGGTCTCCGTGTCAGAGCCAGTCGCTCCAGGAGGAATCCCAGCAGCAGTGGAGGCTGCCCGGTCAGGGGAACCCCATCCGGCAATCCCCCACAGTCCCCTGGAGTATAGCTGTCCCTCAACTCAAAAACACTCCCTGTGTGACCACAAACTCTCCCTTCGTTCTCTTATGCACTATCTTGCAGTCTGCCTTGGTGTATGATCTTTTTAATGTATTTGCTAACATTTTGTTGAGAATTTTTGCATCAATATTCATCAGGGATATTGATCTGTAACTATCTTTCTTTGTAGTGTCTTTATCTGATTTTGGAATTAGGGTAATGCTGACCTTATAGAAAGAGCTTGGAAGTGTTCCTTCCTGTTGGATATTTTGGATTCATTTGAGGAGTAGTTCTTCTTTGAATGTTTGGTAAAACTCCCCTATGAAGCTGTCTGGACAGGGCATTTGTTTTCTGGGAGTTATTTTTTTCTATTACTGCTTCACTTTAATCAGTACTTATCAGCCTATTCAGGTTTTCTTTTTCTTCCTGATTCAGTTTTGGAAGATTATATTTTTCTAGGAATATGTCCATTTCATCCAGGTTGTCCCGTTTGTTGGGACATAGTTGTTCAGAGTATTTTTTTATGACCCTTTGTATTTCTGTGGGGTCAGCTGTTACTTCACCTCTTTCATTTCTGATTTTATTTATTTGGTTCCTCTCTCTGTTTCCTGGTGATTCTGACTAACGGTTCATCAATCCTGTTTATCTTTTCAAAGATACAGCTCTTGGTTTTATTAATCCTTTGTATTTTTTTCATCTCTATATCATTTATTTTCACTCTGATCTTTATTATTTTCTTTCTTCTACCTACTCTGGGCTTTACTTGTTGTTCTCATTATAATTCTTTAAGTTGTAGAGTTAGATAGCTTATTAAAAGTTTTTCTTGTTTTTTGAGATAGACCTGTAATGCTATGAACTTCCCTCTGAGGAATGCTTTCACTGTGTCCCATAGATTTGGGATTGTTGTATGTTCATTTTAATTTTTTTCCCCAGGATTTTTTTATTTCTTCATTGATCTATTTGGTAACCCATTAATTTTTTAATAACATGCTATTTAGCCTCCATGTGTTTGAATGTTTTTGCATGTTTTTATTGTAATTGATTTCTAATTTCATGCCATTGTGATATGAGAAAATGCTTGATATGATTTCAATCTTTTTGAAATGTTAGAGACTTAGTGTGTGTCTTAACATGTGGTCTATCTTTGAAAATGTCCCATGTGCACGTAAGATGAGATGAATGTATATTCTGTAGCTTTGAGGTGAAATGTTCTGAAAATGTCAATTAATTCCCCCTGATCTAGTGTGTCATTTAGGATCATTGTTTCCTTGGTGATTTTTTGTCTGACATATCTATCCAGTGAAGTCAGTGAGGTGTTAACGTCCCCTACTATGATTGTATGGCTGTCAATTTCTCCCTTAAAATCCTTCAGAAGTTTCTTTAACATATTTGGATCCTCCTGTATTGGGTTCATATATGTTTACCAAAGTTATATCATCTAGTTGTATTGATCCCTTTAGTATTATAAAGTGGCCTTCCTTATCTCTTGTTATGGCCTTCACTTTGAAGTCTACTTTGTCAGATATGAGTATTGCTACCCCAGCTTTTTTCATTTCCATATGCATGGAATATTTTTTCCATCCCTTCACTTTCATAATGTATGAGTCCTTTGTTCTGAGGTGGGTCTCTTGTAGAGTTTGTTGGGACATAGTTGTTCAGAGTATTTTTTTATGACCCTTTGTATTTCTGTGGGGTCAGCTGTTACTTCACCTCTTTCATGTATGTGGGTCATGTTTTCTTAACCATCCAACTATCCTATGTCTTTTGCTTGAAGCATTTAAGCTATTTACATTTAAGACTATGATTGGTAGGCACTTATTTATTGCCATACTTATTCTTTATGCCTGTGTTCTTCTCTTTCTCTATATTTCTTCTTACAACAGTCCCTTTATCATTTCTTACAGTGCTGGTTTGATGATAAACACCTTTAGCTCTTTTTTTTTGTCTGCAAAGCTCTTTATTTCACCTTCAATTGATAGAGTAGACTTGAATTCAGTCCCTGGTTTCCATTACTTTGTATACTTCATGCCATTCCCTTCTGGCCTGAAGTGTTTCTATTGAGAAGTCAGTTGACATTCTAATGGCAACTCTTTTGTAGGTAACTTTCTGTCTCTCTCTTGCAGCTTTTAGGATTCCATCCTTGTCTTTAATGTTTGCCATTTTAATTATTATGTGCTTAGGTATGGGTCTTTTGGGCTTCATATTGATTGGGACTCTCCATGTTTCATGAACTTGAGTGATTTCTTCCTTCAACAGATTAGGAAAATTTTCTAACATTATTTCTTCAAACAGGTTCTCTATTCCTCTCTCAGATTCTACTCCTCCTGGCATTCCTATAATGTGAATGTTGTTATTTTCATGTTGCCCCAAAGCTCTCTTAGATTCTCCTCCTGCTTTAAAAGTTTTTTCCATTGGGTGCTTTGAATGGGTGTTTCTTTCCTACTTTGTCTTCTAATTCACATGGATTCAGTCCTCAGCTTTTTCTAGTCTACTGTTGAATCCTTCCAGGGTTTTCTTTATTTCAGCTATGTCATTCCTCATTTCAAAATGATTCTTATTTATTGTTTCAAGCTTTGTTTTCATATTGGTGTAGCTGTCATTAAGTCCTTATACCAGTAATTTTCATTAAGTTGCTTGTAGTTCTCACTGAATTGTTTGAGCACCCTTATTACCATTATTTTGAATTCTTTATCTGACAAATTCCTTCTACCATTTCATTTAGTTCCTTTTCTTGTGATTCCTCCTTTCCTTTCATTTTGGGGTTGTTTCTTTGTCTCCTCATTTTTGCTATCCCTTTGTGTTTTTTTCTATGTATTATATCAAACTGTTATGCCTCACAGACTTTGTGGGGTGGTCTTATGTATTAGGTGTTTTTTGAGACCCACTGGTGCAGTCTATTATATCTCCTGAGCTGGGTGCTCTAGGAAAGTCCCTTGCTTGAGTTATTTGGGTTCTCCTGTTGTAGTATGGTCTTGAATGTTATTGTCCCATTCATGGATGGAGTCTCCTTTCAGGCTGCCTTACTATGTGGTTCATTCCCAACCACATTGTGCAAGCTATTATGGACGCTGACCAAACAGATAAAAATACAACACAAGAAAACACAAAACAAAAGAAACAAAGCAAAACCACATACAAGACCTCTACAGCACAAACAAAAGCAACCACCTGATAAGAGAGAATTAGGGAAGAGAAAAGAGAGCAATAATGATAGAATAAAAAAAAGAAAGAAAAAATCTGAGGACAAAACAAAACAAACAAACAAACAAAAAGTACAAAAAAACACACACAAAACCAACAATAAAGGGGGAGGGAAAGAATATGTAGATGCAGAGCTGAAATAAAGAAAATAAGAATTAGGAGAGTAGGGGAAGGAAAATGGTTTACAATAAAGGAGGAAGAAAAGAAAAGAAAGAAAAATATTTCAAAAGGAAAATAGAGGAGAAAGCAGATAGACCTAAAATAAGAAAAGGAAAAAAAAAGAGAGAAAGCAGGAGAAAAAAGAAAGAGAGAAAGAAAAGGAAAAAAATTGAGTAGTAAAAAAAAGAAGAAAGAAAGGGAAGAGGAAAATTAGATATATAAACAAAACAACAGACTAGAATAAAAAATCAATAAAGAAGATAGATAAAGAAGATACATTTAAAAAGGGAGGGGGAAGAGAGAGACCAAGATGGCGGCATAGGTAAACACCGCAGACTGCTGCCGCAAACAACCACTTCAAAAATACAACTAAAAGACGGAACGGACATCACCCAGAACCACAGGAAGGCTGGCTGAGGAGAGACTCTTCAACTAGAAGGAAAAATAACAGCACACCGAGGCTCAGAGGAGGCGCAGTGTGGAAAAAACTCAGGTGCGGAGGTGCGCGCGCAAAGCGGGCTGGTGGCTGAGAGCGCGGTTGTCGTTTTCGGTCAGGGGGGAGTCTCAGACTCTGAGCTCCAGATACGGGCGAATCGCTGGGGACTCGGACCCAAACGGGAGAAGCGGGAGTGTCTGGCATCAGTTGGAAGGCAGCTTTCCCTCCGAGGTTTGCAGCGGTTCCGGGGGTTCTGAGAAGCAGAGCCTCTGGGAACAGGACTGAGGGCACCATAACGGCTCCCTCCGCCCGCCCTGTTGAGCCCGCCCCGCCCAAGCCCTGCGCAGAGCCATTTGCCGGATCGCCGCAGGCAAAGGCTAGATTAGCGCCCCCCCAGAGGACAGAAGTTTTCCCACTGCAGCAGACACAGCTGATTCTCACAGCCAGTCGGCCTGGTGGTCAGAGTTTAATGCCCCATGGGAGCTCCCTTTGGATCTTACTCTTTTGATGGTTGTGACTGAATGTTCTATCTGCCAATTTTGGGTTTCCTTTGAGGTACTTAGGTGCTAATCAATGTCAGGAACCTGGTTAAAACCCCAAGGAATCCACCATTTGTGTCTGTCTCCACACTTAGCTGCAAGCAGGAGGGGCCAAACTGCCCTCTAAAATAGGTTTGTTAGCAGCATGGGGCCCAGGGCTGGGTCAGCAAACTTCCCCTGGTTCCCTGGGCTTTGCTTCTGCCCGCCTTTGCTTTCTATCCAGCTGTCAATCTTAACCACTCAAAAGTCTATTTCTGAAAGGGCTTTAGGTGAGGGAGGCATTGTTTAACTTTTATGGAATCTGGTAGGTGTGTTTCTCTGTCCCAGAGCTACTCCTCCACAAGTGGCCCAAAATATTAGTCTGCCCTCAGCTGGGCAGAGATCCTTGTATGGAGACCAATGGGATCAACTGGAAACCTGGAGTTTCTATCAGCTCTCCTGTGGGGGGAAAGTATCAGACAGGTTCCCAGGATAGTGGAGTGGATGGTCTTTCTCCCAATTCAGTCATTGATGCTCCCTGAGACTGTTCAAACCCACAGGCTTGGCCTCTGCTTTTGTTTCCTCTGAAAAAGTCAATATGCAGAGTGTGGCATACAGACCTCCTAAGAGTGGGTCAGACTGTATCACCTGGGGGTGAGGGGAGAGGGTTTCTTCTCCTGCCCTGCAGCTACTGGGAGCTGCTAATTTCTCTCAGGTACGTGGCCATTTCCATTTGGGGGGCCTATGACCAATTATTCCTGGCTTATGCTTTTCCCTATCTCCCATTAATATTTCCTACGCTAGTCTCTCCTTAGGCACCTTGAGTCCACGCTTCCCTCCCTGAACCAAACCTCTGTGAGTAGCTGCAAATGAAAACTCTTGTGCTCTGGGTTAAAAACAAAAAATGAAATGGTGGCTTTCTCTCTGACTGTCTCTGGTCTACCGGCTCCAGACTCTGCCAAGGCCAGCAGCCCTGCTGCCTTTCATGGCTGGATGTTCTGTGGGCTACTGGTCTTGGCTCTGGTGCTCTGGGCTGTGGAGCCCAGTCTGAGTTCCTGGCCTCTGTCTTCTGAGGGAACAGACCCTCTTATAGCCAGGAGCTCCCTCCTTACTCTCAGCCTATTGACCTGGCTCTCCTGGAAGTTGGGTCAGCTCCTCTTGCAATGTTGCCCTTCCTACTGGTCTCTACGTGTTTTCTTTCCTTCCTTGATATACAAGTAAGTCTCCTTAGCAGGGCCTCAGTTGGTAATTCCAGGTGAATGTTCTACAATTTAGTTGTATTTCCATTCAGGCCCTGGGAGGAGGTGCACAACAGGTCTGCCTACTTGGCTGCCATTTTTCCCCCCACCTGTAGTTGATTTTTCCATCTGACTTATTTCACTTAGCAGAATATCTTCAGTCTATCCATGTTGTTGCAAATTCACCTTTTTAATAGCTAAGTAGTATTCCAGTGTGTGTGTGTGTGTGTGTGTGTGTGTGTGTGTGTGTACACAGATATATGCACATACCACATCATTCTTATCTATTTATCCATCTATGGACACTTAGGTTGTTTTCATATCTTGGCTATCCTATATAATAAAAGCCTAATATGCTAAGTGTCCAGTCATCTGTTCAACAAATCAAAGTGTAATATGCTAATGATATGTTAAGGCCGCTCAACCGCTCGCTATGATGTGCACTGACCATCGGGGGCGGATGCTCCAACTGGTAGGTTAGCTTACTGCTGGGGTCCAGCTGATCAGGATTGAGCAAGATGGGCTGGACACTCCCTGGAGCCCTCCCGTGGCCCCTCCCTGGCTGGTCAACCTCCTGCATCCCTCCCTGGCCCCAATCATGCACCAGTGGGGTCCCTTGGCCTGGCCTGTGCCCTCTCACAATCTGTGACCCCTCAGGGGATGTCAGAGAGCTGGTTTTGGCCCAATCCAACAGGCCAGGCCAAGGGACCGCACTGGTGCATGAATTCGTGCACCGGGTCTCTAGTTGTAAATAATACTGCAATGAACATAGGTGTGAATATATCTTTTCAAATTAGTGTTTTTATATTATTTGGATAAACATTCAGAAGTGCAATAGCTGGGCCATATGGTAGTTCTATTCTTTATTTTTTGAGGACTCTTCATACTGTTTTCCATAGTGGTTGTACAGCAGGTCCTCAAATAACATCATTTCATTATAACATTGATAAGATGCCATAGGTATTTAACTCTTGTTTGTATCAATTAGCCTTGGTAAATTGGTTTCATTATATATTGTTTCCATAAAGTTACAGTCAATCAATGATGTTATGTGAGGACTTATTGTACTAATTTACATCCCCACCAATAGAGTACAACAGTGTACCTTTCCCCACATCTTCTTTGACTTTTGTTGTTTCTTGTCTTTTTGATGATAGCCATTCTAACGATGTGAGGTGATATTTCATTATGGTTTAGTTTGCATTTTCCTAATAACTAGTGATGTTTAACTTTTTTGCATGTGCCTGCTGGCCATTGGCTTGTCTTCTTTGAAATATGTCTATTCAGATCTTCTGCCCATTTTTAAATCAGGTTGTGTGTTTATCTTGTTGTTGAGATGTATGCATTTTAAAATATATTTTGGATATTAATCCATTATCAGATGCATGATTTGCAAATCTCTTCTCCAATTCAGTAGGTTTCCTTTTTTATTTTGTTGTTGGTTTTCTTTGCCATGAAGAAGCTTTTTAGTTTGATGTAGTTCCATTTTTTTTTTGCTTTTGTTTTACTTGCTGTTGGAATAGAAGCCACAAAACATTGCTAAAACTGATATGAAGGATCTTGCTGCTTATGTTTTCTTCTGTTTCTTTTTCACTGTTTTAGGTTTTCAGGTCTTTAATTCAGTTTGAGTTAATTTTTGTGTATGGTGTAAGATAGTGATCTAATCTTATTCTTTTGATTGTGGCTGTCCAGTTTTCCTAAAACCATTTATTGAATATCCATTGTATATTCTTGGCTCCTTTGTAATAAATTGGTAGTCTGTATATGTGTGCATTTATTTCTAGGCTCTTGATTTTGTTCCATTAATCCATGTGTCTGGTTTTTTGTTTGTTTGTTTGTTTTTTACCAATACCATACTGTTTTGGTTACTATAGCTTTGTGGTATAGTTTGAAATTAGGAAGTGTGATATCTCTGGCATTGTTCTTTTTTCTCAGGATTGCTTTGGCTATTTGGGATCTTTTATAGTTCCATACAAACTTTAGAATATTTTTGTTCTATTTCTGTAAAAAATGCTGGTGGGATTTTGATAGGGATGACATTGATTCTGTAGATAGCTTTCAGTAACATGGCCATTTTAACAATATTGATTCTTCCAATCCATGAGCAAAAAATAACTGCAAATTTCTTTGTGTCTTCTTCAATTTCTTTCAACAATGTCTTATAGTTTTCAGTGTTCAGATCTTTTACCTCTTGATTAAATTTATTCCTAAGTATTTTATTGCAATTGTAAATGGGATTTTTAAATTTCTCTATCTGATTTCCTGTTGTTGGTGTATAGAAACACAGCAGACTTTTGTGTATTGATTTCATAGCCTACAAGTTTACTGTATTTGTTTATTAGTCCTAACAGTGTGTGTGTGTGTGTGTGTGTGTGTGTGTGTGTGTGTGTGTGTGTGTTATCTTTAGGGTTTTCTATATATAAAATGATGTCATCTGCAAATAGTCATTTACAGACAGCTTTTGTTCTGTTTTGCTAATTTGAATAACTTTTGTTTTGTTTCTTCCTTGCCTGATTGCTCTAGCTAGGACTTCCAATAGTATGTTAAATAGTAGAGGTGAGGGTGGACATTCCTGTCTTGTTTCTAATTTCAGAGGGAAAGCTTTTTTGTTTTTCACCCCTAAGTCTGATACTTGCTGTGGATTTGTTATATATGGCCTTTGTTATCTTGAGGTACATTTCTTCTACACCCACTTTGTTGAGTTTTTGAAAAATCATAAATGTATACTCAATCTTGTAAAATGCTTTTTCTCCATATATGGAGATAATCATATGATCTTTATTTTTCATTTTGTTAATGTAGTATGTCACCTTAATTGAATTGCAGATATTAAACCATCTTTGCATTTCTGGAATAGAGCTCACTTGATCATGTGGCAAGATCCTTTTAATGCATTATACTCAGTTTACTAATATTTTGTTGATAATTTTTGCATCTAAATTTATCAGAGATATTGCTTGTATTTTTTTTCTATTTTCCTTATCCTGCCTCTTTATTTTTTTGGGAAGAGTTTGAGAAGAACTGGTATTAAATCTTCTTTAAATATTTGTTGGAATTCACCAATGAAGCTGTTTTGTTCTAGACTTTTTGGGGGGGAAGGGGAGGTTTTTTTTATTACTTTTTCAATCTCCTTGATAGTGAACAGTCTATTCAGGTTTTGTACTTTTTCATGATTCAGTCTTGGAAGGTTGTATGATTCTAATACTTTACTTATTTTCTTTCTTTCTTTCTTTTTGTGTATAGTTGTTTATAGTAGTCCTTTGTATGATCCCTTGTATTTCTGTGGTATCCATAATAACATCTCCTCTTTCATTTCTGATTTTAGTTATGTGAGTTTTCTCTCTTTATTTCTTAGTGAGTAGCTAAAGGTTTACCAATTTTGTTTATGTTTTCAGAGAACCAGCTCTTAGTTTAATTAATCCTTTTATTGTCTTTTCTGTTTCTCTTTCATTTATTTCTACTCTGATTTTTATTATTTTTTTTCTTTTACTACTGACTTTGGGCTTTGTTTGTTCTTCTCTTTCTGGTTCCTTTAGGTATAAGGTTAGATTGCTTATTTGAAAATTTTCTTGTGTCTTGAGGTAGGTCTGTATTGCTATGATACCATATTTGCTGAATACTATAGTATGTGATATGTCAATTTTTCTTTTTCTTTTTTCTCTATGTGTTTTTTAAAAAGTTCTTTGCTTTCCTCATTGACCCAACAGTTGTTTGGTAGCATGTTATTTATACTCCACATTTTTTTGTTTTTTCTAGTTCTCTTCGTATAGTTGATTTCTAGTTTAATACCTTTGTGGTCAGAAAAGCTGCTTGCTAGGATTTCAATCTTAGATTTCTTGAGACTTGTTTTGTGTTCCAACATATGATCAGTCTTTGAGAATGTTTCATGTGCACTTGGTAAGAATGTAAATTGTGTTGCTTTTGGATGGGAACTTCTATATAGATTAATTAAATCTATCTGGGCTAAGAATGTCATTTAAGGTTTACTTTTCAGGTCTTTCTGTCTAGATGATCTATGCATTGATGTAAGCGGGTTGTTAAAGTCCCCTATTATTATTGAGTTTCTGTCAATTTCTTCCTTTAAGTCTGTTAATATTTGCTTTATATATTTTAGTGCTCCTATGTTGGATATGTATGTGTTGATAAATGTTGTCATCTTGTTGAATTGTCCCTTTTGTCATTATGCAATGTCTATCAGTGTCTCTTGTTACCTTTTTTGTCTTGAAGTCTGTTTTGTCTAATATATGTATTGCTACACCTGCTTTCTTTTGGCTACCATTTATTTGGAGTATCATCTTCCACTTAATTTTGAACCTTTATCTTTAGAACTGAGATAAATTTCCTGCAGGCAGCATATAACTGGGTCTTGTTTTTTAATCCATCAAGCTACTCTATGTTGGTGAGTTTATTCTATTTACATTTAGTGTAATTATTGATATGTACATTGAGGGCCTACTGCTGAAATTTTACTGTCTGTTTTATATTTTCTCTTTATCTCCATTGTTATTTCTTTTTTTAAAAAAAATTAAATCTTTATTGTTCAGATTATTACAGTTGTTCCTCTTTTTCCCCCCATAGCTCCCCT
>NW_005372150.1:30428-47387 GCF_000412655.1 Myotis brandtii
CTGGGGCCTTGGGCCAGCTGCAGTTTGTTAGGTAATTATCAGATTGCAAAGGGCCAGGCCTTTCATATGCAAAAGCCTCCCTGGCTTGGGCAGGGCAGGGTCCCGGGGGATCAACAGGGCGGAGTGAGCAGTTATGGCTGCTCTCAGTCCTGCCCTCAGAGACCCTGCTTCTCAGTGTCCCGGCAATTGCGGCAAGCACCCCGGAGAGAAAGCTGCCCTTGAGTTCTGACTGATGCCAAACAGTCCAGTTTCTCCCCTTGAGTCTGGGTCCCCAGAGACTCGCCCGGAACTGGACTCAGAGCTTGAGACTCCCTCCTGATTGAAAAAGACAACCGTGTCCTCAGCCACCAACCCTCTCCGCATGCGCGTCTGTACCTCTGTATTTTACTTCCACAACGCATCTCCTCTGAGTCTCGGTATGCTTTTCTCTTTCCTTCTAGTTGTAGAATTTCCACTTAGCCAGCCTTCCTGTGGTTCTGGATGATGTCTGTTCCGTCTTTTAGTTGTATTTTTGAAGTGGTTGTGTGAGGCAGCAATCTCTGGTGTTTACCTATGCCGCCATCTTGGTTTCTCTGGGACACTGTTTTTTCTCCATTGTTTTTTCTTTTTGTGTTTCTGTTTGCCATTATAACTTGGTGGTTTTTTATGATGTTTTTCTCAATCCTTGTATTTTATAATTTGTGTCTCTGCTGTAGATTTTTGTTTTGTGGTTAGCATATAGTTTGTATAAAATGTCTCATAACTAAAAATGTTCTTTCTCTGCTGATAATATTTTATCTTTACTTGCCTATTATAAGTTCTGTCCTTTTCTTCATCCCTTTTTATTTTTTGTTGACACAAATTATCCCTTTTATGTTGTAAATTTATTACCAAATTGAAGTAACTATTTTTTTAGTGTTTTCTTTTTCCTTTTAACTTTCTCATTGTTGTTAATCCTCACTTGAGGATATTTTTTCCATTGATTTTTTTTAGAGAGAATGGAATGGAGGGAGGGACCAGCAGCATAATCACATCTTTACAATATTTGCTTAAAGGAAAAAAGTTAAGTAACCAAATGAGCTATATAACTCAATATAGTTTATATAAATTAAAAACTATACAAACTCAAGCAAAAATATTCACTTTGTAAAAACACATACAACCCAAAATATATGTATTAAAAATCATGATTTCTATGGGAATGGATATAAAGATAAAAAACAAGAGAAGCCTTGTATGGAACTCAACCCTTCTATCCCCCATGTGGCTTATTCCACCTTTGCACTTCCCATCATTTCTAGGACTATTGAAAAGAGTCTTATTATAGAAAATGCATGGATGGTAATCATTGAATTGGTAGGTCTTGTCATTGAGAAGATCACTAGACAGTCCAAATTTTTACATTTCCACTAGTCTCATTCATAACCTGTGGAAAGTAGTGATGAGAAGAAACAAGAATTTTTCTTTCTTGGATCCCCTGGATCAAGGGCATATGCCATGAATACTGCTTCTGAGTTTGGTTGCCTATTCCATGCCTATTCCATTTAGAATTCCCCTTAGTATGTCATGCTGTTCTGACTGCCCCCCTCCCCAAACCTATGCTGGCATATTTTTATGTGAATATGTAGGAACATACAGGTTATAAAAAGTACTATACAAATGTAAGGCATTATTACCAGGTCTTTGCCATATTACTACTCCATTTTCCAGCATTTATTGCTCTCTCAAGTCATAAGATGATTGGGGAAATAATAAGATATGCCTGGGAATTGAACAATCCCTAAAAACACCCTTTTAATTTTTGTATTATCTTGTTGCTCTGAGACCAGAAACAGGAGACATCAAGCCTCTGCCCCACCCCAGACCTTCACCACACTATTGTCTGTGTCCACTGGTTATGCATATATGTATATGAGTTCTTTGGTAAATTTCTTCCCATCTCCACCCCCTCCCCTCTGAGATATGTCAGTCTCCTCCATGCCTATTTTTGTCCATCAGTTTGTTATATTCATTAGATTCCACATATAAGCGAGATCATATGGTGCCTTTCTCTGACTGGCTTATTTCACTTAGCATAAAAATCTCCAGGTCCATCCATGCTGTCACAAAAGGTAAGATTTCCTTTGGTATTTTTTATGGCCATGTAGTATTCCATTGTGTAAATGTACCGTAGCTTTTTAATCCAGTCTTCTGCTGATGGGCACTTGGGCTGTTTCCAGATCTTGGCTATTGTAAATAATGCTGCTATGAACATAGGAGAGCATATATTCTTTTGAATTGGTTTTTTGGTATTTTTAGGATATATTCCTAGAAGTGGGATCACGGGGTCAAATAGGAGTTTCATTTTTAATTTTTTGAAGAAGCTCCATAATGTTTTCCAAAGTCGCACCAGTCTGCATTCCCACCAACAGTGCACTAGGGTTCCCTTTTCTCCACATCCTCACCAGCACTTGTTGTTTGTTGATTTATTGATGGTAGGCATTCTATCAGGTGTGAGGTGATATCTCATTATGGTTTTAATTTATATCTCTCTGGTGATTAGTGACATTGAGAATTTTTTCATATGTCTCTTGGCCTTGTGTATATCCTCTTTGGAGAAGTGTCTATTGAGGCCCTTTGCCCATTTTTAATTGGATTATCTTCCTGGTGTTGAGTTGTATAAGTTCTTTATATATTTTGGAGATTAACACCTTATTAAGTGTATCATTGGCGAATATGTTCTTCCATGCAGTGGGTTCCCTTTTCATTTTGTTGACGGCTGCTTTGATTGTGCAGAATATCCCCAGGACTTTTTAAGACTACTGTGAGATAAGCTCTTTGGTTGACATTCTGGTACGTTCTTCAGCTCATCCTCAAGTAGAAGTGAATGTTCAGTTGTTATTAATTCATGTCATCTAGCCTGGCTTATGTCACAGGCTAGAAACATGCACATTCAGCCTAGAAGAGACAAAATATCTGGGGGAAATTTTCTCTCCTGGAAGCATCCACTGCTGTCCTATCCCTAACCCCAGGGACGGGCCTAGGTGACATTGGGAAGCCAGGTAAAAAAAAAGGCTACTGTAAATTCCTTTTCTTTTAGATTATTATTATTTTTAAATTGTGACAAAAATCCATATGTATTATTAATTGCATTGAAAACAAAATGTTCTTCAACTCTTTTTTTTTAATCCTCATCAGAGGATATTTTTTCCATTGATATTTTGAGAGAATGGAAAAGAGGGAGGGACGGGAAGAGAGAGGTGGGGGTTGTGGGGAAGAGAGAGAGACATCAATGTGAGAGAGACACATCAGTTGGTTGCCTCCCACACGTGCCCCAACCAGGGCTGGGGAATCAAACCCACAACCCAGGCACGTGTTCCTGACTGGGAATCAAACCTGCAACCCTTTTGTGCATGGGCTAAGGCTCCAACCATTGAGCAATACAGGCCAGGGCAACTACTCTTGATATCTAGCTTTACTTCTTAGGTTTCTATGCAGAAAGCCAGAGAAATACCAGCCAATTGTTTTCATAGTTTATTAAATTGCTTATTCTGAGCAACTAAGAAGTTATTTTTTTTCAGCATATTCAACCCAACAGCCACTAGTTGGAAACCACTGCTCTAAGTGGACAGCTAGGTGGAACTATGTCTTTAAGAGAAAGGCATGATGAGGAGTCTTTCTGGACTTTTCCTTAAGGCAGAGATTATAGCCTGGTTCCCATAGCCATGAAAGTAGTATTAGTTTGCTTTTGCTGGTTCTAGCTCTGCATTTGAGTTTCAGCTCATTGAGGGCAGAATTTAGAAATTTCTTACCTGTATTAGCTACTATGGCCAACACCTAGTGATAGGAATTAAGCAAAAATGGAAACAAGATTTACAATTATTTGTTGCTAGAGGCCCAATGCATGAAATTCGTGCATGGGTAGGGTCCCTAGTGGCTGCTGGCTGCTGGCCAGGGCCTTTCTTTGTTCCGCACCACCCCCTGGTGGTCAGAGCACATCATAGCGAGTGATCGAACTCCTGGTCTTCCAGCTGAACTCCCAAGGGGACACTTAGCATATTAGGTTTTTATATATATAGATATGACCCCTGACCCAAGCACCTGAAGGGCAGGGACTGTGTCTAATTCCTACTTGCCTCTCTAGCACTGCATCTACAATGTCCGTTGTGCCTCATTATCAAAAGTATTATCTTAGGCTAGTGTCCTCAAGTTCTTTTTGACCTGCCTTACAGCATCCATGGACATAGAAGCCTCTGATTATATAAGCTTTAGCCACCACAGCCAGAGGAGTCCTGGTACAAGGAAGGCTGCAGTACTTTTCCAAGTTTAACTCGGAGATGAGGAACACAATGTGGATAAGACCTTCAATAGCTCCACCTGCCAGATTAAGAGAGGTTTTACATATTGCCGACTGATCTGCTCTCTGTCCCTGGAAGGGTTCTGGTCCTACTTCCTGGTTTATGTGACCCACAGGGCAGACATAAGTGGAACCTGACTCACTCAGGATCTTTTAGCGCTAACCTAATAGTTTGGACTCTCTGAGAGCAGCTTATATACCCATTTCTAGGTTAAAGTTTACAATTCTATAAATAGAAGCAGGAACAAATTTTACTGCTTATTCAGATTTGTGATTAGATTTTGCAAAGAACTTGGACATTCATCAAAGAGGAAAACTGTAATTTTACTCACTCAATGTGAAATGAGAGCAATCTTTGACTATCTCAGGGATGAATTTCTCATTGGCAGACTCTTTTCTCCGGCAACCTATGGCATCAGGCCAGCCCATACAATGTAGCATTCCCAGATAAAATCAGATAGGAGATCAGACATCAAGATAAGTATTGGGGGAAAAAAGAAATCTGAGGAAGGTAGATGGGGTGATGACATCTTAGACTTAAGTTTTTATGTTCCATTAATCTTTTGTAAAAAAATCTTTTATAAAGCAATACCATTTGTCTGTAATGTGTTTGTGATCATATTGGCCTTTCCTAATTTTTTCAAATAAATTTATCAACCAGATAATATTTTGGCATTAAGAGGAGGAACTAATTTCTCTAAAGTGATAGTAATTCATTATACTTATTTTAGAGTGTTACTCTACCCCCTCAAGGTAGGAGGTTACCAGGATTAATTGGTTGATTGATTAATTTAATTACATATTGAACATGGGCAAAAGCTTTTGCCAGACCCTGTAATAACACAATGGCTTCTTCCATTTGATGGCAGTGTTGAGCCCGTTCACATGTCCAACTTTGTCCAAGCCACTCTGTACTCTGGATATGTCAGCTATGTCATCCTGGTGCTTTGTCCTCCCCCTCTTTTTTTTTTTTTTTTTTTTTTGTCGTTGAATTTCTAGGTACCGGGTTTGGTCTGTGCCTCCTCCACTCTACCACACAGCTGATTGAATGGGGTGGGTGGTTATCTGGGGGCAGGCTGGTCAGATTCTCTCCTGGGCATTGAAGCAAAAATACAGAAAGAAGTTGTCAATTTGTCCTGATAATAGCCCATAAAGGTAACTAGTGAGAAGGCAGAAAATAGAAGAAAGAAGATTCTCTTAGTATCCTATATGTGATCTCTTGGTGTTCCATTCTAAGACAACAACAATGGGTAAAATAAGACAAAAATGGTCCTAGCCAGTTGCTAAGTGGGTAGAGCATTGGCCTGCAGGCTGAAGGATCTAGGGTTCAATTCCAGTCCAGGGCACATACCTCCATTGCAGGCTTGATCCTCGGCCCCGGTCCGGGCAAGTGCGGGAGGCAACAAATCAATGTTTCTCTCTCTCTGTCTTTTCCCCTCCCTTCCACTCTCTAAAATTCAGTGGGTAAAAAATATCCTTGGGTGAGGATTAACAAAAAAATAAAAATTAAGAAAAACAAAAACCCAGACAAAAATGAATCTAAAAGCTTTCTTTCTCTCAATGGACTGGAATTTCTATTTGTTCAAAAGTTAGTGAAAACTATTTCTCTTTTTGCCTTGACTTTTAATAAGCCCAGAGTGGATTATGACCAACCATGGGAACTTTTAAATAGTCTTTGTTTTGGTTGTAACTATCTCTTGCTATATATTATGCCTTTTGAACTTTTATTAAAACACACTTAGTAATATTATACAAACAACTACTCACATGTGGAATCTGAACATCATATAGAAATATGCATTATAGGAATGTGAGTGCAGGTTACAGTGGGGAGTTGTGCCTATAGGAAACTGGCAGTGACTTTTGCCAAGCAAAGGGAAGGATTTAGTGGGAGATATGAGGAAATATGACAGTGGTAACAGAAAGTTTCCTGCAGACTAGAGAGCCTTCTATCTGCAACCCATAGTTTAGGTCAGCTAAGATTTCAAAAAGTACATAGTTGAAACATGATAATGGTATACATTTGTAATCTAGGATAGATACCATTTGAGCCACCAAACTTATATGCTCTCCCACAGTTCTCATTCAGATATTGTTCCCATACCCCTGCACAGGTTTTGTTGTATGTATAATTACAGAATCGGGCAGCATGGAGAGTCCAAGGTCTTTTCCTGTTTTCTAATGTGCTTTTCCTTCTCAGTTCGCAGCTTTTCTTACACGTTTGTTTCTTTGGAAATGCCTAATCATAGCAGGTGTTGGTGTCCTGCCCAAATCCCCTGGGGTGGTGCTTCCGGGTTAGGATGGTATACCCATCCCCCAGCTACTGCAGGTGCTTCAGCTCATGGCTCAGCTCATAGCCTTCAGCTACTTTGCCTCAAGGTGCCTGGGAATTAAATTATAACCCATTACTCCCCATACTGGGATATACAGTCTCAAAGCAGCACAGCTTCTGCAGCTCCTCTCCTCATCCCCATCTCCCCACTCCATACTGTTTTCTTGGAATAATATTCTTGTGTGACTCCTTTCATTCTTTGTCATGCTTACCTCATTCCTCAATAAATCACAGTGTCCAGGAATATTTATCTTAGTTTCTGTTTCCAGGGAACCTGCCTAAGAAATTGGATAACCTGCCGCTTGAAGGAAAAAAAATGAATAGTTCAAAGTGAAAAATATTTTTCCTCTTATTTTGGACTTTTCCTCTAATTCAAGGTACTAGCCACAGCTTTTGAACTTTATATTATAAAGAGCATGAATGACTAATGTTGTGTTTTATTCATTTAGAATTATCTAGTATCTGTTATGGAAAGAGACCTAGCATTTTGGCCTTAGAGGTAGGGGTAGGAAATAAGATAGAGATATGCTTCTCTCTCTCCTAAATATAACTTCACTTCTTTTGGGCTTTGTTATTGAAGAATTATTCCATTGGGTCTTGAAGGATTTCTGGAACTATGTGTCCCTGAGGTTTTAGAAATACAGTTGGCCTTTAAACAATGCATGGGTCAGGGGTGCCAACCCCTGCGCAGTCAAAAACCTGCATATAACTTTTGACTCCCTCCTAACGCAACTATGAACCGCCTACTGTTGACTGGAAGCCTTACTAATAACATAAACTTTCAATCAACGCATATTTTGTATGTTACATGTTATTCTTCCAATAAAGTGACCTAGAGAAAAAATGTAATTAAGGAAATCATACAGAAGATTAAATATTTATTTTAAAAACTGGGTATAAGTGGATGTGTACAATGCAAACCAGGTTTGTTTAAAGATCAACTGTAAATTATTAAGTAGGACACTTTTGCACTTTGGGGTGATGGGAAGATAGGAATGCTGACTGTGCTAAATGTGGTACATGTACTTGTGGCTAGGGAATGGGTTGTTGTGAAATACCCACAGTGTCATGTTCCTATTTCCCTTAGTTTTTCTGTGACTCTATACTATGTGGCTTTGTTTCTCTTCTCTATGATCCTGCTGCATCTTTTAGTCGTCTATGTTAGTATCACAGTTTGTTTGATAATACAGTTCACCTGTGCCATGCTACAGTTTCCGACTATTAGGGGAAGAACATGCTATAATAATAGAGTCTTAGTTGTTTAATAAGCTATTCACTATATTAACCATAGAAAAGAGATTATACTTGCAGACCCTGGGAAACTGGGGGATGTGCTGCAAGAAGAAAAACAGGGCTGTAAAGATAAGGTGGCCTCGAAGCCCAGATGGGTCCATTACTCTGAAAGAAGACACCTTTTTATTGCAGATCAAAGAAAGGACCTAGGGTCCCAGGTTCGATTCCGGCCAAGGGCACATGCCCAGGTTGCTGGCTCAATCCCCAGTGGGGGGCGTGCAGGAGGCAGCCAATCAATGATTCTCTCTTATCATTGATGTTTCTATCTCTCTCTCCCTCTTCCTTCCTCTCTGAAATCAATAAAGAAATATACTTTTAAAAAAAAGAAAGGACCTATCTGAAGGGAGACATGTTCTGGTGCTAATCGTTGCAGTGTTCCCAAGCTAATCTTTGCAAGGACAATGATAGAAAACAGGCCCTGGGAACTCACTAGTTTTAAATTTTTCCCCACCCTCTAACTCTACATAAGGGCCATTTTGAAATGAAATGTCAGAACAATTTCTTTCAGGGCATTATTCTTGCCACTCTCTCGGATTGCTGGCCATCTGAATAAAAACACACCACAAAGATTCAACCTTGTCTCTACTTATTGACTTGTGTACTGACAGGCAGCAGGCCCCTTTCCTGTCCAGTTTCACTACTGGCTGCACCTTGTTTTTGTCATCTTTTGATGCTCTCCATTTCCCAGCATGAATAAGGCACTCAATATATGTCTGTCATCAAATGAATGGAGTTGGCCTTTTTTCTAGGTATGATTGTATTGTACAGAACTTTTGAAAGAAACATTTCAATTCAAAGGAAATTATAATAGAAGATGGAAAGAGGATATATAGAAAGAACAGAAATTATACTAGAGGCCTGGTGCACAAAATTTGTGCATGACGGGGGGAGGGGGTTCCACTCAGCCCAGCCTGTACCCTCTCCAAACTGGGACCCCTTGGGGGATGTCCAACTGCCTAGTTTAGGACTGATCCCCAGGACTGCTGGCTCACAATTGCTCACCTTTTTTGTGTGTGTTGATATGTATGAGTTCTTTATCCCCAGGGTCTCACAATCCTGGACCGCTGGCTCCTAATTGCTCACCTGCCTGCTGACCTGGTCGCCCCCAACTGCCCTCCCTGCTGGCCTGGTCACCCCTAACTGCCCCCCTCTGCTGGCCTGGTCACCCCTAACTGCCCCCCCCATGCTGGCCTGGTCACCTCTTAATGCCCCCCCTGCCAGCCTGGTCATCCCTAAATGCCCTCCCCTGCCAGCCTGGTCCCCCCAACTGTCCCCCTGCTGACCTGGTCGCTCCTAACTCCCTCCCTCACCTGGTGGCCCCATTCAGCCTGCTGTTCAGTCATTTGGTCGTCCCTCACTAACCCCCCCTGACGGCCTGGTCATAGGCAGCCATCTTGTGAGGGCGTGAGGGTTAATTTGCATATTACTTCTTTATTATACAGGATATTACATGTTGGTATATTGAAATTAATCTAAACACTAAAAATCTGCAGAGAGAGAAGGAAAATGCTGACTATTGATACTGGATAAATGAAGTCTCATTGGGGTTAATCCAAAAAAGTAAATCATAAATTTAGGAATAAGAATATCCAGGTCATTGTTTAAAACCCTTACATAAAGTCACGTAAACCATTAGTGGTATTTGGAAACAGAGTTCTCTTCTACTTCACGCAGGCTGGCGAGAGAGTAGGTCTTATTTCCATGCTCTGATTTCTAGAGCTCCATGCAGAATGACAGAGAGGTGTCAGCCATATTTTTCTCATAGTTTTCATTTAATTGCTTGTTCTGAGCTTCAGTGAAGTGATTTTTCCAATCTCCAGTGACTCCTAAAAAGAGTAATGTAAAGCACATTCAATAATACTTTCATGAACTTTGACCATTTTGCGTTTAAGTAATCCATTTTCTCTCAATACTTAAATTCCTTACGTAGACATTAGCTCATTGTCCTCCTGACATTGAATGAGAAATAATATTACCCATGGCACAAGTGAGGTACTTGTAAATAGAAAGCTTTATTCTGAAACACTTGGGGAGGGCTGAAATCTAGATCATGGATTGTCTAATTCTCTGCATTACACTCTTGAGCTCTCTAATATACCAGTACTTTGTGAACCCTCAGTACATCTAACATTCTATTTAAGTTAACTGGATCTAATTTTCTTAGCTTCTCTTTACAGATCACTGGAGCACTGATATGAGTGGCTGCATCCTCAGAGCACTGTCTGCTCCTCTTATCTGTAGCTTTAGTGCAGGCAAAATTCATAGTTAAATACAAATGAGAATTCTCCTTTCTAATCTAAATGATCATTGCTGTTGCCCTAGCTGATTGCTCAGTGGTTAGAGTGTCAGCACACGGACTGAAAGACCCCAGATTCGATTCTGGTCAAGGGAACATACCTCAGTTGCAGGCTCCCTGGCCCCAGTCAGGGCATGTGTGGGAGGCAACCAATTGATGTGTGTCTCTCACATCAATGTTTTTGTCTGTCTCTCCCTCTCTCTTCTACTCTCTCTAAAAAAATAGATCAATAGAAAAAATATCCTTGGGTGAGGATTAACCAAAATAAATAAATAAATAATCATTGCTTTAATATATAAGTAAATTAAAGCAATCCTATCTAATAAAAGCCTAATATGCTAAGTGTCCGGTCATCCAGTGGTCCGTTTAACCAATCAAAGTGTAATATGCTAATGATATGCTAAGGCCATTCAACTGCTTGCTATGACATGCACTGACCACCATGGGGCAGGCAGTCAACCGGTTGACCAATCGCTATGACGTGCACTGACCACCAGGGGGTCCAGCTTGCTACTGGGGTCCAGCCGATTGGGACTGAGTGAGAAGGGCTGGACATGCCCTGGAGCCCTACTGCAATCCCTCCCTGGCTGGGGAACCTCCCGTGTCCCTCCCCGGCCCCGATCATGCACCAGAGGGGTGCAGACCATGGCCCAGAGGGGTGCCTCAGCCTGGCCTGCGCCCTCTCATAATTGGGCACCCCTCGGGGTATGTCAGAGAGCTGGTTTTGGCCCGATCCCACAGGCCAGACTGAGGGACCCCACTGGTGCACAAATTCGTGCACTGGGCCTCTAGTATAATATACTAGTAAAGGAGTGGTAGGGTTGGTTAACTTTGTTTCATGCTTATGTAATAGAGAATTCATATTTTTTTTACCTTCAATAGCTAAAAATGGTCAGAGAGACCATAGAAAACTATTTCTCTTTTGATTACTTTATATTGTCTGATTTATTTATGCTCTTATAGTTGTGCAATGTTATTTTCATGTACAAAGTGTCAATTTGCTTAATTTTCTAGGTTTAATAAATTATATGATTTATCAATTGTCCTACAAGAAAATTAGGTGACTAAGTGGCATCAGCAAATTGGTAGAGGAGATACCAGCCTTCATCAACCCACAAAAACTAATAATTAGACAGCGATCCATGAACAAAAATAGACCTGGGAAGGCTTCAAGTGTCTAATTTAGAACCTGAAACAACTCAGTGGGGAAAAAACAAGAGCATAACCATACAGAAAGGATTGCTGAAGATATTGACATAGCTGACATGTTTGGAGATGGCTAGGAGCAAAGAAGGGTGAGGCTATCAGTATTAAACACACAGTGGATGTCATTGTGGTCCACAGTGGCCTGCTCTGGAGAGGGCCTGGTACTCTTTGCCACCCTGGAGCCTTAATAATCTTGTGACAGCTACAAACACCCTGTAGCTTTCATAGAGGAGGACTCCATAGTATTTGTCAGCATGGACTCCAGTGGCTTGCTCTGTAAAAAAAACTCTGGCAATTTTTCCCACTGAGATAAGCAACAACCATCACCACCACAGAACCCTCTAGTGAGGGAGACACTACTATGTGCCCTCTTCTCCAAGAAAGAGCCACTGTTGCGCTGCTCTGAGACCATGGCCTTCACTTACCTCAGCCCCATGCATGCACTGGACCCCAGGGCCCAAGACACCCCATGCATGCCCACTCTCCAAACCCAGGCCCCACAACCACTTCACATGTGCCTGAATTGCAGACTCTGGCTCCATGACCCCTTTATGAGCAACCACACCAGAAATACTGAAATCACCAATACAGCAAGTGCATCCATGCCCCAGGCCTCAGGGCTGTAGCTGATTTGCATGTACTTGCAATCTGTACTCTGGCTCTACAACTATTCTCTGTGAGTGCCCACACCTAGAACCCTGAAGCCACCATCACAGTAGCCCTGAACCCTGGAGCCATTGTAATCCTGTGAGGTCCCACACTCTAACCCAGCCGTGGGCAAACTACTGCCCGCGGGCTGGGTCCGGCCCGTTTGAAATGAATAAAACTAAAAAAAAAAAAAAGACCGTACCCTTTTATGTAATGATGTTTACTTTGAATTTATATTAGTTCACACAAACACTCCATCCATGCTTTTGTTCCGGCCCTCCGGTCCAGTTTAAGAACCCATTGTGGCCCTCGAGTCAAAAAGTTTGCCCACCCCTGCTCTAACCCCTGGTCCCATGGTTGCTCCCCTATAGGAGAAAAAGAGAACAGGAGGACATCAGCATTCTTTGCAACAGCTCATGCTGCTGTGACCACCTGCCCTCAGAAATGCTGGGGCCTCTACAATCTTCACTGATGCTGATCCAGTTGATGGAATGCCACAAAGCCCACACTGCTGTGCCCTCCCTGGAGCCAGAATTGCTGCAGCTCACCCAGTCAGTGAACCCACACCCACCCATAGGTGAAGGTCTTTCCTCACTGAAGCCAAATCACGAAGTATGAAAGAATGACTACATCAAATGTGCAGAAATCAACACAAGGTTACAATAAACATGAAAAATCAAGGAAACATGACACTGCCAAAGGAACACAATTGTAACCTACTCCAAAGGAATGGAGATCTGTGAATGACTGGATCAAGAATTCAAAATAGGGGTTAGAGAGCAACCAAAGGACTTGAATGCAAGCATATTAGCATAACCAATGGACACAGACACTGGAGTGGTGGGGGCTTGCCTGGGGTCCAATCAGGGAAAAAGGAGACATATGTAAAACTTTAAACAATAAATAAAAAGAAAAGGAGAAAAACATTCAAAGTAATTATTTTAAGGAGTTCAGCAAGCTACAAGAGAACACAGACAACTCAAGGAAATCAGGAAAACTATACATGAACAAAATGAGAATTTAAACAAATAGAAAGAATAAAAAATAATCAAATAGAAATTCTGAAGCTGAAGAATACAATGAATGAAATGGGGAGAAAATAACAGATTTGATCAAGCAGAAGGAAAAATCTGAGAAAACAAAGACAAGCTACTTAAATTACCCATTAAAAAAGCAAAAAGAAGAATTAAAAAGAGTAAAGAAAGTCTATGGGATTTATGGGACACTATCATGAGGACTCATATACAAACCATAGAAATACCAATAAGAGAAGAGAGAGAAAGGGGCAAAGAGCTTACTTAAAGATATAATGGCTGAAACTTTAAAAACTGAGGAGAGATATATACATCCAGGGACATGAAGCTCAAAGGTCCCTAAACAGGTTCAACCCAAAAGAGTTCCTCACTGAGACACAGTGTAATCACACTGTCCCAAAACAAAGATAAATAAATTTGAAGGCAACAAGAGAAGAGAGACTCTTCACATACAAGGAACCCCAATAAAACTATCAATAGACTAGAGACCCAATGCACGAAATTCATGCACGGGTGGGGTCCCTAGGCCTGGCTGGCGATCAGGGCTGATCAGGTTCCCCACCTCCCTGCCTCTTCCTTCCCTCGCCAGTGTCCACCACTACCCAGGTGATCAGGGCCTGCTGGCTGGGGGGAGAGACCGGGAGGTTGGCTGGCAGGCCCCATCAGCGATTGGGGCCTGCAGGCTGGAGGCAGCTCCTGCATTGAGCGTCTGCCCCCTGGTGGTCAGTGCGCATCATAGGGACTGGTCGTTCCAGTTGTTCTGTCTTAAGGGTTGCTTAGGCTTTTATATATATAGATTTCTTAGCATAAACCTTGCAGGCCAGGAGTGAGATAATATATTCAAAGTGCTGAAAGAAAAACATACACCATCAACCAAGAATATTTACCTGCAAAACTGTCCTTCAGAAGTGAAGGAGAGAGACTTTCCCAGGCAAACAAAAACTAACAGTGTCAGTCACTACTAGACCTGCCATACAAGAACTGCTAAATGGAGTTTTTCAAGCTGAAACACAAAGGTGTTAATTTGTAACATGAAAACATGTGAAAGTAAAAACTCACTTGGAAAACTTAGTCTATAGTCAAATTTAGAATACAGTTAACCCCAGAACACCATGGGTTTGAACTGCATAGTTCTACTTATACATAGATTTTTCCCTCAATAAATATGTACAATACTGTAAATGTATTCTCTTTTCCTTTGTGACTTTCTTAATGACATTTTCTTTCCTCCAGCTTACTTTATACTAAGAATACAGTATATAATACATATAGAAAATATGCTACTCAACAGTATATGTTATTGGTAAGGCTTCTGATCAACAGTAGGATATTAATATTTATGTTTTGGGAATCAAAAGTTGGCTGGCGATCAGGGCTGATCAGGTTCCCCACCTCCCTGCCTCTTCCTTCCCTCGCCAGTGTCCACCACTACCCAGGTGATCAGGGCCTGCTGGCTGGGGGGAGAGACCGGGAGGTTGGCTGGCAGGCCCCATCAGCGATTGGGGCCTGCAGGCTGGAGGCAGCTCCTGCATTGAGCGTCTGCCCCCTGGTGGTCAGTGCGCATCATAGGGACTGGTCGTTCCAGTTGTTCTGTCTTAAGGGTTGCTTAGGCTTTTATATATATAGATTTCTTAGCATAAACCTTGCAGGCCAGGAGTGAGATAATATATTCAAAGTGCTGAAAGAAAAACATACACCATCAACCAAGAATATTTACCTGCAAAACTGTCCTTCAGAAGTGAAGGAGAGAGACTTTCCCAGGCAAACAAAAACTAACAGTGTCAGTCACTACTAGACCTGCCATACAAGAACTGCTAAATGGAGTTTTTCAAGCTGAAACACAAAGGTGTTAATTTGTAACATGAAAACATGTGAAAGTAAAAACTCACTTGGAAAACTTAGTCTATAGTCAAATTTAGAATACAGTTAACCCCAGAACACCATGGGTTTGAACTGCATAGTTCTACTTATACATAGATTTTTCCCTCAATAAATATGTACAATACTGTAAATGTATTCTCTTTTCCTTTGTGACTTTCTTAATGACATTTTCTTTCCTCCAGCTTACTTTATACTAAGAATACAGTATATAATACATATAGAAAATATGCTACTCAACAGTATATGTTATTGGTAAGGCTTCTGATCAACAGTAGGATATTAATATTTATGTTTTGGGAATCAAAAGTTATATGTGGATTTCTGACTGTGTAGGGGGTTGGCACCCCTAATCTCCATCTAGTTTAAGGGTCAACTGTACTTTAAAACTGGAATAGTGGTGTATAAATCATCTTTAAACCAGCATAAAGGTTAAAAACAAAGTATTAAAAATAACTGTAGCTATAATAATTTGTTAATGGATACAATATAAAAAATATGTAAACTGTGACATCAAAAAATGTAAAATGTGGGGGCGGGAGTAAAAGGGTAGAGTCTTATATGCAATTAAAGTTAAGTAGTTATTAGCTTAAAATAAACTCATATCTGTAAGATATGAGTTTATGTAAGCCTCATGGAAGCAAAGCAAAACACTACAAAAACAATCAGTCACAAATAAAGATAGCAAGAGAGGAAGAAAGGAGAAAACTACAAAATATTCAGAAAATAATTAATAAAATGGCAATAATAAGTCCTTATGTACCAATAACTTTTAATAATGTAAATGATTTGCCCTAGCCGGTTTGGCTCACTGGATAGAGCATTGACCTGGGGACTGAAAGGTCCCAGGTTCAATTCCAGTCAAGGGCATGTACCTTCGTTGCAGGCACATCCCCGGTAGTGGATGTGCAGGAGGCAACGGATCGATGCTTCTCTCTCATCGATGTTTCTAACTCTCTATCCCTCTCCCTTCCTCTCTGTAAAAAATCAATAAAATATATTAAAAATATATATAATGTAAATGGTTTAAATTCTTCAATCAAAATAAATAGAGTGGCTGAATAAATAAAAAGCAACTTCAGCTTTAAGGAATAGGTTGAAAAATGAAGGGATGGAAAAAAAATTCCATAAAAATGAAAACCAAAAGAGAACAGAAGTACTTAGACAAGATAAACTTTAAGTCACAAACTGTCACAAGAGACCAAGAAGATAAAAGGATCAATTTATAAAAAGGACATAACAATTATAAATATACTAGAGGCCTGGTGCATGAATTCATGCATGTGTGGGGTCCCTCGGCCTGGCTGGCGATCGGGGCCGATTGCGGGGACTGACCAGCCAGGGGGAGAGACTGTGGGAGGTTGGCCAGCCACCCCCCACCCATCGTGGCCGGTTGCAGGGGCCAGCCATCTGGGGGGAGGGACTGTGGGAGGTTGGCTGGCTGCCCCAATCCCCTTTTGGGGCCAATCAGGGGAGCCGGCCGGCCTGGGGGAGGGACTGCAGAAGGTTGTCCAGCAAGGGAAGGGGACCATAGGAGGTTGGCTTTGGGAAAGCACTGACCACCAGGGGGCAGCTCCTGCATTCAGTGTCTGTCCCTGGTGGTCAGTGCACATGATAGCAACTGGTTGACCAATTGTTCTGGTGGTTCGGTCGTAACCATTGCTTAGGCTTTTATATATATACTAGAGGCCCGGTGCACAAAAATTTGTGCACTCGGGGGGCGGGCTCGCAGTCTACCCCTCGGCAGATAACGACCTGCTGGCTTAGGCCTGCTCCCGGGTGGCAGAGGGTAGGCCCAATCCCTAAGTGCAGCCCCCCCACGGCCTGTGCCCTCTCGCAGTCTGGGACCCCTCGGCAGATAACGACCTGCTGGCTTAGGCCTGCTCCCGGGTGGCAGAGGGGGGGCCCAATCCCTAAGTGCAGCCCCTGGTCAGGCTCAGAGCAGGGCCGATTGGGG
>NW_005372150.1:48548-49110 GCF_000412655.1 Myotis brandtii
TTGGAGTCCTCAGCAAGCAAGCCTCCCTGCTCGCTTCAGTGCCTGGCTGCCGGCCGCCATCTTGGCTGACAGTTAATTTGCATATACTCACTGATTAGCCAATGAAAAGGGTAGCGGTTGTACGCCAATTACCATGTTTCTCTTTTATTAGTGTAGACTAGTGGCCCAGTGCATGAAATTCGTGCACGGGGGAGGGGGGGTTCCCTCAGCCCAGCCTGCACCCTCTCCAATCGGGGACCCCTTGCAATCGGACATCCCTCTCGCAATCTGGGACCACTGGCTCCTAACCGCTCACCTGCCTGCCTGCCTGATCGCCCCTAACTGCCTCTGCCTGCTTGCCTGATTGCCCCCTAACCCCTCTGCCTGCCATCCTGATCTCGCTCCCAACTGCCCTCCCCTGCCAGCCTGATCTCGTCCCTAACTGCTCTCCCCTATTGGCCTGATCACCTCGAACAGCCTCTGCCTGCCTGATCACCCCTAACTGCTCTCCCCTGCTGGCCTGATCTTGCCCCCAATTTCCCTCCCCTGCAGGCCTGATCTTGCCTCCAACTGCCCTCCCCTG
>NW_005372150.1:49219-50232 GCF_000412655.1 Myotis brandtii
ATCTCACCCCCAACTGCCCTCCCCTGCTGGCCTGATCACCCCTAACTGCCTCTGCCATGGCCCCCACCACATGGCTTTGTCCAGAAGGAAGTCAGATGTCTGGAAGATGCCCTCCTCTGCTGGCCTGATCTCACTCCCAACGGCCCTCCCCTGCCAGCCTGATTGGCATATTACCCTTTTACTAGTATAGATAGACTAGAGGCCCAGTGCACAAAAATTCGTGCACTCAAGGGGGGGGGGGGCCCCCCAGTCCAGCCTGCACCATGCCTGGCCTGAGATCAGGGCCTATCAGGGCTTTCATTCCCCCAGCTGCAGGCAACTGGCCCACCCCTGCCGCTGCCAATGCTTGCCATCTGTGCAGCACTACCCCCCCTCCCCTGCCACCAGTGACCTCCCTCTGCAGGCGACAGGGTGGAGTGCAATCCCTTGGCTGGCCTAGGACTCCCTCTTTCTTTGCTGGGAGGCAGGGCCAGCCCTGAGAGGGGCTGTCTGCCTACCTGATCATCCCTAACCACTGGCCTGCCTACCTGATCACCCCTAATCACTCTGCCTGCCTGCCGGATTGCCCCTAACCTCTTGCTTGGGGGCGGGGCCAACCTGGCAAGGGGCCATGGTGGTCTGGTCTCTAGTCATTCTGGTCGTGATGCCTGGCCTTTTATTAGTATAGATATTCACCCAACATCATCAGAGCATTTAAATATATAAGGCACATACTAACTGATCCGAAGGGAGACATAGACAGTAATCAGTAATACCTCACTTTTAACAATGGATAGTTTATACAAGCAGGAAATAGATAAGAAAACATTGAACTTTATATCAAACATTGAACTTTATAGCACCTCCCACTGCTAGTATTATATATATCTACACTAATAAAAGAGAAACATGGTAATTGGCGTACAACCGCTACCCTTTTCATTGGCTAATCAGTGAGTATATGCAAATTAACTGTCAGCCAAGATGGCGGCCGGCAGCCAGGCACTGAAGCGAGCATGAGGCTTGCTTGCTGC
>NW_005372150.1:51115-74412 GCF_000412655.1 Myotis brandtii
TGACAGGGGGTGGTGCTGCAACCTCCCCATCGACCCTGCCTTGAGTGTGACAGGGGGTGGTGCCCCAACCCCCCAATCGGCCCTACCCTGAGCGTGACTGAGGGTGGCATCGCAACCTCCTGATCCGCCCTGCTCTGTGCATGACGGGGCGGCGCCCCAACTCCCCAATCGGCCCTGCTCTGAGCCTGACCAGGGGCTGCACTTAGGGATTGGGCCTGCCCTCTGCCACCCGGGAGCAGGCCTAAGCCAGCAGGTCGTTATCTCCCGAGGGGTCCCAGACTGCGAGAGGGCACAGGCCGGGCTGGGGGACCCCCCTCCCCCCGCCCCCCGAGTGTGCACAAATTTGTGCACCGGGCCTCTAGTATATATATAATTCCATCCAGAAGCAGCCAAACAGAACACTCTACAGTATAGATCATATGTTAGGTCACAAAACAAGTCTTACTACATTTAAGAAGATAGAGGGAGCCGGCTATTTATATCCCATGAGGACCGCTGCCCTGGGCCCCCACTAGCCAAACCTGCCTCTGGGGCTCTCTCTGATCTCGCCCACCCCTGATCCCCCAACTTCTCCCTGACCTGCCTTCTCAGCTACACTCAGATGGACCTGGCATGGTATTCACCAGGTTCACTTCTGGACACCAGTTTTACTCCTTTTGCTGCTTCACAACCAGTCTTGAGCGAAGAAGAAAACCCGAAGAATATTACTGCATTAGACCTGTAACTGATATGCTTAATGCTGATCCTGGTTCCAACTGCTTTTATACCTCCCTGCCAGATTAATCTTCTCAAAGCAGAGCTCGGATGATGTCATTCCTCACACCCTTTAAGTAGAAACTCCTCAGCTTGGCTTTGAAGCTCACATTTCCCAAATGGACCACATGAAGAGAGAGAAAACAGGAGACTCTCAGCACCACAACAACCTTTCTGATCAGTGGGATGACAGCCAGACAGAGCTCCGTTAACCCAGGAATGTGACCCAGCTTTGCTGGGAAAATGCCATGATTAGGCTGCTTGGAAGCGGGGACCTAAGTGTGAAGGACTGCCCAGCCCAGAGTAAAGGGAGGTATGTGTTGAATGCACTGGAGAGGCAGAGGGTGGAGGTACAGCCGCTGGGATGATAGAAAGCTGGCTGTGCTGTCTATCATCCTGCAACCCCACGAATCCTTGGTGAAAATATTAAAGTCACAAAGTGCTTGGCAGGCATAGAATTCCAGTGGAAACTAGTGAAGAGATCTTATGCATCTGCTGTCCATATTAGCCTAGGGCAGAAAAGCAGGGCATCCTAAGGAAACTAACCTCGAGGAATTCTCAGAAATCTCGAAGTGGGATCTGAACTCTCATAGTCCCTAAAATAAATAGGTGCTGGCACCATGTTCCCCTCAATTTCTGAAGGGCAGGGAGGTCCCAGTTCCATCTGGTTTACACGAGTAGTAGTATTAGGATGAAGGTAGCTTATTGTCAAAAATTTAAAAAAAAAGAAGATAGAAATCATATCAAGTATTTTTTCCAACCACAATTGTATGAAACTAGAAAACAATAATTTATGGGTATTTCACAAATATTTGAAATTTAAAGCATACTTCTGCACAACTGATGGGTCAAAGAAAAAATCAAAAGGACATAAAAAATATCTTTAAACAAATGAAAGTGGAAACACAACATACCAAAAACTACAGGATGCTGCAAAAAAAACACTTCTAAGAAGAAAGTGCACAGTGTGATAAATGTCTACATTGGGAAACAAAAATATATCAAATAGGTGACCTAATTTGACATCTCAAGAAGCCAGAATACTAGTTTGAGAGAAATACTAGCTTCTCAGAGATTAAAGACTTTACTTGAGAAATAGTTTTGGGTCAAATACATTTTTGAAGCTCTGAGTTAACAAAATTAAACAAATTTCTTCTCAGAAAATGTAATATGTTCATGTGCTTTAAAGGGGGCAGTGTATATTTAAGTTTGTAGTTTCCCACATTTCTCTGTGAAACATGCTACATGGTCTAGGTCCCTTAATAAGGCTTTGAAGAACTCACTTCAGAAAACACTGTACATAGTGATTCACTGAGCTTGAATGTTAGGAAACCATTTTATAAATTGATAATGTTTTTCTTATTATCAGAGGAAATACAATGTGCATGTATACATCACCTTTTCTCATGAATGGAGAAAGACGATGATTCATTTTAACATCATTTATGTAGTTGGTCATGGGGTTCCTTTTCATTACATCAAATGAAGTGTTATAGACAATTTTGTCTAAAACCTCTTCTTTTAGGTTCTTCCCCAGGAATTCCATAACTTTTCTAATTTCACGTTTTGGGTCCTATGTGGGAGAGTAGAAGAAATGTAGTAGATGTTTTTTATATCTAAGGAAAAAAATGTAACAAGGAACAAATCTTAAAGAATTAAGCATTGGAATAATGGTTAAGCCATTTAAAGTTCTATTAGTTTATGTTTAAAAGTAATTCTAACAAAAGTAATTCCACATTTAAATTTATGAATGTAAAATCAATAAGCTTGTACATATAAAGTGCAATTGTATTAAAACCAATTGTGTTTCATACTGTGCTATAGCTGATGCTAAGGGAATAGGCTGAAAATTGTTTTATTTGGGAAGGTTATTATTTTACTTCACTTTTACAGGTAGCAGATAAGAAGCTATTTGAGAGGACAGGTAACAGTCATTCAAAATAAACAAGATATGTCTCCTCCTTGTGATTGGAGAAACACACATACAGAGCCCACGTTTCTCTGGCTTTGATGTCTGATGACTCTGGATCATTGCTTATTCCTGACTCTGGACATGTTGGGTATACCTGTTTAATGATGGACCTCTTGAGAGCCCCTTACACTCTGCAATGGGTTCCTGCCTCATCCAAAAGTGAAGAAGAGGGGTCTGGCCCCCATTCGCTGTGGCTCTTTCAAATAGACAGAGGGCTATGCTGAGGGAAGCAGAGGGCGATGCTGATACTTAGGAAAGCTGCAGAGAGAAAGTATGGCCCCAGCCAAACATTTGGAAGGAAAGAAGCAATACATTATTTCTACCCAGAGTAGAAGAAGAAAAGAGAGGCCATGGTTAATGAAGGAAATCCATGTCATAAACAAAGGCTTGGAGAACCATGGACCAGTCAGGGCTACATTTGCCAGGCATTTATTTTACATATAAATTTATGACAGACTTTGAACCAGAGATTACACATGTTGCTAATGGGGATCTTATTTAAAATGACAAAACTTATTTTAAATATTTATTATTATTATTTTTAATCCTCACCTGAGAATATTTTTCCATTGATTTTTAGAGAGAGGGAAAGACAGAGATAAATATCAATGTGAGAGAAACACATCAATTGGTTGCATCCTGCATACACCCTGACCAGGGCCTGGGCCAGGGAGGAGCCTGCAACTGAGATATGTGCCCTTGACCAGAATCAAACCGAGGACCCTTTGGACTGCAGTCCGATGCTCTATCCACTGAGCCAAACAGGCTAGAGTGACAAAACTTTAATATACTTTTTAAAAAAGTGAACAAATTAAAACAACTCTAGTCTTCCTCAGTACTTTTTTCCTGTTAAGAGTCCTAATTCTTTTCCTTGAAAGTCAGAACAAATGATGGGGGGAGGTAGAGATCCTGGAAGGAGGAACCTGGAGAGCTAAAGAGGGAAAAAACTTGTGGCTCAAACAGAAGACCTCTTCCATGCTTCTGAATGAGGTGGGAATTGGCCCTAGAGTACAGGGAGGCTAGCAGGAAGAAACAGGCTGTGGAGTAAGGTAGCTACTATACTGGTACCATGTTTGGCATTTTGTATGTCACATGGCAAGGTGGTTGAAGAAGTTGAAGGTGGCATGCAAAATATTTTGCATAGATAAACTTTTATATGTTACTTTCCTTCATTGCTGTCATGGATCTGTAACTCAGAAAAAAAATTCTGTGAAGTCAAAATTCAAGTATATTTCTTACTTTCATCATGTCTTCATAGAAGAGATAGAGAATGGGGTGACTCTCTTTCTTCTTCCACCAGCCTTTCACGTGATCAAACCAGGAACCCCATACCACTGGAAGGAAAACACATAAGTGAGAGTAGGAAAAGACAGAAGAGAATATGAGTTGTTTCCTCAGAATACAAATGGAAGGTGTGCTTGGTCAACACAAGAGCAGAAGAACTTACTTTTTATACATCCTATATCCATATTCTGCATTACTTTTCTTCCTTTTGGAAGCTGGCAAGATTACACTCAGGCTCTAGAGCCTACTGGGTTTGAATCTCAGTCCTGACATAGCTGTATGACCCTGGGCCAGTTACTTAACCTCTCTTAGCCTCAGTTATTTTAATTCTCATCTCTGAAAGAGAATCAATAATAGTACCTATGTCATAAGATAATATTAGGATGTATTAATTTATTCTGCAGAGCCTACTATGTGCTCAGCACCATCCTAGGTATTGGGGATAGAGCAGTGGACAAGACAGGTGGAAAGCCCTATTCTGGAAGTGCATCTTGTAGGGGAGACAAATGAGATAAATGTGAAATATGTAGTATATGAGATCATAATGCATGTTTAGGAGAAAAAAGAAATCAGAGAAGGAGAGGGGAAATGTTGCATTTATGTAGAAGGTTTAAATATTCATAGTCTTGCCAGAGAAGGATTCTTTGAGAAGGCAAGATTGCATAAAAACCTGAAGAAGGAAAGTGCATTCCTGGGCAGCGGAACAGCAAGGTAAAGTGCTGGAGCAGAAACTGCCTTGTGTTTGAGGTATAGCAAGGCAGCCAATGGGACTAGGACAGACTAAGAGAGGGGCAAAGGAACAGGAGAAAAAATGTGAGCGGAAAGGAGGCTCAACCCTATGGGCCTTATGGGTCACAGTTCAGGCTTAGGCTTTCACTCAGTGAAATGGAATGGCGTTGGTGGGCTTTGAGCAGAAGAATGAGGTGGTCTGACTTCCCTTTTAATAGAATCTCCTTGGTTTCTGTGTGTAAAATAGATTGTAGCTTGGCAAGGTCAGAAGCTGAGAGATGGGACAGGGGCTTCTCATTTTTCCAGGGAAGGTGTGATGGTAGATTGGACCAAAGTAGTTGGAGAAGTGCTCAGGACAGATAAGATTCTACATATAGTTTGAAGGTAGGGTTAACAGATTTGCTGTTGGATTGGGTGGGGTGAGTAAGAAAGAAAGAGGCTCAAGATAAGTTCAAGATTGTAGGCATAAGAAACTTAAAGCACAGTCACAATTAACTAAGATGTGGAAGCCTCCAGAAGGAAAGACAAAAGTTTGGATTTGGACATGTGAAGTCTGAGATGCCTCATAGTCATCCAAATGGAGAAGTCAGTGAGGCAGCTGGGTCTATGTACCCAACACAGGGTGGAGGCCAAGAATAGAAGTGCAAATCTGTGGGTCATCAGCAGACGGATGACATTTGAAACTAGGAGATGATTGGGATAACCCCAAATCTGCTTCATCAGGTCTCTCTCTCTCTCTCTCTCTCCCTCCCTCCCTCCCTCCCTCCCCCACTTTCTGTAGAGGAGAACCCTCCAAGGTTTTGATTTCCAAGATTTCAGCATGGTGTACAACTTAACCTCACATAGGACAAGGAGTTGGAACTACACTCAGCTCTAATTTAGAAAGATCCATCTATACATCACCCCAGTCCCATGCTCTCAAATTCTTCAACTAGGTCACTTCTTTGTGGCTCATTCTTTGTCAAAAGCATCTGACATCACTGTTAGAACATCCACTGTGAAATTTGCTGAAGACATTAAATCAGTAAAAATACCTCAGGGTATAAATGGATCATTCTCAAAATGTATCTTATAAGGAGCAAATTAGCAATAATAGCTTTTGTCATTTAGGATTATAGAAATCAAATGGCAATTAAAGGCATATTTTCACACTTTACTGTAGACCAGGGGAAAAGAATACTTTAAAAATATTGTTATTGATTTCAAAGAGAAAGGGAGAGGGAGAAAGGTAGTAACGTCAATGATGAGAGAGGATAATTATTGGCTGCTTCCTACATGCCCCCACAATCCAGGCATGTGCCCTGACCCAGAATCTGAATCGTGACCTCCCAATTCATAGGTCACACTCAACCTGTGAACCACACTGGCCGGGCATGGAAAAGAATATTTTATCAAATTTATTCATAATTATTTTAGAGGTATAGGACTCAACTATAGGAGAACTGTAGAGGGCAATTATTTCTTCATAGATCAATATAAATAATTAGCAAAAGGATTTCAGACATAAATTTTGAGCTTAAATAACCAAGTAATGTAGTGCTTAGGTTTTAATCATGCAAAGCTGCCAATTCAACTGCAAAGTACAAAACAATCTGCTCTTATATTTATATTATACCTCCCAAAAGGTATAAACTTGAAAAGGTTTGCTTAAATTACATTTTTTAATGTTTGAAAAATCTTGTTCCTATGAAGTATTCAGATATACGCAAGAGTAGAGGCGATAGTATAATGACTGTCCATGAACCATTACCCAGCTTCAATAATTTAATCACTTTTTAAAAAATATATATTTTTTATTGATTTCAGAGAGGAAGGGTGAGGGAGAGAGAGATAGAAACATCAATGATGAGACAGAATCATTGATTGGTTGCCTCCTGCACACCCCCTACAGAGCATTGAGACTGCAACCTGGGCATGTGCCCTTGAGTAGAATCGAACCTGGGACCCTTCAGTCAGCACGCTGACTGCTCTATCCACTGAGCCAAACCAGCTAGGGCAATTTAATCACTTTTTAATGTTCTTCAGGAGAAGGACTGATGTATTGAAAGGTCTAGTAGTATTTGAGATTTAGAAAAACGTCAAGAATCTTGTGGTAACTTAGTTTTGACACTGGAAGCATGATTGCAAGGCCATACATTTCTGCACATGTAGTTTGTTATTTTGAAGCACCATGGGCCACCATGTTATAAACTCATGATGGTCATGGTTAGAAAACTTGATCATGCACAAAACCTTTCTCTCCAGTTGAACATGTAGGTAATTGGGAAGACTTTAACATGGTTGCCAAATACACAGGATTTGAGCTTAATTAGTCCTGCCTATGTTCAAATTCTAGTCCCTACTCTTGCTAACAGGGTAATAATCAGTTCTGTAAACTCAGTCTCAATTTCACCACCTGTGAATTATGGATATTATTACTGTAAAGATTAAACAAGCAAATTCATGTAAACCATTTAGTATAGGTTTAGAGTTGGAACCAATTTTTATTATAGCTGCTTTCCCTACAGTACAGTTTTGGCTTTATTCAGTGGACATATTGTCATTGGACACAGATACACATACAATGACAAGTAGCCAGAGCTATGCCACATCTCTCAGGAATGTTGCCTCTTGTCTTCCACCCCCTGTAATCAGAGTTTCTTCTGTGAGTGAATTTTATGGAGAGAATTTTATAGAAAGAAGAATTTTATGAGGAAACTTTATCCTCTGCAGACATGGGTAAGACTGGTTCCTTCCATTTGGCTTACCTTTGCCTGACAGGAATGTTTCAAAGTACTCATCCCAGCTTCCAGGGTCTGGGAGTCCTTTGTTCATCTTTTGAAAATAGTAGTAGGACACCATGTTGTCTTTGACATTCCTTGCCACATAAATTATCTAAAGTGGTCAGAAGAAATGGAAGAAACAAAATGTAAATTAAAAAAAAAGATTTAGAAATTGAGCATTTAACGTGCATAGTACCTATCTGTGTTCACAGACCAAGTTCTAAAGGCCACAAATACATTTTTGTTCTCTTCCACTCATCATCCCATCAGCCAGTATAAACTTGTAAATATGAAAATCTGATCAAGTGGCTCCCTTGTGTAAAATTTCAATATCTGTTCATTGCTCTTAGTATTAAGTATAAGGCCCTGTGTGATCTGTCTCTCAGCCAGCTCTCTAACTTCCTTTTGCTCACTCCTTCCGCAGTACACTACTTTTCAGTTCTCTGATCTTTGTGGCCATTGTTTTTAGTGTGTACTATTCTGCCATTCCTCTCTTAAACCAGGAGGTCTTACACTGATGGACATCAAGAGGACTGTGCCTCTCCTTTAAGTAGCAAGCAAAATGTTGTATAGGTGTGTGCTTTGATAGAAGTGAAGACATGACTTATTTCAGATTCTCAGTAGGGTCTGTGATCACTAAAACTTAAAAACCTTTAATTTAAATGTTGGGGTTTTTTTAGAGCTCTGTTTGAAGCCTACATTTATTCTTATTTTATTCACTTTTTTTGCACCTTCTTCTGTTGCTCTAAATTTCATATATTTATGACAGATTTGTTCCAACACATACCACTCTCCTAAGCTACATGCTTTTATATCTATACCTGAATACCTTTCAGGCATTTCAGATTTAATGGGCTCAAAATTAAATTCATACTCAGATAAACTTACTCTTCCTCCTTCACTCACTTTTTTTCATTAACGGTACCACTACCAAACAATTAAAATCACAAAATCATACTAGATGCTTCTTTTTTAAACTCTTCCAAGCCAATCCTTGACCAAGTATGTAGATTCTGTCTTTTCTTTACATTTGGAATTCATCTCCTTACTGCCCATATTTAATTTTTGAAATTTACTTTTAAAATTAAATTTATTGGGGTAACATTGATTAATAACATTATATAAATTTCAGGTATACAGTTCTATAATACATCATCTGTATACTTCATTGTGTGCTCATCACCCAAAGTCTAGTCTCTGTCACCATGTATTTGACTCCCTTTAATCTCTTCATCCTAATTCAAGTCTTCCTAATTCCTTTTCTAACCCTAACCCTCCCTTCCTTCCTTCCTTCCTTCCTTCCTTCCTTCCTTCCTTCCTTCCTTCCTTCCTTCCTTCCTTCTCACCAGAGGATATTTTTCCATTGATTTTTAGAGAGAGTGAAAGAGTGTGAGACAGAGAGAAATATCAATTTGAGAGAAACACATTGATTGGTTGCCTCCTGCATGCACCCCAACCAAGGCCAGGGCTGGGTGGGAACCTACGACTAGGTACATGCCCTTGACCGGAACTCAACTTAGGACCCTTTGGTCCACAGTTCAATGCTCTATCCATAGAGCCAAACTGGCTAGGGCACCCAGTTCTTTTTGCCCCTCCACATTGCCATGTCCCCATGGGATCTTTCTAAAATGTAAATGGAATCACTCATTTTCTTGTTCAAATTCTTCTATGTGACCCAAGTAGCCTATATGGTCCAAACATTTAGCATGGCAACAAGGTCCTTCACTTATGACTCCAACCTTTCAGGCTTCATTTCTGGCCTTAAATGTACTTTTTAAGTACAAGAGTCATGGCTCCTACCCATCTGGTAAATTGGAATGCTCTCCCATCTCTCATCACTTGGCAATTTCCTATTTACTTCTCATGATCCTCTCCTCTGTAACCCTTGCCAACCCGCCTTGTCAAGGAGTTAAGTACTCTCATCTTTCTGTCCTCAGAACACCTTACCCAGTTCTTATGGTGTTTTACTGTTACCCCCAACTCAGCTCTGGTTCTGTCTATACTACCAATATATTGACATTGGTCTTTAGTCATTTTTCCCCCCAGACCCAGATCTACACAGAAAGATATGCAGGGTAGAGTGATTAGGCTCTGGATACACCCAGGGATGGTATAAGCTGTGGCTCTTGACAAGACTGTTAAAAGGCACAGAACTATTCCATGGAGAGGGAAGGCCAAGGACTCCTTTGGCTAAGTGCCAAGAGCGCATCTGCAGATTCTCTGTAGGTAAGCAGTTCTTTAGACTACAAGTCAGCAAATGGTTTCTTGGGGCTCTGAAAGAGTTGTAATGAGATTTTAGGGACCAACTCATGATATATGACAAATTGCCAGTTATAAAAACAGTCATGGGCTTTTTTTTCCTGGAAAGTGCATTGTCCACTGTTATAGAGAAGACAGGCAAGATGGGGGTGGGCTGCAGCTCTGGGAATGGAGGTGAAGGGGCACAGGGCTTCCCCCATCAGCAGAAGTGGGTGTGGGATCCAGATAACAGGATGAGCAGTGGGAAGAACGCAAAATAAACATCTCAAAAGTCTTTCTCTAATATCCTTCACCACAAAAATTATACTGACCTTGATTACAGTGTATTTCCCATAAGTCAATCTTCTCATCCCCAGGCATGGCTGAGGCCCAGGTCTTCCCTGAGCAACCAGGACAGAAGCCCTGCTTTTCTGTGCTATTCCCACTTCAGTTCACCCCGATCCATTCAGCGCCTCAGCCCAAATCCTTCAACTCATCCCAGACTCCTTTCAGACTCTCAACCCCATAGCCCTGTGGTCGGCAAACTGCGGCTTGCGAGCCACATGTGGCTCTTTGGCCCCTGAGTGTGGCTCTTCCTAAGCCTTAGGAGTACCCTAATTAAGTTAATAACAATGTACCTACCTATATAGTTTAAGTTTAAAAAATTTGGCTCTCAAAAGAAATTTCAATCGTTGTACTGTTGATATTTGGCTCTGTTGACTAATGAGTTTGCTGACCACTGCATAGCCTGTCTGACAGCAACTTCTTTCAACCCTACTTTCAAAATATATGGAAATTCTATTCATTCCTCCCCTTGTCCCACTGCTGTCCGCTCTGTCAGCTGCTAGCCAAATCTCTGAGAAACCTAAAATAGATAATGTCCTTAGCCTGCTTTAAAACAACAACAACAACAACAACAAAAAACAACAGTCATGGGGATATAAAGTACAGCATAGGGATTATAATCAATAATATTGTAACAATTATGTGGTGTTAGATGGGTACTAGACTTATTTGAGTGATGACTTTGTAAGTTACATAAATGTCTAATTACTATGTTACACACCTGGAACTAATATAATATTGTATGTAAACTGTAATTGAAAAATAAAAAGATGTATATGAAAATCAATTTGTACCCCTATAGACTTCAATATATAAAATAATTTTTATGTTTATAAAAATTTGATAAAATCATTTGGTTTTATATCAGGTCTCAGAAGTTTAGAACTTGTAGGCACCCTTAGAGGCTTGAAAGAGGCAATTTAGCTACAAGTGAAATAAAGTGAGAAGATAGTGGAGCCCTTGGTTTTTAAGATTCCACCAATGAAATCTTCTGATAACTTAAATAAATACTCATTTCCTCAAGGCTAGGAGCAGGCCAACAGAGTATAAGCTTAAGAAGAACGTTGTGGTTGTAGGAGGCACAGAGTAGGCAACATAGGGTAGTGAAAAGATCATGAGTTGTCAAGTCAGGAAGACCTGGATTTGCAGCCCATCACTTCTATCTTCCAGGTGTTTATCTTTGGACAAGTTGTGTGACATCTCTGAGCTGTAGTGTGCTCATCTTTACTCCCCTTTATGGCATTATTGAGGGGCTGAGGATGCTCAGAACCAAAGCTAATAGATGTTGGTCCTCTCCCTCTTCTCCATGTAGGTGTAAACTAAGCCCATCCTTATCAATGAGAAATAAAGAACATGGAAGATAATTGCAGGTCTTATGATTGATTCCTTGGTGCTCCTGGTAGACACAACATGGGGATGACTAGACCATTGTTCTAACACAATATTCTTATGAGGAATATTCATCTCTGACTATTTTCTGCTTCAAACTTACCTTACAGTTTTTCTCCCAGAAGGATGGAGGTAGTAGTTGCACAGGAAGATGAGTTTTCAGTGTCCTCGGGGAAGGCATTGCATTAGCCTGGTCAATTCCTGAAAAATTATACTGGCTTATTATTTACTTTTTAAAAAGTTGTTATTTCTTATGCAATTGATTGTGTCATTTTTTTCAAATATGACTTTTGGGTTTAATGTCATGTTTAGCCCTTCGTCACTCTTAGATGGTAAGAGCATTCTTTCCTGTTTTCTTTTAGTACTTAGTACATTGTGTTTCATTTTGTATGTTAAAATCTTTGATACATTGGCCTTCACTTGGTGTCTTATTTACTACTAGAGGCCCGGTGCATGAATTTGTGCATGGCAGTGGGGGGGTTGGGGGGAGGAGGGACCAAGGGAGGTTGGCCGCTGGCCCTGAGGAGGGAGCCAGCCCTTGACCCCCAGGGGAAAGGGGCCGCATCTGCCACCATCCACCCCCGGTTCCCCATCCCAGCCCAGGCCCAAAGGCCCTGGAGGGATCCGGAGAGGTGGCTATGGTTGCCAGGCTGGATGCTGACACCACTGTCCTGAGCACCTCATGGTTTCCTGCCTCCCCCCCTTATTCCCTTGCCACTGCACTGCCACCGTGGTGGGTGGGCGGCTCCCAAGGAAGAGAGAGGATGGGAGCGAGACAAACTCTTGTGTCCAGGGCTGACTTTCAATAGATAGCAGCGAGGGAGCTGCTCTGCTATGTATGCAACCCCGACCCAGAAGCAAGTCTGTATGATGGTTTAGCACCAGGGGTCGATGAGGGCCGGTTGGCCAGGGGGAGGGGCTGCAGGAGGTTAGCTGTGGGAGCGCACTGACCACCAGGGGGCAGCTCCTACATTGAGTATCTGGTCCCTGGTGGTCAGTGTGTGTCATAGCGACTGGTCCTTCTGCCATTCGGTCGATCTGCATATTAGGGTTTTATTATATAGGATAATAAAGGTTAACAATCCATCCAAATTTCTAAAAGGTACTAGGGCCTTAGATCATAGAAAGTCAAATATCCTTAGAGCAGCGGTTCTCAACCTGTGGGTCGCGACCGCTTTGGCGGTTGAATGACCCTTTCCCAGGGGTCGCCATATAGAGAGAGAGAGAGAGAGAGAGAGAGAGAGAGAGAGTCCCCCTATCTGTTTCTCATCTCATTAACCTTCGCTAACTACAGCAGTATTGCTCAGCATTAGGGGTTGTTGATACAGATACAAATGAGGCCGGCGCCGAGAACTGAACTTACAAGCTCCTGCTTGCTCTGACCTCCAGTGCTGGGCAAGACTCTGGGGGACCTAGACACATATGGGGAGAAACTAGACTGTCTGGCATCAGGGAAGAAACTTGGGGGCGGCTTTCTTCTAGACGAAGGTGCTTGCAGGGGTCATTGTTCCTGTGCTAGGACCTCACCAGTGGAGGGTTGACTGGCAGCCATTTCTGTTTGCTCCACTCTGGTGATTCCCTGAGATCCCACTCCACCCAATTTACAACCCCACCCAAGCTGTGCACAGCAGCTTTTGCATATGAATGGTCTGTCCTTGGTCAGCCTAAAACCTGTCAAACAAGCTGTAGCTGGGTCAGAGAGTCCCAACCTATCAATAAAGGCCCAAGGCTGGCACCAGCCTGCCTTGCTTCACAGCTAGGCCTCACCTGGGCACTTCCAAACCCAAAACAAAGAGGAGGAATCTGCAGATCTCTCTGTAGCTCCTGCTGGATAGCCCCAGGCAGTGGCTGACTTTGCACATCCCTGGAGACCCAAGAACCAGGGTACCCAGTGGTCAGTGTAAGACCATACCAGATTACAACTCTTCACATCCATAAGCAACACATTCAAGGGGAAGACTCAGTGAGCACCAAAGCCCTACTGAAGGGTGTCTCCTGCGCAGCAGCTCTCCCACTGTAGTAGCAGCTGGTCCCCACAGCCAATTGACCTGGAGGTCAAGTCCTCCTAGTGACACCAACAGCAATCAAAGCGCAACTACAAAAAAACTGTGTACACAGCCAACACAGGAGTGCACCAAGAGTGTCCACCTCAGGTGACTGCGGAGGCTGAGCCATTGGGCCCTATAGGACACTTACTACACAAGGCCACTCTATCAACTTAAGGAGACTTAGCAGCTACCCAATACATAAAAACAAACACAGGGAAGCAGCCAAAATGTGGACAAAGAAATGTGTCACAAATTAAAGAAATGGAAGAAAGCAAACTACTGGATATAGAGTTCAAAACCACAATTATAAGGTTACTCAAGAATCTTCTAGAAACTTCCAAGGAACTTAGTGAGACCTTCAAGGATCTTAGTGAGAATGCCAAAAAAATGGAAAAGGACCATTCAGAAATTAAGCATACACTGACTGAAATAAAAATAATATACAGGTATTCAACAGTAGACTAGAGGATCCTGAGAATCAAGTCAATGATTTGAAATATGAGGAAGCAAAAAACACCCAACCAGAAGACCAAAAAGAAAAAAGAATCCAAAAATATGAGGATAGTGTAAGGAGCCCCTGGGACAACTTCAAGCATACCAACATCCGAATTATGGGGGTGCCAGAAGAAGAGAGAGAGCAAGATATTGAAAACCTATTTGAAGAAATAATGACAGAAAACTTCCCCTACCTGGTGAAAGAAATAGACTTACAAGTCCAGGAAGCGCAGAGAACCCCAAACAAAAGGAATCCAAAGAGGACCACACCAAGACACATCATAATTAAAATGCCAAGAGCAAAAGACAAAGAGAGAATCTTAAAAGCAGCAAGAGAAAAACAGTTAGTTACCTACAAGGGAGTGCCCATACGACTGTCAGCCCGATTTCTCAACAGAAGCTATGCAGGCCAGAAGGGAGTGGCAAGAAATACTCAAAGTGATGAATAGCAAGAACCTACAACCAAGATTACTCTACCCAGCAAAGCTATCATTTAGAATTGAAGGTCAGATAAAGAGTTTCACAGACAAGAAAAAGCTTCATCACCACCAAACCAGTATTATATGAAATACTGAAGGGTATTATTTAAGAAGAGGAAGAAGAAGAAAAAGGTAAAGATAAAAAATTATGAACAACAAAGTGACAACAAATATATATCTATCAACAAGTGAATCTAAAAATCTAATGAATAAAAAATATGATGAACAGAATAAACTGGTGAATGGAATAGACTCAGGGGCATGGAAATGAAACAGACTGATGATTCTCAGAAGGAAGGGGGTGTGGGGGGTGTGGGAAGAGAATAGACAAAGAACTTATATGCATGTATGCACTACCTATGGATACAGACAATAGGGTGGCGAGGACCTGGGGTGGGATGGTAACTGAGTGGAGAGGAGCTATGGGGGGAGAAAAGAGGGGCATCTGTAATAATCTCAACAATAAAGATTGAAAAAAACACATTTTAAATCCTATATAATAAAGAGCTAATATGCTAATTAGACAAGATGTTGGTGGAAAAACCTTCCGTAACGACCTTCTGGACGACCTTCATTATTTATTAAGGTAATAAAAATAAAAACATGAAGAGATAACATTTCATGTTAGGATGGTTATGGTCAAAGAGTTGGACAATAATAAATGTTGGAACCCTCATATATACAGTTGCTCTTGGGGAACAGTTAGGCAGTTCCTCAAAAAGTTAAACATAGAGTTACTGTATGAACCAGCAAATCAACTCTTAGGTGTATATACACAAGAGAGTTGAAAACATATGTCCACCCAAAAAACTTGTAACTGAATGTTCATAGCAGCATTATTCAAAATAACCAAATAGTGGAATCAATTCAAATATCCATTAGTTAATGAATGGATAAACAAAATGTGGTATATCCATACAATGGAGTGTTATTTAACCACAAAAAGGAATAAATACTGATATATGGTACATGATGACATTGAAAACATTATGCTAAGTAAAAGAGTCTAGACCATCCGTGGGCAAACTACGGCCTGCGGGCCGGATCCGGCCCGTTTGAAATGAATAAAACTAAAAAAAAAAAAAAACCGTATCCTTTTATGCAATGATGTTTACTTTGAATTTATATTAGTTCACACAAACACTCCATCCATGATTTTGTTCCGGCCCTCCGGTCCAGTTTAAGAACCCATTGTAGCCCTCGAGTCAAAAAGTTTGCCCACCCCTGGTCTAGACACAAAAGGCTATGTATTATGTGATTCCATTTATACGAAATATCCAAGAAAGGCAAAGACATACAGACAAAAAGTAGAGTAGTGGTGGCCAGGGGCTGGGGAAAGAGGAAATAGAGAATGATTGCTAATGGATACAGGGTTTTTTGTTTTGTTTTGTTTTGTTTTACTGTTCCGGAATAAGATAGGGGTGATGGTTGCACAATCATGTGAATATACTAAAAACTACTGAAAAGTGTAACTTTAAAAGGCTGAATTTTATGGTATGTGAATTATATCTCAAAAATAGAGTAATAAATTTTATTTAAAAAGAAGTGCATTGTGAATTCTTACTTTGAACACTGGTGTCCTTGGTGCCAGGCTTCCTTGACCTTGGCCTTGGCACTGGGGTTCCACATGTAAAAGCAGGAGCTCTGTTGGGGGACATTCCTTGGCACTTGTAACTCATTGACACGTCATTTAATAGGGAGATAGTGTATCTCTACTAAGTATTAAGGCTAAATAAGTTAAGTAAAGGAACTTATTTAGATTTGCACAAGAAAAGATAACTTTTATTCAGTATTTAGAATTGGGGACCAAAAGAAGTTTTTCATTTTTTTAGTGTAGTAGACTTTCAGAGTCTCTACTCCCAAATTCCCATCTTTATGTAAAGTTTATGATTTTTTTTATATTGGAGACTTACCAGAGTTTGTTGTTCTTACCCACTCCAAGAAAGGTTGTCGAAGATGAATGGGAGCCCGTTTGCTCTTCTCAATATCTCCGTTGTTCTGTATCAAATCTACAATTTCCTGTGTCCACGTAGTTCCTAAGAGTAGAATGAAGAACCAAGGAACTGATTATTAATCTTCTGCAATTTACAATTTAGAAACATCTTGTCTACAGCAAGAATTAATTTGTCTATCAATACTGCACTTATGTTACTTTACTATGTTGAATTGAAACCAATTATTAAGATTATCTTCTCACCAAAAAGGGAAGAAATGTGACATTCATTTTTGTCTTTCAATGATGTGTTTTTAAAAATCTAAATATGCATTGGTATTTTTAGAAAACGATCATATAAATAATTATTATATGTAATAATAGGGGTTTATTTTTAAAAGATTTCCATTTGAGAAAAATCACAGAAATTCACAACCACTCACTTTTACAATTAAACCCTTGCTGCTAATAAATAATTTTGTTTCCTGTCTGGTTATTTTTTCTTTTTAGAAACATGAAATTGTTCCAATGTGAAAAGGAAAGAAATTTAAAAGGGGAAAGTAAGAATTACAAATAATCCACAAACTGGAGGAATATAGATTGAATTAATTTCTCTTTAAAAGGAAAAGAAAGACTCAATGTAATATTAAACAACTACAAGAAGGTTGAATTGGTTTTAAATGGAAAAATAACCTTTGTTACATTTGGGGTTAATATTTCTTTCTTTCTACAGATTCATCTACTAACTCCTTCATGATTTGGGGTAGGGAGGGCGGTTCCTCTCACACCCGAGCCCCCTTGGCCTCTACAGTGTTCAGTCTCCCAGGAAATCTCCCCCTGATTGGCTTCTGGGACATGTGGGTGACCTGGTCTTATTTCTCAGGGAGAAAGCATGGTGGTTTGGATGTGCATGAGGCTGTGGAATTCGATGGACTCCAATCCTATCTCTGGTATGCATGATTTGGGTGGTTTTGATAAATTATATAAATTTCATTGAGCCACCAATTATTCTCATGTGTTTTGAGAATTAGAAAATAGGCAGAACCCAGCTTACAGTCAGCACTAAATAAATATTAAATGCCTTAATTTTTTTTACTGTGTTGATGTTAGTATACCTGGAGGGCCAGAGCCAGTACATGTGAGAGCATCTTGCTCAGGTAACCTGAGGGGGAGAAAGGTGCTATTCTTGTCATGGCACCCTCATGTGGGTTTCCTGAGGTCCTGGTTCCCCTTTCCCTAGTACCTTGATGGCGGTCCCTGGGTGCTGTCCAATGGTCCCCATCTAGACTCTACTCTGGTGCTATATCTGCTCAGCTCCTGGTTGGTTTCTACTCTGCACTAAAACCAATTTCTCCTGCTTCCCCCCTGGAATCAGAATTTGCTTCATCTTTGACAGTTTTGTTGCCTCTTTGTCAATTTATTGTCCTAACTCCATGTTTGGGTCTGCCAGATACAGTCTACTGGATCTGCTGCCTTTCCTGGATTCTGAGGGTGTGGCTGAGCCCCTCAAAGGAAGTGCCCTCCTCCTTTGCAGACTCTGCTTCTAGACTTGGTTTTGCTGTTGTAGACATTGTGAGCATCTCAGGAAACTCAGACTCCCTGAGTGGTTGGTCCAGACCATCCAAGGGCTTCTGACAGACTTCCTTGCCTCATACTCCAGACTTGCCTTGCAATTAATCCTGTTTATAGGGGGTGCACATCATGACTCACACTCACCACTAACTATTCCCTTTAGCTCCAGGAGAGCTAAATCCCACTAGTGCAGTGATGGTGAACCTATGACATGCGTGTCAGAGGTGACACACGAACTCATTTTTTTTGGTTGATTTTTCTTTGTTAAATGGCATTTAAATATATAAAATAAATATCAAAAATATAAGTCTTTGTTTTACTATGGTTGCAAATATCAAAAAATTTCTATATGTGACATGGCACCAGAGTTAAGTTAGGGTTTTTCAAAATGCTGACACGCCGAGCTCAAAAGGTTCGCCATCACTGCACTAGTCCATGCTCCTACTGCTTAACTTCAACTGCAATCTAATCTTTGCCCTTTCATGGACTCTACCTGCTAGCTGGCAAATTCCCAGATATGGATGTTTACGGGAATGGACTGTCAATAAGTTATGACCCAGTCCAAGCAAGCTCTGCCTCAAGTTAAGCCCTACAGAAATATATGGAAGATTGTAAAGAGTGCAGGATTTGCTGTCCAGATTTTCCTTCTGAATGGAAGGGTTCACTATCCCAGCTGCTGGCAGACAGCCCCTAGCTATTCATCCCTCTTCAGGACCAAGGTCATGGCCCTTTCCTGAGGCAGCTTACATTCAGTGACTGGCTGACACCTGGACCTCTCACCTCAACTACTATGGCACCAGCTCTGAAGAACCATCTAAGCTTCAGAGCTTCCAATGGGGATGGATAAGGCTTCGCTGAGACTGAGTTAAATCTCAACTTCTCCCTCTGCTCAATCCTGCTTCCTTCTAAAGGAAATGATCCCAAGAGCACTCCCTAGTAAACATCCCACATACTTATTTTTCACTCAGAGTCTGACTCCTGGGGAACCCAACCTTTGACATAGACAGAAAAGGGGCTGATTTGTGAGTAAAGTTCATGACTTAAGATTACATCATGCTGAACTAGATGGCAGCAGATGGGATTCTAGAATCTTACATGACCTTATATGGAGTTAGGGTCTTATAGAATTAATATCGTTAAAATGATGTCATTAGGATAGGCCCTAATATAATAAGGCTGGTGTTCTTACAAAATGGAAAAATTGGGGGATAGATATGCATATCGAGAGAATACCGTGTGAACATGAAACTGAGGAAAGAAGCCTGGAACAGTTTTTTCCTCATAGCCCTCAGAAGGAACCAACCGTGATAACCTGCAATCTCCAGCACTGTGAGACATTGAAGTTCTGTTGTTTAAGCCACCCAGTACTGGGTTGTAGTTGCCCTATCAGACTAATCAACTACCTGCGTAATAATCACAGTAGTTCAGAGTTTCTTTACGATACTTTCCTTAATCTAAATTAGGACCTGCCAATATTTTCTCATTATCGCTTCCATGTTTATGTGCCTTTAGCACATATTGTAACCAAAGACCTATGTCTTTGATTTGTTTAATGATTTAATGTCCTCCAGATTGGATTGTAAATGTCATCAGGGCAAATATAATGAACATTTTGTCTATCACTATGCCTGGTGCTAGTCTCTGGTGTTTAGAAGATTCATGAAAAGTTATAATTGAATGGGAAAAATTATTAGTATGCATGTATTGACCTGCAGAATCTAATTTAGCTAGTTATATAGCTATACTAATAAAAGGGTAATGTGCTAATTAGGGTGGACGTCTTCCTGATGACCTTCTGGACAAAGCTGCAGCGGCTGCAAGGGCCAAGGCTCAGGCTGGCAGTGGCACAAGCAGTGGGGTAATGGGGGCGGCGCCTTCCCCTGATACACCAGGTCGCCTCCTGCAGAGGAAGGCCAGACTGCAGCTTAAGCCGAGCCAAAGCAGAGGTGGTTAGGGGCGATCAGGCCGGCAGGGGGGCAAGTTAGGGGTGATCAGGTTGGCAGGGGGGCATTTAGGGGCGATCAGGCAGGCAGGCAGGTGAGCAGTTGGGAGCCAGCAGTCCCGGATTCTGAGAGGGATGTCCAACTGTTGGTTTAGGCCCGATCCCTGTAAATTAATATCTAATCTAATAAAAGAGAAACATGGAAATTGACCATAACTTCACTATGCCCCAAGCCATGACCACCAGCCAATCAGAGCAACTATATGCAAATTAACCCAACCAAGATGGTGGCCGGCAGCCACAGAGCTGGAGCAAGCAGGAGGCTTGATTGCCCCGGTGAAGGAGGAAGCCAAGCTTCCCGCCTGCGCTGGCTGGCTGTAGCCTCCGCTGAAGGCAACAAAGTTTCAATTATAGAAGAAAAATAAATCCCAGATACCTGCTTTCCAGCCAGCCTCCACTGGGAGCTTGGGTGGCTAGGGGCCATGGCCAGCCTGAAAACAGCCATCAGCCCCTCACCCAGGCTGGCCACACCCTCATACCACTTCCGTGATGAATTTTGTGCTCCGGGCCTCTAGTTTTTAATAAATCAAATACTCTATCTTAAAAAAAAAAAAACACTCATAGTTTTGTAGAAAAATTTCAGATCTTTTGCCTTTCTATCTGATTTATAGGCAAGTACACTGCTTCACTCCACCCTTGAACTTAACTGCATCCTACATGCCTATTTACATACCTGCTTTGGGATAGGAAGCAATGAGCAGGTCATCAGGCTTGGCTTCAAAATTCCAGATTTTATCCCAACTGTTGCATATATTCTTCTCTAGAACAATCCCATCTACTTGGGAAACTTCTCCTGGGGGTATCAAGGCCCATTCTAACTCCTTGTTCTTCTCCACCTTATCATTAGCCATTCTCTCTATCTTGTCTTGGGCGCCAACAGAGGAACGTGACAAGTAAATGAAAGGACTCACACAGGTTTTATATACTCAGTGCTTTGGAACAGATCTCTAGTCACTTATGATAGGTATGTTTGTTCAGGCAAAAAAGAGGCCTTATTTGCATGGCTCTGTATATCCTGAGTGGAACTGAACAAAAAATGCTAGTATTGTGCCAGAATATGCCTTCCTTATAGCCAGGGTCTGGCAGGGCTCCGCCTTTATGTTACCAGAAGGAAGAACAGTGAGAAGGCAGCTCAGCCAAGGGGCGTCCCCAGATCCGGGAGGTCACTTCCTGGTCCTGTGGGCGCCCACAAAGATAGGAAATTGAGAGGTGCCACTGAAGGAAAACCTGGGGCAAGTCACCAGGAACCACTCTTCCTTTCTTCATCCAAAGTTAGTGATTCTGTGTTCTGAGCTTGTCATCCATGACATTTGGAGGAATACCTTCCCAAGAATGAGAAGAACTGAGCTTCTGTAAACATGCCACCTGTTAGAAGCATATGTTGATGTCACCAGTTTGGACAGTTCACCTTGGAATTCCATCCCAACATCCAAGTCTGAATTTGAGAGTTACTTAATTTTCAGGGCTCTGTGGGTTTTTAAATTTTCTTTAAGTGTAAGGTTAGACTGTAATATTTAATGGGTATTACCAGATAGAGGTGTGTGTTTTTTCTTAAATCAAGGCATAATTAGCATACAGTAAAATGCACAAATCTTAAGTTTACATCTTAATAAATTTTTACTTATACATACACCCATACAACTGCCACCAGATCAAGATAGAAACATTTCCTTCACCTCAGAAAGTTCCATCCTGCCTCTTTCCAGTTAATTCCTCACCACTAACCCATGTCTAGGCAAGCAATGTTTTGACTTTTATTGCCATAAATAAGTATTGCCTAATCATGAACCTTATATAATGGCATCATACCATTATGTACCCCTTCATGTCTGGCTTTATTCTTTCAACATAGTGTTTTTGACATTACTGATAGAGTTCCAAGAGTCAGTAGTTTATTTATTCTATTACTATACACCATATAACTGAATATATTATAATTTGTTTAATTGCTACTATTTTGATGGACATATAGGTTGATTCCAGTTTTGGATGATTATGAATAAAGTTTCTATGAGACTTTAACACTTCCTTTTTGTGTGTAGACATATGCATTAATTTATCTTGGGTGTATGCCTAGGATCTGAACTGCTGTGTCATAGATATGATTAACTTGAGTAGAAACTGCCTGTTTCCCAGTACATAGATAAGGACACAGTTTAATGACATCAAAAGAGCCACATGACCACCTGTCTGAATGACTGTCTAAAGCTTTCCTTAATTTTGATATTTTTTCACTCTGGTAGTGTGGAAGAATGGCAGCCTTATATTTACCTCACTTAGTTGCTGTCTGGTAGCACTGTAAGTTTCACTCATCCTGTAGTGAATCCAGCATTGTCCTTGTGTCACTCTGTGTACTACATTGAAGAGTCAGACTTCAAGTGTTATCTCTGCCAGAATTTCTCTCAGCCTCAAGACTGATTCAACCTTAGCAGGGGGACGTCTTCTCTCTGTCACCATGAAGGGATTTTAGAGCCCATACTGTTCACCAATGTTCTAGTATGTTTCCTCTGGGTATGTTGGACATTGGCATTAATCGCAGATTTCAAACAAACCATTATAAAGGTCACCTGTGAAACAGTATTTCCCAACTTCAGCCTCAGTTACTGCCACTGCTTCCCCCTGGGGGTTCATCTTCGAAGAAGACCTGCCACCAGGAATCCCCGAGCAGAGGCAGAAGGGGGAAAGTTTGCTAACTACATTGCAGGATAGTTAGTTGTGGATGATAAGGGACAAGTAAAGGGACATGCTAACGTGACTAACTCAGGAAAGGCCTGTGTGGCGGCCTTGTAAATTCAAGAGACCTAAAGTAACCACAAAGGATGGTCTGAAATTAAAACCTTTATCAGGTCCTAGGCCAGTATCTTCGCTGATAAAGATCAACTTCGATTTTTACTGAGCCTATTGTCTTTTTGCATCTAAGATAACATATTTGTGGAATGTCAGGGTAACTTGTAACTTCCCTTTTTCTGGACTCCTCAGGGCACAACCCTGGTGCCAGGAGCTGACCACAAATTCCCTCATTGTTATTGTTATCATGTTAATGTCAGGGTATGTAACTTCCCTTTTTCTGGACTCCTCAGGGCACAACCCTGGTGCCAGGAGCTGACCACAAATTCCCTCATTGTTATTGTTGTTATGTTAATTGTTTTTTTTTTAATTAAATCTTTATTGTTCAGGTTACATTTGTTCCTCTTTTTTTCCCCCCCATAACTCCCCTCCTCCCAGTTCCCGCCCAACCCTCCGCCCTCACTCCCCACCCACTGTCCTCATCCATAGGTGCACGATTTTTGTCCAGT
>NW_005372150.1:77490-86943 GCF_000412655.1 Myotis brandtii
AGACACCCTTATGGGGCAAGACTTGCTTCAGTGGGGCTTTGGTGCTCACTGAGTCTGCCCCCTGAGTGTGTCCCTTATGGATCTGATGAGTTGTAATCTCGATGGTCCCACTCTGACCACTGGGTACACTGGCTCTTGGATGTCTAAGGAGGTGCTAATTTAGCCTCTGCCTGAGGCTACCCAGCAGGAGCTACAAGAGATCTGCAGATTCCTCTTCTTTGTTTGGTGTTTGGAGGTGCCCAGATGAGGCCCAGCTGTGAAGCAATGCAAGCTGCTGTGGGGCCTTGGGCCTTCTTTTGGATGTTCTGGGTCTCTCTGACCCAGCTGCAGTTTGTTAGGTGTAATTTTAGTGCAAAGGGCCAGGCCATTCATATGCAAAAGCCTCTGTGCACAGCTTGGGTGGGGCGGGGTCTCAGGGACTCAACAGGGTGGAGCAAACATCTATTGCTGATCCTCAGCTCTGCCCTAAGAGGCCCTGGGTCTCAGTGTCCCGCAGTAATTGCTGCAAGCACCTCTGAGAGAAAGCCACCCTCGAGTTCCACCCGATGCCAGACAGTCCAGTTTCTCCCCAAATGAGTCTGGGTACACAGAGACTCGCCCGGCCCTGGAGTTCAGAGCAGTCGGGAGCTTGTGACTCCCTCCTGATTGAAAAAGACAACCGTGTCCTCAGTTGTCAGCCCATTTCTCGAGCACCTCCGTACCTCTGCACTTAACTTCCGCGCCTTCTCTGATTCTCAGTGTGCTTTCCTCTTTCCTTCTAGTTGTAGAATTTCCACTCAGCCAGCCTTCCTGTGGTTCTGGATGATGTCCGTTTTGTCTTTTCATTGTATTTTTGAAGTGGTTGTGCGAGGCAGCAATTTCAGGTGTTTACCTATGCCGCCTTCTTGGTTTCTCCTAATTGTTGACTGTTAACTATCCTATACCCATCTGTAAAGGAAGCATGTGTCAATCATTTTACTTTTTATCCAGTCCCAGAGGTTTCCTGCTTTGCTTTCCATCTGCCTCCCTAATCTATCACCAATGAATTCCAAGTAACCCTAGGAAATATAGCTGTAAACATATTGCTACGAAGATGTCTGAGACTTTGCTGCCTATGGTTTCTTCTAGGATTTTCATATTTTTCACAACTTACATTTAAATCTTTTAACCATTTTGAGTATATTCTTGTGTATGGTGTAAGTTGGCGGTCTAGTTTCATTTTTTTGCATGTATCTGTCCAATTTTCCCAACACCACTTTTTGAAGAGTCTGTCTTTACTCCATTGCATGCTCTTGCCTCCTTTATCAAATATTAATTGAGCATAAAGACTTGGATCAATTTCTGGGTTCTCTGTTCTGTTCCATTGGTCTATATGCCTGTACTGGTGCCAGTACCAGATTGTTTTGAGTATAGTGGCTTTGTAGTATAACTTGATATCTGTTATTGTGATCCCTCCAACTTTGTTCTTCTTTCTCAAGATTGCTGCAACTATTGGGGGTCTTTTTTGAGTCCATATAAATTTTTGGAGAGTTTTTTCTAGGTCTGTGAAATATGCCTTTAGTATTTCAATTGGGATTGCATTGAATCTATAGAATGCTTTGGGTAGTATGGACATTTTAATAATGTTAATTCTACCAATCCATGACCATGGTATATTCTTCCACTTGTTTATATTTTCCTCTATATTTTTTTATCGTCCTATAGTCTTCTGGGTATAGACGTTTTACTTCCTTGGTTAAGCTTTATTCCTAGGTATTTTAATTTTTTTGTTGCAGTGCTTAATGCGATTGGGTTGTTTGTTTGTTTGTTTTAATATATTTTTATTGATTTCAGAGAGGAAGGGAGAGGGAGAGGGAGAGAGAGAGAGATAGAAATATCAATGATGAGAGAGAATCATTTACCAGCTCCCTCCTGCATGCCCCACACTGGAGATTGAGCTGCAACCCGGGCATGTGCTCTGGCTGGAAATTGAACCATGACCTCCTGGTTTAAAGGTCAATGCTCAACCACTGAGCCACACTGGCTGGACTAGGGTTTTTCTTTTTTTAAGTTTCTCTTTCTGTGAGTTCATTATTGGTGTATAAAAACGGCATTGCTTTCTGGGTGTTAATTTTGTATCCTGCTAAGTTGTCAAATCCATTCATTAAATCTGGTCGTTTTTTGATAGAGTCATTAGGGTTCTCTATGTACAATATCATAATGTCTGCAAATAATGGCAGTTTTATTTCCTCTTTTCCAATTTGGATGCCTTTTATTTATTCTTGTCTGATCACTATGGCTAGCACTTCGACTACTATGTGGAACAGGAATGATGAAAATTGGCATCCCTGATTTGTCTGTTCTTAGGGGAAATGGTTTTAGTTTTTTCCCATTGAGTCTGATGTTGGCTGTAAGTTTGTCATATAAGGCTTTTATTATGTTGAGTTATGATCCCTCTATTCCCACTTTGCTGAGAGTTTTTATCAAAAAGTGTATTAGATTTTTTTCAAAGGCTTTTTCTGCATCTATTAATATGATCATGTGATTTTTATCTTGCAGTCTGTTAATGTGCTGTATCACATTTATTGATTTGTGGGTATTATATCAGCCTTGCATCCCTGGAATAAATTCCACTTGGTCATGGTGTATCTTTTTCTGTAATGCTTGATTTGATTTGCTAAAATTTTGTTAAGGCTTTTAGGATCTATGTTAATCAGCAATATTGCCTATATTTCTCTTTCTTTGGAGTGTCTTTATCTGGCTTTGGGATTAGGGTAATGCTGGCCTCATGGAAACAGCATGGAAGTGTTCCTTCCTCTTGAATTTTTGCCATAATTTGAGGAAGATAGGTGTTAGTTCTTTTTTGAATGTTTGGTAAAATTCCCCTGTGAAGCTGTCCAGACCAGCTCTTTTGTTTGCTGGAAGATTTTTTATTACTGTTTTTATTTCTTCAGTAGCTACCAACCTATTCAGGTTTTCTGATTATTCCTAAGTTTTGGAAGGTTGTATTTTTCTAGGAATATGTCCATTTCTTCTAGGTTGTCCAGTAGTATTGGAATACAGTTGTTCATAGTAACTTTTTTTTACTATCCTTTGTATTTCTGTGGGGTCAGTAGTTATTTCACCTACTTCATTTCTGATTTTGTTTATTTCGGTCATCTCACTTTGTTTCTCGATGAGTCTGGCTAGAGGTTCATCAATCTTGTTTATCCATTCAAAGAACCAGCTCTTGGTTTTATTGATCTTTTGTGGGGCTTTTTTGTTTGTTTGTTGTTTTTTTTTTGGTCATTACATGCCATTTATTTCCTCTCTGATCCTTTTTATTTCCTTCTTTCTACTTTGGTCTTTTATTGCTACTCTCTTTCTTTTTTTAATTTAAATTCTTTATTGTTTAAAGCAGCGGTTCTCAACCTGTGGGTCGCGACCCCTTTGGGGGTCGAACAACCCTTTCACAGGGGTCTCCTAAATACTTCCTGCATATCAGATATTTACATTATGATTCATAACAGTAGCAAAATTACAGTTATGAAGTAGCAACGAAAATAATTTTATAGTTGGGGGTCACCACAACATGAGGAACTGTATTAAAGGGTCGTGGCATTAGGAAGGTTGAGAACCACTGGTTTAAAGTAAAACATAAGTCTCCTTTTTTCCCCCATTGACCACTCCCCAGCTACCCCCACACCCCAGCACATGCCCTCACCAGCTCCCATTCCCCCCATCTGTGTCCATTGATTATGCTCATATGCATGCATACAAGTCCTCTGGTTTCTCTTCCCCCCCCCCCCACGCCGCTTTCCCTCATAAGTTGGACAATCTGTTCAATGTTTCTATGACTCTGGTTTTATTTTTCTTCATCAGTTTATATTGTTTATTATATTCCACAAATGAGTGAGATCATGTGATATATATCTTTCTCTGACTGGCTTGTTTAGCTTAGCATAATGCTCTCCATGTCCACCCATGCTGTTGCAAATGGTAAAAATTCCTTCTTTTTTACAGCAGCGTAGTATTCCATTGTGTAGCTGTACCACAGTTTTCTAATCCATTCATCTGTCGATGGGCACTTAGGCTCTTTGGAAATCTTAGCTATGGTAAATTGTGCTGCTATGAACATAGGGGTGCATATGTCCTTTCTGATTGGTGTTTCTGATTTCTTGGGATATATTCCTAGAAGTGGGATTACTTGGTCAAACAGGAGTTCCATTTTTTATTTTTTGAGGAAATTTCATACTGTTTTCCACAGTGGTTGCACCAGTCTGCATTTCCCACCAGCAGTACAAGAGGGTTCATTTTTCTCCATATCCTCGCCCACACTTGTCATTTGTCAATTTGTTGATGATAGCCATTCTGACAGGTGTGAGTTGGTATCTCATTGTCATTTTGATTTGCATCTCTCAGATGACTAGTGACTTTGAGCATGTTTTCATATGTCTCTTGGCCTTCTGTATGTCCACTTTAGAAAAGTAAGTCCTTTGCCCATTTTTTATTGGATTGTTTATCTTCCTTTTGTTAATATGTATGAATTCCCTATACATTTTGGAGATTAGGCCCTTATCAAATATAACATCGGCAAATATGTTCTCCCATGCAGTGGGCTTTCTTGTTGTTTTGTTGATGGTTTCTTTTGCTGTGCAGAAGCTTTTTATTTTGATGTAATCCTATTTGTTTATTTTCCTCTTAGTTTCCATTGCCCTAGAAGCTGTATTGGTAAAGATATTGCTATGACATATATCTGATATTTGGCTGCCTATGGATTCTTCTAATATTTTTATGGTTTCTCATCTTATGTTTAAGTCCTTTATCCATTTTGAGTTTATTTTTGTGAATGGTGTAAGTTAGTGGTCTAATTTCACTTTTTTGCATGTATCTGTCCAAGTTTACCAACACCATTTATTGAAGAGACTGTCTTGACTCCATTATATGTTCATGCCTCCTTTGTCAAATATTAATTGAGCATAGTGGTTTGGGTTGACTTCTGGGTTCTCTATTCTATTCCTTTGATCTATATGTCTGTTCTTGTGCCAGTACCAGGCTGTTTTGAGAACAGTAGCTTTGTAATACAACTTGATATCTGGTATTGAGATCCCTTCTACTTTGTTCTTCTTTCTCAGGATTGCTGCAGCTATTTGGGGGTCTTTTTCTGTTCCATATGAATTTTTGGAGATTTTTTTTCTAGGTCTGTGAAATATGCTATTGGTATTTAATGGAAAGTGCATTAAATTTATAGATTACTTTGGGTATGGACATTTTAATGATGTTGATTCTGCCAATTCATGAACACGGTATATTCTTCCATTTGTTTATGTTTTCCTCTATCTCTTTTTTCAATATCTTGTAGTTTTCTGAGTACAGGAATTTACCTCCTTAGTTAAGTTTATTCCTAGGTATCTTAATTTTTTTGGTGCAATGGTAAATGGGATTGTTTTTGTTTGTTTGTTTTTCTTTCTGTGAGTATATTATTTGTGTATAAAAAAGCCATAGATTTCTTGGCGTTAATTTTGAATCCTGCTACATTGCCGAATTCATTTATTAAGTCTAATAATTTTTCGATGGAGTCTTTAGGGCTTTCTATGTACACTATCATATCATCTGTGAATACTGACAGTTTTACTTCTTCTTTCCCAATTTGGATGCCTTTTATTTCTTCTTCTTGTCTAATTGCAATGGCTAATACTTCCAGTACTATGTCAAACAGGAGTGGTGAGAGTGGGCATCCCTGTCTTTTTCCTGTTCTTAGGGGAAATGGTTTTAGTTTTTGCCTATTGAGTATGATGTTGGCTGTAGGTTTGTCATATAAGGCTTTTATTATGTTGAGGTATGATCCTTCTAGTCCCACCTTGCTGAGAGTTTTTATCAAGAAAGGGTGTTGGATTTTGTCAGATGCTTTTTTTGCATGAATTGATATGATTATGTAATTTTTGTCTCAAATTGTTTATATGATATATCACATTTATTGATTTGCAGATATTATACCATCCTTGCACCTGGAATATATCTCATTTGGGAATGGTGTATGATCTTTCTAATGTAATGCTGGATCTGATTTGCTAGAATTTTGTTGAGGATTTTATCATCTATGTTCATCAGGGACATTGGCCTATAATTCTCTTTCTTTGTAGTGTCTTTATCTGGTTTCAGGATTAGGGTAATGCTGGCTTCATAGAAAGAGTTTGAAAGTGTTCCTTCCTCTGGAATTTTTTGGAATAGTTTGAGGATGATAGGGTTTAGTTCTTCTTTGAATGCTTGGTAAAACTCCCCTGTGAAGCCGTCTGGCCTAGGGCTTTTATTTGCTGGAAGTTTTTTGATTACTGCTTCAATTTCTTCCACAGTTATCGGACTATTGAGATTTTTAGATTCTTCCTGATTGAGTTTTGGAAGGTTGTATTTTTCTGAGAATATGTTCATTTCCTCAATGTTGACCAGTTTGTTGGAATAGAGTTGTTCATAGTATTTTTTTTTTTACAATCCTTAGTATTTCTGTGAGGTCTGTTGTAATTTTGTGTCTTTCATTTCTGATTTTGTTTATTTGGGTCCTCTCTCTTTGCTTCTTGGTGAGCCTGCTTAGAGGTTCATCAATCTTGTTTATCCTTTCAAAGAACCAGCTCTTGGTTTCATTGATCTTTTGTATTTTTTTGTCTCAATGTCATTTAGTTCCACTCTGATCTTTGTTATTTCATTCCTTCTGCTTTTCTTGTTGCTCTCTTTTTAATTCTTCAAGTTGTAGAGTTAGATAATTTATTACCACGTTTTATTGTTTTTTGAGGTAGATCTGTAGAGCTATAAACTTCCCTCTCAGTGCTGCTTTCACTGTGTCCCATAAATTTTGGATTGTTGTGTTTTCATTGTCATTTGTTTCCAGTGTGTTTTTTTCTTCTTCTTTTGTCTCTTTGGTAACCCAATCATTGTTTAATAGCATGCTATTCAGCTTCCAAGTGTTTGAATTTTTTGGATTGTTTTTATTGTAGTTTATTTCTAATATTATGCCATTGTGGTCTGAGAAGATGCTTGATATGATTTCAATCTTCTTGAATTTGGGGAGACTTTGCTTGTGACCCAATATGTGGTCTATTTTTGAAAATGTCCCATGTGCACTTGAGAAGAACGTATATTCTGTGGCTTTGGAGTTAAATGTTTTGAAGATTTCAATTAAGTCCATCTATCTAGTGAGTCATCTAGGATTGCTATTTTTTTGCTGATTTTTTGTCTAGAGGATTTATCCAGTGATGTCAGCGGTGTATTAAAGTCCCCTACTATGATTTTATTGTTGTCAATCTCTCCCTTGATAGCTATCAGAAGTTTTTTATGTATTTGGGTGCTCCTGCATTGGGTGCATATATGTTTATCAGGGTTATATCCTCTTGTTGTATTGATCCCTTTAGTATTATGAAGTGGCCTTCCTTATCTCTTGTTATGGCCTTCACTTTGAGGTCTATTTTGTCGGATATAAGTATTGCTACCCCAGCTTTTTTTTCATTTCCATTTGCCTGAAAGATATTTTTCCATCCCTTCACTTTCAGTCTGTGTGAGTCCCTTTTAATGAGGTGGGTCTCTTGTAGACAGCAAATGTATGGGTCATGTTTTTTTATCCATTCAGCCACTCGATGTCTTTTGATTGGACCATTTAGTCCATTTACGTTTAAAGTTATTATTGAAAGGTACTTGTTTGTAGCCATTTCTTTTTTTGTGTGGCTGTTTTCTTTCTGGGCTTTTTATTTCTTCTTTTTACACCAGTCCCTTTAGCATTTCTTGCATTGCTGGCTTGGTGGTGATGAACTCCCTTAGCCTTTTTTTGTCTGTGAAGCTCTTTATTTCCCCTTCAATTTTGAATGATAGCCTTGCTGGATAGAGTATTCTTGGATTCAGTCCCTTGCTTTGCATCACTTTGTAAATTTCTTTCCATTACTTTCCAGCCTGATGTGTCTCTGTTGAGAAATTATTTGATAATTTAATGGGAGAGCCCTTGTACGTAACTTTCTATCTTTCTCTTGCAGCCTTTAAGATTCTCTCTTTGTGTTGAACATTTGCCATCGTAATTATGATGTGTTTTGGTGTGCGTCTTTTCGGGTTCATCTTGTTTGGTACTCTCTGTGCTTGTGTGACTTTTTTCTTCCCCACATCAGGGAAGTTTTCTGACATTATTTCTTCAAATAGGTTTTCTAACCCTGTTCCTCTTCCTGTTTTTCTGGTACCCCTATTATTTGTATGTTGTTTCGTTTCATGTTGTCCTATAGCTCCCTTAGGCTCTCCTCTGTCTTTTAATTTTTTTCTCCAATTGCAGTTCAGTTTGGGTGTGTTTTGCTTCCCTGTCTTCTAATTTGCTAATTCAGTCCTCCGCCTCTCCTAGTCTACTGTTGAAACTTTCCATGGTGTTTTTTATTGCAGCTATATCACTCTTCATTTCTTCTTGATTGTTGCATAAGTTGTTGATTTTTTCCTCCATCTGGTTTATGCACTCTAGGACCCTTATTCTGAATTCTTTTTCTGACATATTGCATGCCTCTGTTTCACTTAGCTGCTTTTCTGGCAATCCTTTTCTTTCATTTGGGGGTTTCTTTGTCTACCCATTTTTGATCTCACTGATGGATCTAGATGTCAAGTCGTGCAGGAGCTGCTCCTTGGGTGGCAGTGGCTCCTTGGACTGAGGTTGCTCCTTCGGCAGTCATGGCAGTGGCTGCTCCTCAGTTGCCAGCAGCTCCTCTGGTGGGTGCTGTTCACAGCAGTGGTGGCTCCTCTAGCTGGTGGGGGGAGGCTGCTCGCACACCTGCTGCTCTTTGGACAGGGGTGGCCTGATCACGAAGCTGCTGCTCCTCGGATGGGGGCGGGATACATGCAGCTGCTTCTCCTCCAATTTGGGCGGGCTGCTCACATGACTGCTGCTCCTCGGATGGGGCAGGCTGCTCATGACTGCTTTCGCTGTATCCCATAGGTTTTGGATTGTTGTGTTTTCCTTGTCATTTGTTGCCATGATGTTTTTTATTTCTTCTTTGATCTCTCTGGTAACCCATTCATTGTTTAATAGCATGCTATTTAGTTTCCATGTGTTTGATTTTTTTGGATTGTTTTTATTGTAGTTTATTTCCAGTTTCATGCCATTGTGATCTGAGAAGATGCTTGATATGATTTCTATCTTCTTGAATTTGAAGAGACTTTGCCTGTGACCCAATATATGGTCTATCTTTGAAAATGACCCATGTGCACTTGAGAAGAATGTATATTCTGTGGCTTTGGAATGAAATGTTCTGAAGATGTCAATTAATTCCATCTGATCTAGTGAATCATTTAGGACTGATGTTTCTTTGCTGATTTTTTGTTTAGAGGATTTGTCCAATGGTGATAGTGGGGTGTTAAAGTCCCCTACTATGATTGTGTTGCTGTCAATCTCTCCCTTGATCTTCTCCAGAAGATTTCTTATGTATTTGGGTGCTCCTATATTGGGTGCGTATATGTTTACCAGAGTTATTTCTTCTTGTTGGATTGCTCCCTTTAGTATTA
>NW_005372150.1:89320-92944 GCF_000412655.1 Myotis brandtii
AGACTGCCTTTATTTGTGTTTACAGAAGAGTCAGTTTGTGGTTCAGCCTCTGGGTGGCAGTGTTTCTGGACTGACCTCTGAGGCTATAAGTCCTCTCTAGCCAGCAGTTTGGGAGAGCTGTTTCTGCCACAGAGCTTTTTCTTTGATAGTTACTCCCAGCTCTGATTCCCAGGTTCCACAAAAACAACTTTTCCCTGCAGTCTCTGCAAGTGACCCCAACTGGGCGATCCTATGTATTGGGTTTAATAATCAAACGCAAAGATTTAAGGGGGAGAGAGAAAAAAAAGGGCCTGAGGAGGTGCACGAGCTCTCGCAACCCTCCACCGTCCAGCTCTGTGCGCAGTCTCTTCCACACATCCTCTCTCCCCTGGCACTAAGCAGCCGGTACACTGGCAAAATCCAAGGCTGCCTTTTTGCACCCAGTCCAGCTATGGGCTTATTTTTAGCGTTCCCTTCTGGCGGCAGCCCTGTGAGACCCCTTCCGCACTCGCGGATCACGCTGGCCCCAGTGGCCCCGGACCTCGTGGGGCGCCGACTACCCCCGTGCGTGTTCCTCTCTCCAACCTGAATTGCAAACCACACCCTTCTCAAGGCAAAATCTGACCTTTCCGTGAGGAGGAGCAGGGCTCCTCTGAGTCCACATATTTGCGCTGCTTTAGATCCAATGTTTCTGGGTCAGTAGCCAATTCCTGGATGCTGTGGTTGCAGGGTCTCTGGATGTATATGCTTCCAAAAACAGCCACTCAAGATGGCGCGAACTCCGCGGCTGAGCCAGCCGGGAGAGTTTTCAGCGGCAGTCTCCAACAGTCCCCTTTCTCCAGGAGTCCTCTGCCTTTCCCGGCTGCAAACTGTCTCCCAGCTGAATTTCCTCTGCCTATTCAAGCTAGATGTTACTCGGTTCAGCTGCTCACCCTATCTGCTCCGGGACAAGGCATGGGACACATCCGTCTATACTGCCGCCATCTGTAACCTCTGGAGGCCTCCGAGATGGTTCAATTTTATGTCGGTGTCAGGCAGTTGTTTTCAAGTATCATCTTCCATTCAGTTCGTTGTCTTTTTGTTTTGTCGGTGGTTTCTTTTACAGTAAAAAAGCTTTTTAGTTTGATACAGTCCTAGACATTTATTTTTGCCTTTATTTCCCTTGCCTTTGGGGTCAAATACATAATATGTTTTCTAAGACTACGGTTCATAAGTTTAGTAACTATGTTTTCTTCTATGTAATTTGTTGTTTCAGATCATATATTTAGACATTTGGTTATTTTGAATTAAATTTTGTACATGAAGATAAACTATAAACTAGTTTTATTTATTTATTTTTTTGCATGGGATTTTCCAACACCACTTATTGAAGAGGCTTTCTTTACTTTATTGTGTGCTTTTGTCAAGTTTGTAAAAAAATATTTGGCCATATACATATGGGTTTATTTCTGGGCTCTCAATTTTGTTACATTGGTTTGTGTGTCTGTTTTTCTGCCAAATCATGCTGTTTTGGTTATCATACTTCTGTGGTATAATTTTAAATCAGGTAGTGTGGATACCTTCAGCTTATTTCCTTTTTCTCAGGATTGCTATTCGGGGTCTCTTGTGGTTCCCTACAAATCTCATGATTTTGTTGTTCTAGTTCTTTTTTTAATATATTTTATTGATTTTTTATAGAGAGGAAGGGAGAGGAATAGAGAGTTAGAAACATTGATGAGAGAGAAACATCGACCAGCTGCCTCCTGCACACTCCCCACTGGGGATGTGCCCACAACCAAGGTACGTGCCCTTGACTGGAATCGAACTTGGGACCCTTGAGTCCACAGACTGACGCTCTATCCACTGAGCCAAACCAGTTAGGGCTGTTGTTCTAGTTCTTTAAAAAAAATGTCTTACAATGAATCTTAAGAAAAAGAAAAAACTGAATTAATTTTTTTGTGATTGCCAGCAAAATAATAAAATACCTTGAAATAAACTTAACAGTTGATGTGAAAGACCTATATACTAAAACTACAAAGTTGCCCAGCTGGTGTGGCTCAGTGGTTGAGCCAGGAGGTCATGGTTTGATTCCCGGTCAGGGCACATGCCCAGGTTACGGGCTCAATCTCCTGTGTGGGGTGTGCAGTAGGCAGCCGATCAATGGTTCTCTCTCATCATTAATGTTTCTATCTCTCTCTTCCTCTCCCTTTCTCTCTAAAATCAATAAAAAAATTTTAAATTAAAAAAACACACACACTACAAAGCATTATTGAAAGAGGTTGAAAAAGACATAATAACATGGAAAGATATTTTGTGCTCATGGATTAGAAGTATACTTAAAAATGGCCATATTACCCAAAGCAATATACAGATTTAATACAATCTGCATCAAAATCCCAAAGTCATTTTTACTATTATACAACTTATTTTTGATGTCAATTCTGTGACTTTGTTGAGCTCCCATATTCTTAGAAGTTTTTGGTATTCCTTAGGATTTTGTATGTAAAAAATTATGTCATCTGAAAATAGGGACAGCTTTATTTCTCCCTTTCTGATCTAGATGCCTAGTATGCCTTGTTATAGTGCACTCACTAGAGTTTTTAGGGCTTTGTTGGGCAAGTAGTAAAGACAACTTTGCTTTGTTCCATTTTTACAGGGTAAACTTTCAGTCCTTCACCATTTGGTATGATATTACTGTAGTTTTTCCACGTGTTTTTTATTAAGCTGAGAAAGTTCATTTCCATTCACAGTTAAACTTTTGTGTTCATATCATAAAGTGTTGAATTTTGTCAGTGTTTTTTGCATATTCTGTTAACATGGTAGATAGACTATCTTTATTCTAAAATTATTATTATTTTGTTGTTAATCCTCACCTGAGGATTTTTTTTCAATCGATTTTTAGAGAGAGTGAAAGAGAGGAGAAGAGAGAGAAACATCAATGTGAGAGAGACAACCCACTGGTTGTCTCCTGCATGCATCCCGATTGGGGCTGAGGATGGAGTATACCCTTTTGGTGGTTGTTCTAGGTACTATTTTGTACATACATAATTTATTGTAGTATACTGTTATAATTTACTAGAGGCCCGGTGCACAAAAATTTGTGCACTGGCGGGGGGGGGGTGTCCCTCAGCCCCACTTGTGCCCTCTCACAGTCTGGGACTCCTCGGGAGATAACGACCTACTCGCTTAGGCCCGCTCCCAGGTGGCAGAGGGCAGGCCCAATCCTTAGGTGAAGCCCCTGGTCGGGCTCAGAGCAAGGCCGATTGGGGAGTTGGGGCGCCACCCCCTGTAATGCACAGAGCAGGGAGGATCGGGAGGTTGCGATGCCACCCCCAGTCACGCTCAGGGTAGGGCCGATTGGGAGGTTGGGGCGCCGCCCCCTGTCACACTTAAGGCAGGGTCGATGGGGAGGTTGTGGCGCCAGCCCCTGTCACTCACAGAGCAGGGTGGATCAGGGGGTTGGGGCGCCGTCCCCTGTCACACGCAGGGCAGGGCCGATGGGGAGGTTTCGGCTCCACCCCGTCACACACAGAGCAGGGCCCATGGGGGGGGGGGTTGGGGCGCGGCACCCTGTCACACACAGAGCAGGGCCGATCAGGGGGTTGGGGCGCCTTCCCCTGTCACGAACAGAGCAGGGCAGATAGGGAGGTTGTGGCCCCGCCCCCT
>NW_005372150.1:93672-97976 GCF_000412655.1 Myotis brandtii
GCTCTGAGACCTCAGCTGCTGAAAGCAGGTATCTTGGTTTGTTTGGCTTCTATAATTGAAACACTGTTGCAACTCCAGCTCGGCCGGCTGGCTGAAAGCATGGGGTTTAGCTTCTATAATTGCAACATAGTTGCTTAGACTGCAGCTCAGAGCCCAGCAGTGGCAGGCGGGGAACCTTGGCTTCCTCCTTCACTGGAGCAAGCAAGCCTCCTGTTGGCTTCAGCTGCCTGGCTGTCAGCCGCCATCTTAGTTGGCAGTTAGTTTGCATATCACCCTGATTAGCCAATGGGAAGCGTGTCGGAGGTATGGTTAATTATCATGTTTGTCTATTATTAGATAGGATTACCAGTTCGAGTGAAATATAGAAACCTTATCTATATAAGCAGTCCCATATTTACAATTGTCTTAAATATTTCCTTTAAATACATTTAGTACCACCTCAGACAGAGTTATATAATTTTAAAATTGTATTACATATAGTTCTAAATTTCTATTGGTTCTTAAATATTCTGCTGTTTTTTAATGGAAATTTGAAATGTTTATACTTATTAGCTTTAAACATATTTGTTATTGCTTATTTAAGTACTTTCATAATGGAAACTTTAGAATCTTTGTCAGATAACCCTGATATCTCTGGTATTTTTTTTTACATTATTATATTTTTCATTTAGATTGAGAGCTTTCTGTTTCTTGGCACAATGAGCAATATTTATTTGAAACTTGGACATTTAGGGTATTATGTTATGAGACTCTGGGGCTTATTTATTTATTTATTTATTTATTTTTGTCTTTTCCTCCTCTTTTATTTGCAGGCAAAAACAAAACAAAACACACACACACACACACACACAAACCAACACCAGGCACCTGTCAGCCAGTTAAAGGCAAAAAGCGCGGGCACCAGTTTTAATTCACAGGTGACAGGCTTTGGGGAATGGCTAATCCAATCCCTCCTTTTTGAGAATGTTGCGCTGGTTCTGAACCCGATTTCCTCTTTATCGGTGTGCCGTCCTGCCGGAAATTGGGTGGAAGGTGAAAACTGGAGTCCCTAGGGTCCTGACTTTGGTCAGTTGACCTGATGGCAATTGAGCATGAGTGGAAAGCTTCCCCATGTAGCGGGTACCTCCACCGCTCAGACCCTGCAGGCCTAGACTTCTTCATCTCTCTCTTTAGGACTTACTGGGGGAAATATGGTGTCTAGATTTTACGCAGGCTGATAGACAGACGCTCCCCTCATTGCCCATGGTGTCCCATAAGTTTTGTTATTTCCATCCGGGGACAGAGAGAACCATCCCATTGGTTTCCTGTGCCTTTGGGAGGCCCTGGCCAGATGCATGCCAGCAGGCCCAGCCCCTCTTGTTCAGGCCCTCCAACATTTTCTCTTTTGTTCCTCTTGGGCTGTCCCTGGGGCTCATTTTAACTTCCTTCTGCAGTCTGACACCACTCTAACAGAATTTCAAATCTCCTTTTTAGCTTTCTTTGATACTGAAGGGAGAAGGTTCTTTATTATTGAGTAGAGGCTCAGTGCACAAAACTCGTGCACTCATAGGGTCCCTAGCCACTGCCGGCTGCCAGCCAGGTACTCTCTCCCTTCCACTGGCCAGTCCTGCCCCCTGGTCGAACTCCCGGACAACTTCCAGTTGAGGGGACAGTTTGCATATTGTGCTTTTATTATTTAGGATGGGTGTGCAAGTTCTCCCTCCAGTAAGCCTTATTGGAGAGGAGAGGGTACCTCATTACCACCTTGATTGGTTAAAAACCTGGCTCAACTTTCTCTGGTACTATCCCAGCAGAGAGTTAGACTACTTTGTTATTACTTGTTGCAGTAGAACTATAATCTCCACTTGCCCTTTGCTGGCATGGCTGATACGGCTCACAGTTGTTTATGGTGTTTAGATGAAACAGAATAGATATTATCTAAAAGATTTCTGTCTTTGTAAGATACCACTTTCCTAGCTTTTTGGATAGAGAAAGCAGGATTTTTTCAAAGAGCATTTTTGTCTGTGTTTGTTTGCGTTTCTGAGTTACAAGCTTCTTCAGGATCAAATCCATAATAAAAAATGCAGAGAGAAAATTCAGGCACATACAAGCATAAAGACACACTTCTATATAGCCACATTTGCAAATAACTATAAAAGAAAATCCAAGTAACTCATCACCTTATCATTTTTTGGATTGGAAATCTCATTAATTTACTTATTCTCTCCACCTTTCAGAGACTTTTTATGCTTGCTTTATATATACAATATCCAAGGATTTTAGTTGTGTAACAGGGAATAAAAACTTTATACTACTCTGACTAACCATGTAATAGAATTAGAATAAAATGTATTGACGAACTTATACAAAGGACTTATATACTAAAACGCTTATGAGCATACTATAGGCATCAGCAATTTCAGTTTGTACAAGAAACGGCATTGATCACAAGACTTTGGCTTACATAGATTGCTTAACCACAGAAATGTGGCTAACTCTGACCAGTTCCAGTGTGCTGACATTAAAGATCCTTAACAGGATCAACAAGGACACTGCAGCATGTCCACAGCCCCGACACCTGGTCTCTTTGTTCCTCTTTCTTTCTCCCTCCCTATAAAAACCCCTGCATGAACTGAGACATTAAGATGGTCTTTGGGACAAGAGTCCACTATCTTCTCAGGCTGCTGGCACTTGAATAAATCATTTTTCCTTACAACAGCACCTGCCTCTTGAGTATGGGCTTTCAAAGTGGCAAGCCGCTGGATCTGGGTTTGGTATCAGAATTTGGCTTGCAATCCAGAAGAAGCTCTTAGCTGCTTACGGCAGTCTGACACTGTGCCAGGGACTACACAGGGACTTCCCAGAAGCTTTGTGGAGAGTATTTTTTTTTAATCTCAGGAACTCTTCCTGTTCTCGCTCTCACAGCATCAGCAACCTATAAGTGATTTGCTGGTGAAAGTAAATGGTCTTTGGGGGAGTCGACTAGCTCCAAGACCGAATAACTGGCATGCACCAAAAGTCCTCTATCACTGCCGCCTGGGCTTTCATGCTATCTGGACTCAGTAATGAGTCAGTTCCAGTATTGTTTGGCAGGGGATACAAATCTATTACTTTAATCCAGGTTTTTCCATGGGAGGATTTTGGTTTTGATTTGAGAGCTCCTGTCTGTCTGAAATGCATCTTTGGTTACAGTTGTTCTTTGCTTGCTTTCTTATATTTTGGGGACTTGGTTTGGTTGTTGTTGTTTTGTGTATGCCAGGAATCCTCTGCCTCTGTCGTTTTGGCTTTGTGGCATTTGGACCTTATAAAGGCCATTCATGGTATCAATTGGTGTGAGGTAAGATTCTAAGGCTAGTGTCTCAGTCCCTCCTTCCAGCAGATTTGATTTGTGATTACCTGTTTCTTTGAACTTAGTTTTTGTATTTTGAACTTTGTTTCTGTTTTAAAATGGGTGACTCAGTATGCGTTGCGCCAGAGTATCCATTAGGTCATATTCTAGCTGACTGTTCAACTTACAGCTATAGGCCAATTAAAATTGTTTTGACTAAGGTCTAGTAGTAGATGGGGTAAGATCTCTTATGTGTAAACTTTCATGTTGTTATATCATAAGTATTCTACTCAAAAAGGATCTAATTTGATGATTTAAAAAGGTGGAAAAGATCTCACTCCCCTCCCGGAAAGTAAAATTCAGAAAGAAAAAATATGAGAAAACAAGTCTTTTAAAACACTCTAAACCCTCCTTTTGGAGGTCCAGCAGCTGCTACAGTCCTGAGAACAATGGGGGAATTAATGCCTTAGCCAAACCCCATATAGGCTGTGGGAGTAGCAGGGGCAACTGTGCCCCACCCCAGTGTGAAGGAAGAAGTAGCATTTTTAAAAGAACACTCAAATGGCTACCCTGGCCTGGTGGCTCAGTTCATTGGAACATTGTCCTGTGCACCAAAAAGCTTGCAGGTTTGATTCCCAGTCAGGATTCGATCCCCCAGGAGGCAACCAATTAATGTTTCTCTCACACTGATGTTTCCCTTTTTCCCCCATTGTCCCATGTACCTGGGTCCCACCCCACCCTAGGTCTTCCCCACCCTGTGGTCTGTGTTCATGGGCAATGCATCTACACTAATAAAAGAGAAACATGGTAATTGGCGTACAACCGCTACCCTTTTCATTGGCTAATCAGTGAGTATATGCAAATTAACTGTCAGCCAAGATGGCGGCCGGCAGCCAGGCACTGAAGCGAGCAGGGGGCTTGCTTGCTGCAGTGACTGCGGACTCCAACGTTCCCCGCCTCACTTGCCAGCCTCTCAGTTGCAACTCTAAGCAACTAT
>NW_005372150.1:99409-100115 GCF_000412655.1 Myotis brandtii
TGTTATCTCCCGAGGGTTCCCAGACTGCGAGAGGGCACAGGCCGGGCTGGGGGACCCCCCCTCCCCCCGCCCCCCGAGTTCACAAATTTTTGTGCACCGGGCCTCTAGTATACATATAAATTCTTTGGTTAATCTCTTCCTGCTGCCCCCCTTGGGACCCTACCACCCTGCCCTCTGAGATTCCTCAGTCCGTTTCATGTTTCCATGCCTCTGGTTTTATTTTACTCATCAGTTTATTGTGTTCATTATATTCCACATATAAGTGAGATCATGTGATATTTGTCTTTCTCTAACTGGATTATTTCATTTAACTTAATCATCTCCAGGTCCCTCCATGCTGTCCCAAAGGATAATAGATCTTTGTTTTTCACAGCTGCATAGTATTCCATTGTGTAAAATATTCGGATATTTTACCCATTCATCTACTGATGGGCATTGGGCTGTTTTCAAATCTTAGCTATTGTAAATATGCTGTTATTAACATACTAGAGGCCCGGTGCATGAAATTCGTGCACGGGGAGGGGGGGGCGGGCAGGGAGGGTATGTCTCTCAGCCCAGCCTGCACCCTCTCCAATCTGGGACCCCTTGAGGGATGTCTGACTGCCTGGTGTGGGATCGAGCCTAAATGGGCAGTCAGACATCCCTCTCACAATTCAGGACTGCTGGCTCCCAACCGCTCACCTGCCTGCCTGCCTGATTGCCCCTA
>NW_005372150.1:100214-106297 GCF_000412655.1 Myotis brandtii
CCTGCTGTCCTGGTCCCCCCCCTCTGCCCTCCACCTGCTGGCCTGGTCCCCCCCAACTGCCCTCCCCCTGCTGGCCTGGTCCCTCCCAACTGCCCTCCCCCTGCAGGCCTGGTCCTCTCTTGCTGCCCTGCTGCCCTCCCATGCAGGCCTGATTTTCCCCAACTGCCCTCCCCTGCCAGCCATCTTGTGTCCACATGGGGGTGGCCATCTTGTGTGTTGGAGTGATGGTCAAATTGCATATTACTCTTTTATTAGATAGGATGGGATACATATATACTTTCTGATTGGTGTTTCAGGCTTCTTAGGATATATTCCTTAAAGTCAGATCACTGGGTCAAATGGCAGTTTCATTTTTAACTTTTTGAGGAAACTGCACTATTTTCCATAGTGGCTGTACCGGTCTGCATTCCCACCAACAGTGTATTAGGGCTCCTTTTTCTCCACATCCACGCCAGCACTTGTTGTCTGTTGATATATTGATAGTAGCCATTCTGACAGTTGTCAAATGGTACCTTATTATAATTTTAATTTGCATCTCTCTGATGATTAGTGACATTGAGCATTTTTTCATATGTCTCTTGGCCATTCTATTTGGATTCTCTGCCCATTTTTTATTGGATTGTTTGTCTTCCTTTTGTTGAGTCATATGAGTACTTTGTATATTTTGGATATTAACCCCTTATCAGATATATCATTGGCAAATATGTTCTCCCATACAATGGGTTCCCTTTTCATTTTATGCTGTTTTCTTTTGCTGTGCAGAAATTTTTAGTTTAATGTAGTCTCAGCTGTTTATTTTTTATTGTTTTTTCTTGTCTGAGGAGATATATGCAAAAAATATTGCTTTATTGCCTATGTTTTCTTTTAGGATTTTTATGGTTTTTGAGTCTTACATTTAAGTTTTTAACTCATTTTGAGTTTATTCTTATATGTGGTGTAATAAAGTCTAGTTTTATTTTTTAAATATATGTCCAATTTCCCAACATCATTTATTGAATAGAATGTCTTTACACTATTGTATGTTCTTGCCTCCTTTGTCATATATTAATTGACAACATAGCATGGGTTTATTTCTAGGCTCTCTATTCTGTTCTACTAATCCATGTGTCTGTTTTTATGCCAGTACCATGCTGTTTAAATTACTGTGGCCTTGTAATACAGTTTGATATAAGGTAGCATGACCCTTCCTATTTTGTTCTTTCTTAAGATTGCTGTGGCCATTTGGGGTCTTCTGTGGTTCCATAGTAATTTTTGGATTTTTTGTTATAGTACCATGAAAAATGTCATTGGTATTTTGATAGAAATGGCATTGAATCTATAGATTGCTTTGTTGAATGGACATTTTATTTTTTATTTTTTTTAAAATATATTTTATTGATTTTTTTACAGAGAGGAAGGGAGAGGGATAGAGAGTTAGAAACATCGATGAGAGAGATACATCTATCAGCTGCCTCCTGCACACTCCCCACTGGGGTTGTGCCAGCAACCAAGGTACATGCCCTTGACTGGAATCGAACCTGGGACCCTTCAGTCCACAGGCCGACGCTCTATCCACTGAGCCAAACCGGTCAGGGCTGGACATTTTAATTATGGCAATTTGTCCTAACCATGAGCACTGTATAGGATTGCATTTTATTTGTGTCTTCAATTTTTTCCTTCACTTTTTTATAATCTCAGTGCAGGTCTTTGACCTCCTTGGTTTAAATTTATTCGTGTGTGTGTGTGTGTGTGTGTGTGTGTGTGTGTGTGTGTTTGAAGAAATTGTGAATGGGAGGTTTTTTGTTTATTTGTTTTTGCCAAAACAAGTTTCCTTTTCTGATAGTTCATTATTGGTGTATAAAAATGCAACCAAATTTCTGAATATTTATTTAGTATCTTGCTACTTTACTGAATTTATTTATCAGTTTCAGTAGTTCTTTGGTGAAATCTTTAGAGTTCTTTATATTCAGTATTATGTCATCATAATGACAATTTTACCTTTCCTTTCCAATTTGGATGTCTTTTATTTCTTCTTCTCTGATAGCTGTGTCTAGGACTTCCAGTACTATGTTGGATAAGAGTAGTAAGAGTAGACATCCTTGTCTTAAGGGAAACACTTTTACTTTTTCCCCATTGATTATGATGTTAACTGTGTTTTTGTCATGTATGGCCTTTATTATGTTAAGGTATGTTTCCACTATTGCTTAAAGTTTTTATCATGAATGGATGCTGAATTTTATCAAATGATTTTTCTGCATCTATCTATATGATCATATGATTTTTGTTCTTCATTTTGTTTATATGCTGTATTACATTAACTAATTTATGGATATTGGACCAACCTTGCATCCCAGGAATAAATCCCACTTAATCATGTTGTATAATTTTTAAAATTTATTGCTGGATTCAGTTTGCTAATATTTTGTTGAAAATTTTTTTCATCTATATTTATTTGTGATATTGGCCTATAATATTGTTTCTATATAGTGTCTTTATGAGGTTTTGGAATCAGGATAATGTTTGCTTTATAAAATTAGCTTGGTAGCCTAGCCTTCACTTGATATTTTTGGAAGTTTCAGAATAGGTGTTAATTCTTCTTTGAATGTTTGCTATAATTTACCTGTGAAGCCATTCAGTTCAGGAACTTCGTATGTTGGGAGTTTATTTGTTTATTTATTTGTTATTAGTGCTTTGATTTTATTGGTTGTAATTGTTTGAACTGTTCAGATTTTGTTTCTTCTTGACTCAATCTTGGAAGATTATATATTTCTAGGAATTTATCTGTTTCTTCTAGATTGTCCAATTTAATAGCCTATAGTTGTTAGTAATACTTTCTTATAATCCTTTGTATTTCTTAGTGTCAGTTGTTACTCTTCTTTTATTCCTGATTTTATTTATGTGGTCCCTTTTGTTTTCATTATAAGTCTGGTTAAAGGTTTATAATCCTTGTTTTTCTTCTTACAGAACCAGCTCTTGGTTTTATTGATAGTTTATATTTTTTAGAGTCTATTTCATTTGATTCCACTCCAATCTTTATTATTTCCTTCCTTCTACTTACTTTGGACTTTGTTCATTTTTTAGTTCCTTTAGGTATAAGTTTAGATTATTTTTTTGAGATTTTTCTTTTTTCTTCAGGTAGACCTATATAACGGATTTTCCCTCCAACTTGCTGCCAGTGAGGTTCAACCCCAATGTCATAGTGCCACCTGTTATACAAGTGGTTTGGGTCCACTATTTGTGGGGCTCACTGGACTTTGCTTTGATGTTGTTAAATCTAGTCCCTTGGTGTGTCTATCATGGGCCTCATGGGAGCTTCTCTAGTGCAGGTGAATGTGAGTCACTGTTCCTTTCTGGCCCTGGGCAACCCGATTGAAGTCCAAGAGGTTGAAGCCCCTAGTAGTGGTTGGGGACTCATAAGAGTAGAGGCTGGGTCTGCCTTGAGTCTCATGTCTTGATTGTCCCTGTTCTTATCTGTACTCCTCCCCCCATGGAGCTGGTCCTGCAGGTGTCAGCTGCAGGCACTTGGGGTCCTGCTTGCTTTTGTCTTGCTGTGAGGTCTGGAGTAGTGTTTGTGGCAGGGGAGTGGGGGCGCATATGAGGTCCCACTGGTGTTTGCCTCCCTGTGCAATCTGGGGCAATGTCTTCGGTGGGCCACCAATGCTGTTTTTGAGTAATTAGATCAGGTAAAGACTCAAAGCCTCTAGAGCAGTGGTTCTCAACCTTGGCTGCACATTAGAATCACCTGGGAATCTTTTTAAAATCCTGATTTCTGGGCCTCAGAATGGGATGAGGCCCAGAAATCAGGATTTTAAAAAGATTCCCAGGTGATTCTAATGTGCAGCCAAGGTTGAGAACCACTGTTCTAGAACCTGCCTCTGCCTGCAGACTGATCGGATTCAGTCTTGAGTAGCCTCAAGCAATCGTCCACAGGTGGGGTGAGTGGTTTTCCAACAGGGTAGGGCACTTGCTTCTGCCTGGAGGCTGTTATTCTGAGCCTCTTAATGGGCCTCAGAAACTCCTCACTGTGGTGCAAGTGGTTTTCCAATAGGGAGGGTCAACTATCTTCCCTACAGGCAAAAACAGCCTGGATAGCAAAGGTCTGCCTGAGAGAGTTGACCTCTGCAGTGTGAGGGAATGACTCAGCACAGGAAGCCAGGGTGTCTGCCTTCCGAGTTCCAACCCTGGCTTCTGCTTACACAGCTCCAGTCCACTCTGCCCTCTGCCGAAGCCCAAGGTGAGTGGCTGCACTTGATATTTTGTGCACTGGCCCTTTAAGTGGGTGTCTGCATTTCCAGACGTCTCTCCCTGGCAGGCAGCAACCCTGGTGCTCTCTGCTGGGGGTTCCAGCTTGGGAATTAGATCCCAGAGTTCTCAGAGGGAACTCCCTACAGCTGAGATTCGCTCCAGAACTTCAGCTGCTGTCTGCGGGAGCCCGGCCAGCCCTTTGTAGCCCTTTTGTGCCTCCACCCGTCCTATCAGTCTCTATGCGGTCTCCACTTTTCTTCCTTGGTTATCAGGGTTCTCTGCAGCTAATCTTCAGTTGATTATTTAAGATTTTTTGTGTGTTTTAGTTGTAATTCCAATTTGGTCCTGGGAGCGTGTCTGTGTAGCATCCACTTCAAAAAGTTCATTCTTAATGTGTATCTAGGATTATTCTATAGTATGCATCTTAATTTATCATAACTTATATCAGATTATTACTAATTTTATTTGGGTAAATTGTAGAAACTGTTATAGTTTTCATTTCCTCTCCTTTAAACGATTATTGTCCTCTTATATCTATATATGCAATAATCCCCTAAATATAGTGTTATAATTATTGTTTTATGCAATCATGTCTTTTAAATTAAGAGAAAAAGGAAAAATGTACTTATATAATTTTTCTATTTACCCACTTATTTTTATTTTTCAGTAATATTTCTTTATGTAGATTCCTTTTACCAACTGGTGTCATTTCTTCTCAGCTCTACGGACTTCCTTTTTATATTGGATAAGGCAAGTCACTCACAACAAATTCTATCAGACAATATCTTTATTTTCCCTTCATTTTTGAAACATAGTTTTTGTTGGATATAGAATTCTCACCAATAATTTTTTTTCAGCAGTTTCACAATATCATTACATTGTGTTCTCGTGTCCTTCTTTCTGACAAGTATTTAATCATGTTGTTGTTTCCCTATACATAAGTCATTTTCCTTGCTGTTTCCAATATTTTATCATTGTTTATGTCTTTCAACTGTTGATTTTAATGTGTCCAGATGGAGATCTCTTTATATTTATTCTACTTAGGATTCATTGAACTTCCCTAGTTCAGTAGATTAATGTTTCCAGTTTTTATTTCTTCAAATATTCTTTTGTACTCCTTCCTCTTTCCATCCCCTTCTCAGACTTCTATTATGTGTACGTTGGTTTGGTTAATGATGTCCCACAGATCTTGAGGCTCTATTAATTTTTTAAAATTCTATCTCTGTTCTTCAGCCTGGATAATCTCTATTTTTTGGTTGTTGTTAGTCCTCATCCAAGGACACATTGAACCCACCCTGACTAGGGACAGGGGTGTAACCTGCAAACCAGGTACGTGCCCTTGACCAGGAATTGAACCTGAGACCCTTCGAGTGTGGGCCAACACTCTAACCACTGACCCACACCAGCCAGGTCCTGGATAATCTGTATTTTTTTTGTTTGTGTTTTTTTTATTTGGCAGACATATTTTATTTTATTTTATTATAATTGTTTTATTGCTTAAAGTATTACAAAGAGTATTACATATGTCTCCTTTTTCCCCTGCCCTTGACAATCCCCTGGCCTCCCCTACCCCCCAGTGTCTTATGTCCACTGGTTATGCTTATATGCATGCATACAAGTCCTTCAGTTGATCTCTTACCCTCTTCCCTCCTGCCCCCCAACCCTCCCCGGCCTTCCCGCTGCAGTTTGACAATCTGTTTGAGGCAGCTCTGCCTCTGTATCTATTATTGTTCAAAAGTTTATAATGGTCTCTATTATCCATGAATGTGTGAGATCATGTGGTATTTTTCCTTCATTGACTGGCTTACTTCACTTAGCATAATGCTCTCCAGGTCCATCCATGCCGTTGCAAATAGTAA
>NW_005372150.1:108710-109152 GCF_000412655.1 Myotis brandtii
TGTATTGTTTTTTTGGTCTCTATGTCATTTATTTCTGCTCTAATCTTTATTATCTCCTTCCTTCTGCTCACTCTGGGCTTTTCTTGTTGCTCTCTTTCTAGTTCTTGGAGATTGGATAATCTGTATTGATTTATCTTCAAGTTCAGATTTTTTGTCAGCTAAATCTGCTGTTGTGTATCTCTTGTGAATTTTACATTTCAATTACTATATTTTACAACTGCAGAATTTTAATTTAGCTCTTATTGAAAATATTTTATTCAGATTATTTATTTCTCAACTAATTGTTGTAAACTTTCCTTAATGTTTTGAAATTATTTTCTTCCCTTTTAAAATAGCTGCTTTGAAATCTTTGTCTGCTAAGTCAACCAGTTAGACCCATTCAGATTCTGATTGCTTTATTTTCTTTTTTTTAAATTAAATCTTTATTGTTAGATTATTAGTT
>NW_005372150.1:111641-134653 GCF_000412655.1 Myotis brandtii
GGAGGGCACAGGCCGGGCTGAGGGCCCCCCTCTCCCCCCCGAGTGCACAAATTTTTGTGCACCGGGCCTCTAGTATATATATATGCAAGATATATACCTAGAATTAGAATTGCTTAGTAGCATTTTCATTTGCCAGGATAATACTTTAATTTCCAAAATGGTTATACCAATGTATACCCAGCAACCATGCATGATTTCCAATTATTCTACTTCCATGCACACAGGTTATAGCCAGACTTATTGTTAATCTGATGTGTAATAGTATCACATGGAGGTTTTAATTTGCATTTCATTGTTTACTAGTGAATTTGAATATCTGTTCATAAATTTGTTAATAAAAAATTTTCCTTGAATTTTAGGTGTTTTAATGTTCTCAATGCTAGCCTGGTGGCATTTTATATATGTGGCATATATCAGCTGCTGTCTGTCTTCTCACTCTCTTAATGTCTTTTATTGATTAAAATTATTTGAAATTTTGTAAATTTTCCATTTCTACCCTTATGATTTGTATTTTTTGCCTTAAGTAATTATTTCCTACCCCTAGGTCATAAAATTATTATTTTGTCCTAAAAATTTTAAAACCTTGTTTTGCATTTATGGCCCTAACTGGTTTGGCTCAGTGGCTAGAGTGTCAGCCTGCAGACTGAAGGGTCCCAGGTTCGATTCCGGTCAAGGGCATGTACCTTGATTGCGGGCACATCCCCAGTGGGGGGTGTGCAGGAGGCAGCTGATCGATGCTTCTCATCCATGTTTCTCTCTATCCCTCTCCCTTCCTCTCTGTAAAAAATCAATAAAATATTTTTTAAAAAAGAAATTGTATTTATGAATGCAATATTCTCTTCAAAGAACCAATATTCTCCATTGCTCCTTTGATTTCCATATTATACCTTTATTTTTTACTAGAAGCCCAGTGCACGAAATTTGTGCACTGGGGGGGGGGGCGGTTGTCCCTCAGCCCAGCCTGCGCCCTCTCGCAGTCTGGGAGCCCTCGGGGGATGTCTGACTGATGGCTTAGGCCCGCTTACTTTGGGAAGCAGGCCTAAGCCGTCAGTTGGGCATCCTTAGTGCTGCCGCAGAGGCAGGAGAGGCTCCTGCCACCGGCGCTGCGCTTGCCAGCCGTGAACCTGGCTTCTGGCTGAGTGGTGCTCCCCCTGTGGGAGCACACTGACCACCAGGGGGCAGCTCCTGCGTTGAGCATCTGCCCCCTGGTGGTCAGTGCGTGTCATAGCAACTGGTCATTTCGCCATTGGGCTGAAACCAGTTCTCCGGCACCCCTGAACAGTCCTGGATTGTGAGAGGGCGCAGGCCAGGCCAAGGGACCACACCAGTGCATGATTGGGGCCAGAGAGGGATGCGGGAGGTTGGCCAGCCGGGGAGGGACTATGGGAGGGCTCCAGAGCATGTCCAGCTGTCTTGCTCAGTCCTGATTGGCCGGACCCCAGCAGCAAGCTAACCTGTTTGGAGCGTCTGCCCCCTGGTGGTCAGTGGTGCACGTCATGAGCAGTTCAGCGGCCTTAGCATATTATGCTTTGATTGGTTGAACAGACAACCAGACACTTAGCATATTAGGCTTTTATTATATAGGATATTGTTGATTTCTGCTTATTCATTTTTTTATTTTTAGATTTAATTTGTTCTTTTTCTAATTTCTTCAGATGGATATTGAGATAATTGATTTTAAGTATTTATCATTTTATTATATTCATTTTGGCTGTGAATTTTCTGTGAACATTAACTGCATTCCCCAAGTTTAAATACATATGTTCATAATGACTCAGTTAAAAATATTTCTAATTCCATTTTTATTTTTTCTTTGACACATGGGTTATTTAATAGTATACTGTTTAATTTCTAAATACTTTAGGAAGTTTCAGTTACCCATATCTTTTTGTTACTGAGTTCTACCTTGATTTTACTGTATATCTTCTATCCATTGCTGAGATTTGATTTTTGGTTCAGCATATCAATTCTGGTAAATGTCCCAACTTACTTGAAATATATGTGTATTCCTGTAGTTGTTGATAATGTTCTATATATGTCAATCTTTTTTTCAAATCTTCTATAACCGTATCTTTAAATTCTGTTTCTTCCCTCACTAGAGGAAGTCTGTTAAAATATCCAAATACAGTATGATTAGGGATTTGTTTCTTTCTCCTCCTATGTATTTATTTTCTAATGACAGAGAATTTTATTTGTAAAAGCTCCATTTTTGGCACAATGATAGTTTTATGAATCATTTCATTTATAACAGAGAGTAAATGTAGTAGAGTCATTATGAGCACTAGCTTTGGAACCAAATATTCTAAGATTTAGATTCTAGATCTACTACCCTTTTAGCTTTATAACCCTTGATAAGTCATGGAAACGTATGGTTCCAGTTTCCTCAACTGCACAAGATAATTAAAAATTCTGAGTCCATAGAGTTATAATGAAGATTTAATCAGATGATGGATGGAAAGCATATAGACAATACTAGCAAATGCTGGCCACTATCATTAAAAGGCTTCTATTCTTGTAATATATATTCTTGTAAAATATTAAAAGGCTTCTATTCTTGCACAATGGCTTTCTCTCACAGAATATTCACTTATGGTTTTCTTATGTCAAGTTTTCTTTTCTTTTTTTTTAATACATTAAAGTTAGTAAAATGCATAAATCTTAAGTCATTCACACACACATACATATAGATACTAGAGGCCTGGTGCACGAATTCATGCACAGGTGGGGTCCCTCCTGGCCAATCGGGGCCATCTTGCCCAGTCCCAATCCAGGCTAATTGGGCTGGCTGGCTGGGGGGAGGGACTGTGGGAGGTTGGCTGGCAGCAGGAGGTTGGCTGTGGGAGCGCACTGACCACCAGAGGGCAGCTCCTGCATTGAGCGTCTGCCCCTTGGTGGTCAGTGCGCGTCATAGCTACCAGTCGTCTGGTTGTAATGGTCACTTAGGCTTTCATATATAGGTATCTGTGAAACCATTACTCAAATCAGCATGTAGAAGAATTCTATCACCCAGAAAGTATCATATCCCTTCCCCATTAACTAACATCCTAAAGTGTCACCACATTAGTTTTGCTTGTTGAACTTGATATAATGGAACCATACAGTATGCCTTCCTGCATTAGCTTATTTTCAACACACATATATATACTTATAAATATCTGTAATAATGTTGAGTACCTGTTCATATGATTGGCCATTTGGATATCTCATTTTGTGACGTGCCTGTTAACTATATATTTTTCCTCTATTTAAAAGAAGTTTAGTTGTATTTTTCTTACTGGCTTGTGGGTTTTTTATTTTATTTTTATCTGGATCAGTTGTCAGTCACATGTATTGCAAATATATTTTCCCAGTCTGTGGCTTGCCTTTTCATTATTTTAAATTCAATTAAAAACAAAACCAAGACAAAACAAAACAAAAAATCTGCAGGTTCAAGTTCTTTACCTTCTTATTTACAGCATTGCTGTTGTGGGATCTGATGTTCATCGTACTTTTTCCTTCACAGGTGCCCTGCCCTTTTTCTCTGTTACTTTTCAGAATTCATCTTTGCCTTTGTTTTAAATCTCACTAAAAATGTGTCCAAGCTTGGAATTTTCCTTATCAATTCGATACTCATTATTTCTTCAAAAGTATCTATTCTTACTTTCCCCTTCCTTTGGGGATGTTTGTAGGTGTTGCTACTTTTATTTTCCATTCTCTAAACTCAGGTGCTGTATGTACCAGTTCCAGTGGCCTTAGGCAATGTCAACTTTCTGGTCCACTGTAGACAGGCAATCCTTGCAAAGAAAACAGACAGAAAAACCCAGGTGGAAACAAGCATATGTTGTCATGTACCAAGCAATGCTGTTTTCCAGCCATCACCGAGAGGGATCAAAGATAGGGCTCATAATCCCCATGGCCCTGCAGAGGGAACCTGCTCCTCAGCTTTCAAGGCCTTCTTCTCACAGGTTGAGGACAAAAGAGACTGAGAGCCATCACCAAAGGGTGGTTTTTAGGAGCATGCTGCCATCCATTAAAGGCTGGTTCTGAGGAAAAACATGACTAGAAGGGTAAACACAAACTGTGCCATTTTATATTCTTTTTTTGTTAAGTGGTTCCTGGTACATGTTTTAAGTATATTTTGCTGCTAGTCTGAATGAATGACACATACACAGCTTTCAAGCTATTTCTTGGGAAAGGTGTGGTCTAGTAGAAATGGCCGTCCATGCCCGAAATAGGTCCCCGCAGGCTCATGCGACAGAGGCAGCAGCTCAAGCGCCCGTTTCCATTCTGAGGTCTCCTAAACTAAGAGCGTATCCTCTAATTCCAGGTCTCAGCAACTCCATTCTCTCTCTATCCATCTCCATCTCCACTAGGAACCTGGAATGATCATGTTAGGCAGCAGTGCTCACAGATCAAGCCTAGAAGAAGTTTCTCCAGGCGAAGAGAAAGACCTCAGGTAAAGACTGGGAATAAAGTTCAACTTAAAATAACCCCAAGTTCAACACCTTCTGGAAAAAGTGAGAGTTGTCCAGCAACAGGCTGTGGCCTGGGGGCTGGCGGCAACAGTGACCACCATCCCTCTGCTTCAGGATGTCCGGTCCAAAGGGTGGGCACAGATGTATGCTCGCTTCTCTAGGACCTGCTGGGATACTTTCTTGATCTGTTCATCTAGATTTTCTGGAGAATCTGGGAGGGAAAGAAGACAGCGGGTGATCTGTCTGCATTGTGACAACAGGAATATTGCTGGAACAGTTTTCCTAACAGTCAGCCTGTGGGTATCCCCACCACCCCTCCAAACCCCCAGGAAGTGATTCTGGGCTGTACATAGAGGCTTTACTCTGAATAACAAAGGGATCATCTTGTTAATCCCTAAAAACTCTAGATCCTGTGGGAGAAGGCACTTGCTCAATAAAAGACCCTTTGCGATGCAAGCCTATTATTGCAGGAGAAACCATCTCCTCATCTCCAAAGCACATTAACAGTCAAGTCAGCACTGTGGAGGGTGCCTGAACAGCACCCTGAGCCAGAACCTACACAGAATTATGTGCCCCTCTCCACAATCTCTTAGCAACAGGGCTGGGCTCTGTTGGAACACATGATGTAAAGCCTTGAGGCCAGCAGGACTGTAAGGTCAGAGGAGAATTTAAGCTATACATTCTAAGACATGGCCATAGGAGCATTCCAGACTGAGCAGATGGTCTAGAAGAGCATCCCAGGTCATCTGTGAGAGGGGCAGCTTCCTCTCCACTGCAGTGTTCGAGTGAAAAGGCAAGGGAAATGTCTCCTTCCTTTGTGAACCTTCCCTGGGCAGATGCTGCAGGGCCCGCACAGGGGCTCTGGCAGAGCTTGCACCTGCAGATTCGTGCTCCTGCCTCGCTGCCAGTGGAGGTCTTAGCCCTCACTCAAGGCAGAAGTTTGTGAGTAGCCAGCAGGCCATGGGAGCCTGACAGGGTGCCATAGACCAATTCCAGCACGTCATAATTTTAAGAGTTTCATCAAAAGGTTGATGAGACTTGGGGACTCAACAGGGTTGAGTCACACATGTAGTCACCATCTGGGAATGGCTAAAGGCATTTCCCCAAGCCTTGAATAGGAAACTGATTGTGGCTGCCAGACAGTTAAAGGGCATCTTAATCTACATGTTATTGCCTCCTACTGGCCAAACACCTGAACAGCCGTAGGCTATTCCCCAAACTGACAATGCCTCTGTACCCTTTGAAACCTTACCCTTTGAGGTGTATTATCTCCACCCTGTCTTAGGACAGACAAATTGTGTTAATAAAAGCAAAGGTCCTGCCCTAACCGGTTAGGCTCAGTGGATAGAGCGTTGGCCTGCGGACTGAAGGGTCCCAGGTTCGATTCCGGTCAAGGGCATGTACCTTGGTTGCCGGCACATCCCCAGTAGATGTGCAGGAGGCAGCTGATCGATGTTTCTCTCTCATCGATGTTTCTAACTCTCTATCCCTCTTCCTTCCTCTCTGTAAAAAATCAATAAAATATATTTTTTTAAAAAAAGCAAAGGTCCTAGGCAAGGAGGTAGTCTTCAGTTCCATTAGGTGAAGGTCCTCTGACCCCCAATGCCTTTTAAAATTATAACTCGTCTCCGGACTCTTTATTAGTCTCTGGATTTCTATGTCATCTACGCACAGCGCCTTTTCCAGATTCCTGAACGCTTCTTGATGCTGGGACATGAACCCCGGCAACAGGGTCCAGAAGAAGCTCACCATCAACAGTCGCCTAGAATCAGACCCTTTCCTTCCTCCCCCAGGCAACCCTACTCACACTTGTCCAGCTGAGATAAGGTGAAGAGATTCTGGCAATAAGCTTCTGTGCAGAAGATGTTGGCCAACAGAACCTGCCAGAACCAAGGTCAGAGAGAACCTTGAGCTCTCTGGGCCATAGGGCTCCCCCTCCCTGGTGACTGACCTCTAAACCAGTGATTCCCAAAGTGGGCGCTACCGCCCCCTGGTAGGCGCTGCAGCGATCCAGGGGGGCGGTGATGGCCACAGGTGCATTTGGGGGCAATGAGTAACTGCTATTAAAATTTAAAAAAAATTAATTTCCAGGGGCTGAGTAATATTTTTTCTGGAAAGGGGGCAGTAGGCCAAATAAGTTTGGGAACCACTGCTCTAAACTTCAAAGAACCACTGGGCAGCTTGGCTGGGGTCAAGAAGCTTGGCTCAGAAGTGACACAATCTTAGGTACTAATTCCAGCCCAGAGCCAAACTAGCTCTGTCCCAAGAGCAAATTACTCAACATCTCTGAGCCTCAGTTTCCTCCGCTGTGAGAGAGACATCACAATTCCTGTGGACACTGGCTACTATGAGTCAATGCACATGAAGACCAAATCCATAGGCACTCAGTGACTCCTCTAGCAGGGTGAGGAGGACAGACAGGGTGAGGGCACTGGGTGTAGGACTCCATCACTCACCCACCCTTTTCTCTCAAATGGGAAAATGAAAGGGAGTGGCCCTGTGTCCTGAGCAGACATGGACCCTCCCTCCCATTGGAACTTCAGTACTTACCACAGGCCACAGCCACAACTCGGCAAACCCACCAGCCTCCAGGTCAACCGCTGCACAGACCCTGCACTTTACTCTCTCTCTGGGGTTCCAAGCCCCTTGACTTGCCCAGCCCTCCCACTTGAGACTGCTAAATTGGGCCATGCCACTCAATGATCCCACCCCCAACCACCGGGCCTCAGTTGAGTGCAGCAGGACAAAGCCAGTGGGAAGCTACCTGTGTGTGGACGAGTAGAGCAGGGCAGGGCAGAGCAGGCTCACCTCATGGTCATGGTTCCGGAGTCCTGCTCGTATGGAGCGGCTGGCCCGAGACAGCACAGCTGTCATGCCGTACAGGTTGATGAGGATGTTGGCCACCCGCTTCAAGACCATCTGCTCCTCCACAATGGTCTGGGAACACAGAGCCCCAGGGTGGAGGCCCATTACCTGCGATCCCATCCCCCACAGTCCCTCCCTGGGCACATTTCACATCTCTGAGCCTCATTTTATGCCTCGGGATTGTGAGAAGTTGGCTCCCGGTGGCCGCCTGTTTTCCTTTCACTCTGTCTAGATTTGGGCAAGGGTAAAGGTAAGACCAAGTCCCAGGAACCTGGCTGAGACCAGAGGCCAGGGCTTAATTAATACATCTTCAGCCGCAGAGCCTCCCAGATCAGGTCGTGAGATTCATGCCCTGCTGAGGCTTCCCCCCACAAATGCAGGAGCCTCTCTTCATCTGGAGGGGGCTCCCCAGCAGGGCACCCACCCCATCAGCCCTGCCTCCCCATTCCACCCCTCCATGGTGAGTAGATTTCTTCCTGGGCTTGGTTCTAAAGGTGGACACTTGGTAAAACATTATCTCATAGATGCTGGCCCCATTTCCCTGACCCCAAAGTTGGAGGGCCTGCCACCCCTGGGTCTGGCAGGGGCCTGACTACCTTGCCAAAGCGGAGCAGCAACGTCTCCACAGTGCGCCCGAAGTAATACACGTTCTCCTCGAGCTTGTTGGCACCGTCCTGGAGGCCAGAGGAAAGGACTCAGCTCAGCACCTCCTCCCCATGGTGCCATCCTGTCCCACTGGGATGGCAGGGCCTCCAGGGCCCAGGCCTGGCTAACATGCAGGCTGTTCTCCATTGTGACAGGGTGGAGACGGGACATCAGCTGTCCCTCAGACTGACTGGTCCTCCCCATCACCCTTGGTCACATCCCTTCTGGGAGGAAGATATCTGACAGGCTATACCTGCTGGGCTCACTCACCGCAACACTGGGGTGCACAACTCCGAGATTCCCTGTCAATCCCAGGTCCACGGTTCGGCCCAAGGAGTCCCGAAGCCTCCGGCCAACGGTCTCCAGGACAGTGGTCACATTGCCCCGTTTAAGCTCGCTGCAGAAAGCCCATGGCCCCATGACCTGAGGCCCTGCTGTTCTTCCCACTGCCCAGCAACAAAACCCCCACCAATAGGTACCCCAGAGCTCTAGGGCACCCATTCCTTCTCCCTGACTATGCAAAGCCATAAAGTGCCAACCCAGGCCCAATATGACCTTCCCCTAGTCTGGGCACTCTGGGCACCTGGCTGCAGGCTGAGTCCGGCCAGCCTGTCCGATAGCAGCCAGTCTCCTCTGAGGTAGAGCTATTCTTGTGTTCCCTCCACAAGGAGCTGAGCCACAGCCAGCTTCCAGGTCATTCTTCTCCAGTAAATACTTTGCAATATGCTCTGAGCAACCTGTTCTTGGGCTCCAGCAGTGATTTCTAATTGCCCTGGCCTCAGGATGGGGATTGAGAGGAGCAAGAGAGGGCAAGAGCAAGGGAGAGAGAAAACAAACAAATTGTTCTTGTGTTGGCCTTGGAGCCTGGCATCTATTTAAGGGGCATCTCTCATTCCCAGATCCTGAAAACAAAAGTCCCTGCAGCATAGGAAACAGGAACTGTCCAGGGAGTGAGCCCATGGGCAGGGCAGTGAGGGCTTCACTGAGTAGCTGGCTCCTCCTGTCAGCCTCAAATAATGGCCGAACTCTGGAGCCCAGTTTCCAAGGCCAAACACTCACTGGCCAAGGCTCCTGCCCACCTTCCCTCTCTCCAGCCAGCCAGCGAATGGGCTCGGCTTTTCAAGGATAATACTGCTCACCCACTCTTGTTTTCCCAGGTGGGACCCAAGGAGCAGAGTGGGAATGGCACCTACTTGATCCTTGCTGTCAGGATGCGTCCGGCGTGCTGCAGGCCTGTCAGGGCGATGTACATCCGGAGAATCTCATTGGTTCCCTGTGGTCAGCAGTACAGAGGTCAAAGCTGCCCCATGGAAGTTAGCCCCAGCATCCTGCATGTGCGACTGGGTGGACCGTGCTACTGCCTGCTCGCTCACACCGTGGAAGCCATTCAAGCAGGGCTATAACCTTTTATCATTTCCACTGCCCCCAGAGTAAAAAACCAAGGTCCTATATAACCTGGCTGCTTGTCTCCTTTCCATTCCCCCCTCACCTGCTCCATCACCTGCCCCAGCCCATGAAGCAGGCCTGGCCAATACTCCCACAAAGGCTTGCTTATTCTACCTCCACTCACTTAGAGGGGGCAGGTAAGCTCCTGTCTGGGCCTAGGATGCTCTACTTCCCTGTGCTCGGCCCATACAGCCTCCCCTATGCCTGGTCAAAATCCTTTCTGCCCTCAAGTGCAATTGCTTCCTAAGACTTCAGTCCCTCAGGAGAGATGCACCTGTCCCTCACTCCCTGGTATTCTGGTTTCCTCCTTGGTCAGTCGGTCCACACAATCAAGACCACTAGCACTCCAAAGGTGGGATGTGTCTGAGGTGTCTTCCCCACCCAGGACCCTCCCAGCACCTTTAGGCTTGTGAATTCATGGGGGACAGCAAGTAGAGGGCAAGAACTGCCAGGCTGGGAAAGCCCTCAGAGATGACCCTCCTAAGCTCCCTCAATATACTGAGAAGAAAACCCAGACCCAGAGAGAGCATTTGAGGCCTTCCTATGAGAAGATCTCTGTTTGTCCCACCACAGCTGGCAAAAGCAACTTGGCAAAGACCTGCAGTGGTTTGCCAGGAGGTGGTAGGCTCAACAGAAGGGCCCTTGGAAGTGAGACCCTAGGTGAAATGCTTGGCCTCTCAGTCTGCAGAACAGGGTCTAGGCAGGGTTGTGAAGAGGGTTAAATGACAGAACGCAGAAGCCAGCCTGGGCCCAGAACCAGGAGGCTCAGGGGGTCCATGGCAGAACGAGGTGGATCTGGTATCAGGGCACGCACCTCAAAGATGAGCAGGATGCGGGTGTCACGCAGCATGCGCTCGTACGGGTAGTCCCTCATGTAGCCCGAGCCGCCGAGGATCTGCAGCGCCTCACTCACGCACTGCCAGGCACCCTCTGAGCTGAACACCTGCCACAGACCCGGGAGAAGGTCAGTGCCAACTCCCTTCCAAAAGGAAGGCCTCAGAACAGGGGCAGAGTGGCTGGGGATGGAATGGGAGGCTCAAGAGAGAACTGGGCTTTGAGATGAGACCGAACGAGGCAGGAGCTCTGATTGTCACAGTCTCACTGGATGAACTCAGGCAAGTCCTTTATCTTCCTTGACCACACGGACCCCACAGTAGCTAAGGAGCTTTCCTCAGCTCCCCTCGGGCTGTGCTGGGATTACCTTCACCATGGCAGCCTCCATGGAGCAGTCAGGAAACCCTGGTTGGTCCAGCATCCCTGCAGTGAGGTAGGCCATACTTTCCATTACATAAGCCTTCTGAGCCATCAAGGCAAACTTTTCCTGGAGTGTTAAAAAAAAATAAAAGCAAGAAGCATTTTATATGTGCTGAGAACCAAATCTGCCAACCAGCAGAGAAGGTAATGAAGTCCAAAGCCTCACACTATACAAGAGAACCGAGCCTGAGCATTCACAAAAGGGTGTCACATTCCTGGCCAGTTCTAAGACCTTTTCCCTGGCTCCCGCCGACCACTTCCATAGTAACTGGAACCTCCTCCTCAGCCTCCCTCTGCTACACAGACACAGGTCATTCACCTCACCTATCAAATACCCTGTCACTCAAGACCCTTCACAGCACACCCTTAACTTACCTTTCCAGCCACTTCTGCATATACTCTATGCCCCAGCAAGCAAAGCAGGGCTTCTTGCTTTTCCAAACACACCAGATACTCTCCCACCTCTAGCACTATGGTCCTGGCCTAGCATCCCTCCTTTGGATTTTGCTTTGAAATCCTACTTGCCTTTCAGGGTCATTTTTATATACCAATTCCTCCGTAAAGCCCCTCCCACAGTAGTGGTCTCTAAAGGTGAATAAAATCGCCCTAGCTGGTTTGGCTAAGTGGATGGAGCATTGGTCTGCGGACTGAAGGGTCCTGGATTTGATTCCGGACGAGGGCACATGCTCGGGTTGCTGGCTCAATCCCCAGTAGGAGGCGTGCAGGAGGCAGCCGATCAGTGATTCTCTCGTCATTGATGCTCTATCTCTCCCTCTCTCTTCCTCTCTGAAATCAATAAAAATATATTTTTTTTAAAAAAAGGGTGTCACATTAAATAAAGCCTGTCCTCTTCCCCAGTCACTTACAGAAGTCACCAGTACAGACACTGAAAGACACAATGCTCACACAGTGAAATCCATACAGTGCCACTTGTACAACCTTAGTACCTGAATTAATCCAAATTCACTGAGGCTCCTGTTGAACTGCTTTCTCGTGCAGGCATATTCTGCAGTCATTTCTGAAGAAGAACAGAGTGTTTAAAAGAACAATTTTCTGGTTGTCCTACGATAATTTACTAAGGCTGTCATCATCACCTTCCAGCCCTCAGGCAGAAACTATGTGAAACAGTCTGCTGAGACCAAGCCCCCTGAAAGACAGAGCCCCTGCTTTCTAGCAAAGCCAGGCTGGAGGAGGGACTATCCACGCCCAGTGGTGCCCAGAGCACACAGGACAGACGTGAAGCACAATTTGAAGTCAGACATAGGTCTGAGTCTGGTACTTTTTCTTACCAGCTGGTAGCCCAAGACAAGCGACTTCACCTTCCTGAACAATACCACTGATCTCACAGAGTTGTGAAGACTGCACGATGCAGGTGGAAGGCGCCTAGCACCAAGTCATGCCCCCATAAACGCCCTAGACAGAAGTAGGGACTGGCTCACACCTGTCACAGCTGTTCATCCCCAAAGCGGGAAGGCGATCTGTTTTTGAAAACTTGGGCCTATGGCTTCAAAGTGCACAGATGTGAACACAAGCTGCGTCATGGTCCCAGCTGCGAAGGCACCCAACTGAATAGGGCAGCATCCCACCCAGTCAGCAGCCCCCGCCCCTACAGTCGGCATTCTCCAAACATTCCCACAGGTATGATCCAATCACAACTGCTTCTCATGGTGGGCTCAGATGGTAAACAGGCACCCACATTCACACATTTCCGGGACTTGGGATATCATCGTTCTACATCCTTTGGGGAGAGGCTGGCCGTGAGCAGCCCCACAAAGCTCTTGTACTGAGGAATTTCCGAATGGGAAAGAAATCCAGAGGACTTCAGGGTCTTGGGAGCAGCTCAGCAGAGTGAGACAAGCCCTGAGCTTGGCGTCTGACAGGACCAGCTTTTAGGCCCAGGTACATGGCCTTGGGCAAAACCCTTACCCTCTCTGAGCATCAGTCTCCTCATCTATAAAAGGAAGGTAAGAACCCAAAGCAAAGCCTTCCCATCCCACCTTGCCCTGAACTCTGAGGAACTTCATAAGCCCTCAGTGTATACAGCCGCTGGGTATCTCCCACCATCCGTGGCCAGTGCCCCCTGCATTTCCCACAAAACTAATGTAGTAATCATGTTCTGTGCCCAACAAAAACCTTATAGGGCTATTTTAAGTTTACTGGCAAAGGAAAATCCAGATTTCAGGCATCCTAACAGAAAAAACAAAGGGAAGATTGAGAGGCTGAGAGATCTGGGTTCCAAACCTGATCCCACTCCTCACCCACTGTGCAAAGAGTCACCTACAAAACGGGGATCTTGGGAGAACCAGGGCTAATGTTTACAGGTGTCTGGCTCACACTTGGATGCTCACTAAGTAGCTCTGCTCCTAGGGGTCAGAGCAGTTACCCGCTTCATCTCTGACAGAATGTCCACTCCCCTCCTCCTATCCTTTCTGAGCAGGTAAAATAGAGGAGTGCTGAAACATGAACACTCACCCTTTGGGGACAGACCGAGTACATTCTTTGATCTAAACCACAGCCCAGGTCCTAAACTTGAGTGAGACCATCTGCCCGATGTTCAGCACCGTCTGTCGTGAGCACATGGCAGAGCGTCCAGGCTGGAGGGGAGGCAGCAGGGGCGAGGCTGTGTCGCAAAGGGCTGCTGTCCCTGACATACTTACCGATTAATTTCTTGAGCATCCCGGCCACAGCACTGCCCATGCTGAACCGCCCACTGTTGAGGATGTTCATGGCCACCTGCAGAGAAAGCATGGGCTCACTGTGGATTCCACTCCCACAGAGTCCTGCTTGCCCATACTGTGCTGGGAACAGCCCAAGGGCCTGGAGGACTGAAGGTGACAGACCACAACAGTGCTTGTCTATTTTTACCAGAAGGTTTGAAAACAAAAGATAAGTCCCTAAAGAATTCTGTGCCAGTACTTGGGCTGAGTTAATCATCTTGCCAATCCTCACTGAGCAGGGAGAGAGCACAGTTCCAACACTTCAAAACAAGGTCACACCATCACTGCTGTGGCTCGGAGTCGCCTCCTAAAAAGGAACTGAATAACTTCGTTCTAAAGGAACACGTGAATCCTCTTAGGCCCCGGGAAGAAAAGAAAGAAAAGTATGCAAGTAAGACTTATTGGGTACATGCTGCCAGCTACTTACACCTTCCCAACATTGCTTCCGCATCAGGGTTCTCATTGTACAGATGAAGAACCTGAGGTTTAGAGAGACGAGGGGCTTCTCCCAAGGCCACACAGCAAACATCTGCCTGCATTTAGGCCTGTGCTCTCTCCACTGAACCAGCCCCTTACACTGCCATGACATGCTCCTCCTCCACCAAATTCCTACAATGATGACGTATTTCTTAAGGAGCTTTGTCAGTTTCTCTCCTCTTTATCAATTTTAACTTCCTACCTAATGCAGATGATGAGTGGCTTGTGATGAGGAACAGGCATACATTTGTGTGCACACACTGCTTCCTAAGTGTCTATCTATCTAGTCTATCTAGATTCATGGTGGTGTCCCCTTACCGACTACAGGGGGCACAGAGGCAAACAGCTGATTAGGCAACAGGTGGCCCGTGGTAATAATGGTGGAGTAAAGGGGGTACACAAGTCCAGTAGGAATGGGTGGGCATGTTTCTTTTGGTGTAGGAAGAGGGTATGTTGGGTAGCAAATGTTCCCACCCAAGAGATCCCTCAGCTAGGTCTACCTGGCCATCCCAGGGAGAAAGGGCATCCCAAGTCCAGCATTGAAAGGCAGGGCTGGGGTCTGGGGGTAGAAAGGTGTCTGTGAACGCTATAGTTTTCCTAAAAGCAAAACTGAAAATGCAATACTGCTTTTTATTGATGGCTTGCTTATGTGTGACTAGCATTATAAAATAGGCAAACCAATTTGCATTTTTGTTTACTTGTTAAATCAATGGTAGAATCCCGCAAAACAGATTCTGTGGGACTGGAGAGACTAGAAACAACTGCTCCAGTTACTGGGAAGTGCAAGTATTGGTTCTAAATATTCAATCCAAGGCAATTGGAAAACATGGAGGACAAGGCCAAACCTTGCACTGGATGGGGAAGGGAGCTTGGTTAAGTCACATCATATCATAGTGTTACATTCAGGTCCTGCCCTGCCTCTTTGGGGGGGTGGGGGGAGGAGAGAAGGGTGGAGCCTCTAACTCTAACTTCAGACTTGATGTCTCAGAATGTGGGAGGACACTGACCAGGACATGAAGAGGGAAGAGGAAATCCCATCTGTATTTCCTCTTCCCTCTTCTTAACTGGGCTCTCAAAAGCTAACTCATAGTTTTATGAACAAAATTTACTTCACAGCCCCTTCATGCTTAATTTTTCACTTAAAACAACAAAACGAAAATAAAAGGAGAAAATAATTTGATACTAGGTCTCATTTCCTGTGGATCAAAGACCTGATGGGTTTAGCCACAGCTGAAAAGGGGCTCACAAACTCAAAGACTGATCTTCCCCCCTAACCTCAGTCCTCTCCTCCTGCATCAGCACTTGCACTTTATCACCTTTTCTACTACAAAATAACTCCCTTCTATAATTCCCATAAGTACAGTCTAGATCTCAATTTTCCCAGATGCAAGATGCAACCCATTCTTTGAACAGCCTCTGTCAGTTAACTGCCTCTGTGCCCTAAGCAGTCTGACTACTGATAAAACCTGAAGGCACTAGAACAGTGATGGCGAACCTATGACACGCGTGTCAGAGGTGACACGCGAACTCATTTTTTTGGTTGATTTTTCTTTGTTAAATGGCATTTAAATATATAAAATAAATATCAAAAATATAAGTCTTTGTTTTACTATGGTTGCAAATATCAAAAAATTTCTATATGTGACACGGCACCAGAGTTAAGTTAGGGTTTTTCAAAATGCTGACACGCTGAGCTCAAAAGGTTCGCCATCACTGCACTAGAAGAAGAAGCTCTTACTTTCTTTTTTTAAAAAGATATTTTATTGATTTTTTACAGAGAGGAAGGGAGAGAGATAGAGAGTTAGAAACATCGATGAGAGAGAAACATCGATCAGCTGCCTCCTGCACACCTCCTACTGGGGATGTGCCCGCAACCAAGGTACATGCCCTTGACCGGAATCGAACCTGGGACCCCTCAGTCCGCAGGCTGATGCTCTATCCACTGAGCCAAACCAGTCAGGGCAGAAGCTCTTACTTTTATCTCTCATCAGCCACTCACTTTGATCATTTTGTGATCTCTGGAATCACTGAGGTGTGACACATTTTTTAGTAATTAAGCTGACTGGCAAACAATCCCACTAAATTAGTAAAGGGATTTATAAATCTATTTTTCTTTGCATATTAAAACAAAAATGTTTTACCTAACACAATGGGAAAAAATGTAATGCAGCGTCCGGAAGGTCTAGGGGCAGGGACATCCTCCACACTGAAGGGTAGACATTGGTCCAAATTCCCAGAAGGAAATTTGGCAACAAGGATCAGGAATTTAAAAACATTCACACCTTCTGACCCAGTAACTTCACTAGCGGTGTTTAAACTCATGAAAGAATTAGAAAAGTATGCAAAGCCCTAGCTGGTTTGGCTCAGTGAGTAGAACGTAGGCCTTTGGACTGAAGGCTCCCGGATTTAATTCCGGCCAAGGGCACATGCCTGGGTTGCGGGCTCGATGCCCAATGTGGGGCATGCAGGAGGCAGCCAATCAATGATTCTCTTTCATCACTGATGTTTCTATCTCTCCCTCTCCCTTCCTCTCTGAAATCAATAAAAATATACTAAAGAAAAGAACCCTTAAAAAAAAAAAAGAAAGAAAGAAAGAAAAAAAGTATGCAAAGATATATACAAGGATATATGCCACGCAATGTGGTTCTGAGTAGAAAAGAAGTGAAAACACTATTAAATTCCCAGTGCTGAGAACCTGGTAACATTTAACTTGGTATCACTACATGAAGCAATACTATGCAGCATTAAACACTTACAGCAATATACATTTACTGGCATAAAAAGATGATTATGTGGACCCCAAAGTAGAAAGATTCCTTTGATGTGAACCCTGAGAAGGAATTTATCTACTGAAATGAATTCCCCATGGTTAACCAAGGGCCTAAGTTTTATAAGTAAGAGCCTAGCAGGCATTTGCTGACAGGGGCTCCTCATGTACTCTATACCTCGAAGAACCTCAGACTGAACCCCTGCAAGGAAACCCTGGTTTGATCTTTTACCAAGGGACTGAGATCTGCCCTGTCCAATCAGAACTGCACATTTTGGACACCTCATTTATATAAAACAGACCTAATTGAGAGCCTGGGGGACAACTTTTGCTATAAAAGGGGCCTCCCCTTTGTCTTGGTGGAACACAATTTAGGCTCTTCCCTGAATCTGTGTCTCCTGGGCTGCAGCTCCTTTTGCTCAAATAAATGCTTTTAATTATTTTTTATAGTCTAAAATTAACTTTGGTTTACATTAGGATTATTGATAAATGAAAAAATGCAGACTATAGTACACATTCACACCAGATTTAAGGGACGAATGGTCTTTATAAAAATCTAGAAAGATAGCACAAAAATGTGAACAATGAATGCCAATCCTCTTGGGGACAGGTTTCAGAATTCATTTTTTTCTCTTTATCTATATTCTCTAACTTGCATATCTTCAGGGTGACAAACAAACCTATCACTGCCCCAGACTGCTGCTCCCATGTTTGTCCTTCCACCTCCACAACCCTTTGTTCCACATTCACCAAGTAGCATCCTGTCAGGAGCACTAGCTGATGGCATTTATCTGATTCTCAAGACATGGGGAGGAAGGTATTACTCTGTTCTCTGCTTCACAGCCAAGAGGGTAGAGGATCTTACCAGGGTAAAGATACTTAACTAAGTGATTCAGTAAATTAGGACAGGGCAACAACAACAACAAAAAGGACATTTAAAAACGGGCAATGGATTTGAAAAGACATTTTTCCAAAAATTGCAAATAAACACATGAAAAGATGCAGTATTAGTCATTAGGGAAATGCAAATCAAACCACAATGAGATATGATGTCACACACACTAAGATGGCTATCATTTTAAAAATGGACAATAACAAGTGTTGATGAGGATGTGGAGAAACTAGAACCCTCATACATTGATGATGGGAATGTAAAGTGGTGCAGCCACTGTGGAAAATAGCTGGGCAGTTCCCCAAAAAGTTAAATGTACAGTCACCATATGACCCAGAAATTTCACTTTTAGGTAAATACCCAAAAGAATTGAAAACATATTGTTCACACAAAAACTTGTACACAAATGTTCATAGCAGCATTATTGATAATGGCCAAGAGGTGGAAACAATAAGAAGGTCCATCAGCTGATAAATGAATAAACAAAATGTGGTCTATCCACACAATGGAATATTACCCAGCCTCTGAAAGGAATAACAAATGCTACCACTTGGATAAACTTTGAAAAAGTAATACTTCATATAAGAAGCCAAACACAAAAGGCCACATATATATAACATTTATATGATATGTCCATAAAAACAGAAATTAATATAGTGATTGCCAAGGGTTGGGGGAAACTGGAAATGGGAGGGATGGCATTTATTTCTGGGGTGATGGAAATGTTCTGGAATTAAACCATGGTGATGATTGCACAACATAGCGAATACACTAAAAACAACCAATGTGTACAATTGAAAACAGTGAATTTTATGTTATATGAATTATCTGTCAATAAAAATATAATAATACATCTGACTCAAAAACAAAACATCTTGGGGCTTCAGGACCCAGGGCTAGTCATTGGAGAACCTGTGCTTCTCCAGTGCCACTGGCCTGCTTTATCATGCGTGCTGGAGAGGAATCTTGTCCCTACTCAAGGCAAACAAAACCTCACTGATTAATGAAGAGACTTAGTTCTAACCACACACTTCCTCTACTGGGAGGCAATTTTTTCCCTTTCCACTTTGCTGATTTCCCAAAGGAGAACCACACATGGTCACCGGGCCAGCACAGGCTGGTCTGCTACAAGCAGGGATGATACAGAAAGCTAGGGCCAACAAACAGCACCATGAAACCGCACAGCAGTCACAGGAGCTGCTTCTGGCAACTCACCTTAAACCCACCTCCAACTTCTCCTAGAACATTTTCAATGGGCACCTTGGTGTTTTCAAAATGGACTTCACAGGCTGAAATACACAAAATTAAAGACTTGAGACAAAAACTACTCTGCACTTACCCACAGGCATGAAATTCATCCATTCATCCATTCATTCTACATCTACTGACAGGACAGTACAGAAAGACCAGGTTTCTGTCCACGTGGAGCTCACACCTTACTTAGGGAGATAAACTATAAACAAGATATTACAACACTGTTAAGTGAGACAGATAAACTAAATACAGCATTGTAACAGAAATGGAGGTTGGAGGGGCATGGGTAATACTATTTTTACTAAGGGTTTATGTCAGACTTTTCTAAGGTGAAGTTTTAAGGATGAGAAAGAGCCAGAGACAGAATAAAAAAGCTTGGCTCCCATTGCAAATGGGAGTATCGGTTCCATTTCACTCTGCTCAATGCAGCCAAACCCTGCACTGTGGCTCTGTGGAAGGAGATTTGCCTTTCTCTACCCACAATGCCAGGTCTGGCCATGTAACTTGCTGAGGCCAGGGCCATAGAGCCAACCAACATGAGCAGAGAGGCCTTCAATGTGCTGATCCAGTCTGGCTTGACTGCTTGGGCTCTTACGATCTTCTGTGAGAACTCACTCCAGCGTATTTAAGAGAACAAATGGCACACCTGAACCCAGCCCACAGCACCTGGTAACTGGGAGAGAAATAAACGCCCAGTCCTGGGTGGTTTCTCAGGCGAGTTACTGCAGTGATGGATGACTGGCAGACCTTACAGTGAACATGCACCTGGCGTGTTGGGAAGTGGAGGTCAATGTGATGAGAACAGTTAGGTAAGCATGGCAAGGTGAGGGAAGAGATGGGGAAAGGACAGACAGAGTCTTCTCCACTGTGTTCTCTGGAACAGCGTGCTTCTGAATGTTACGTTATAAAGAAATGGCTCCCGGCAACTAATGCCAGAGAAAAGGGAGGCTCAGGACAGGGAAGACCTGGCTCAAGTAGCCAAGCAGCAGCCAAACCAAGTGTGAGCAACCAGGGTTGCTAACCTATTCTATGATTACAGCTGTGTTCAAACAGCCTGGTTGTAAAATACAATGAAATACTCATCTCTCTGTAAATCAGTGCTGACCAGGGTCTCATGTATGGCTTAAGCACATGGGCTGTGAGGCCAAGGCCCTTCTCCTAACAGCTCTTGTTCCTTCACAGGCTGCTGGTGTGGGGAGGACCCTTTTTCCCTCTCTGACCTCATCTTGTGCCCCTCAACGCCCCCCTCCCCCCACATACACACACAGGGCCACTGCATAATCCCAGTGGGCACTACCTACCCAGACCTCAGTATGGACAGTGCCCCCACAGCAGTGTATAGTGGCAGCCCTGCTCTTTCTCTCCACCCTGGTCCCTCTGGCCACTTTTCCCCACTAGCACACTGAGCTCTTTCTTATCTCAGGGTCTCTGAGCCTGCTGCTTCCTCTGTTGGAACATTCATTACTCAACAGGCAGCACCAGTCATGGTGGGTAATATCAGTAATAGCAATAACTAACATTTTCAGCTTCCATGTGCACTCAGCATTTTACGTACATCGTAATGCTCCCTTCTCATGTCACCTCCATAATGAAGGTTCTATTATCATCCTTCTCCCCTTTTATAAAAATATTTTTATTGATTTCAGAGAGGAAGGGAGAGGGAGAGAGAGAAAGAAACATTGATGAGAGAGAATCATTCATTGGCTGCCTCCTGCACGGCCCCTACTGGCGATTGAGCCCGCAACCCGGGCATGTGCCCTTGACCAGAATGGAACCCAGGACCCTTCAGTCTGCAGGCGGACGCTCTATCCACGGGGCCAAACCAGCTAGGGCATCCCTTTTTTTAAGGTGAGGAAACTGAAGAAAAGCAAACTAACTTGTTCGAGGACACACAGCTTCTATGTGCCAGAGCCAGGTTAGAGCTCGGGCCCTCTGACACCCCCTCTCCCCGAGGCCAAGCAGATGTCATGGCAAATACCACCATTCAGAACACAGGGTCCCCAAGGACAAGGTGGCAGACAGAAGTGGGTCTGGAGGTGCCAGGGTGGTATGCAGTCTCTGAAGCCAGACTCTCCATGATCTGAAGTAGGAGTCCCACGAGGTAGAGTCCTATGAGGACACCACTGCATCTCTGGGCAGCCTGAGGGCCACTCACAAGACCCAGCCTCAAGTAAATCGAGTGCTGACCAGGGGCTACAAACAGGTCTGGGCAGGTAGAAAGGGAAGTGAGAGAAGGAGGGAATATGGGGTGTCCTGCAATGAAATATTAACCTAGGATACCCACTGCCCTTCTTCGTATCCACTATGCTTCCCTCACAAGGCTGAGAACTCCACAAGACTGTGACTGTTTCGCTAGCCTTAACATCACTGATGCTCAGAGCATGGAAAGGTGCACAGTGACTGTGGCATTCTTTTTTAATATAAATATAGTTGGTATACAGTATTATATAGACATTATTGTGATTCGACATTAACTTACAATGTAATCACCACACTAATTCTCGTAATAATTTGTGCAAAATTATCACATTATTGACTATATTTCCTTTCCCCATTTCACTCATCCTCCCACCATCTCCCTTCTGGTAACACACCTTTGGCTTCTGTTTCTATGAGTCTATTTTTGTTTTGTTTGTTCATTTGTTTTATTTTTTTAGATTTTATATATAAATGAAATCATTTGGTATTTTTCTTTCTCTGCCTCACTTATTTCACTTAGCATAATACCTTCTAGATCAATCCATGTTGTTGCAAATGGCAATATTTCATTCTTTTTATTGCTGTGTAATTTTCCATATGTATATACACAACACATCTTTACCTATTCATCTATCAATGGACACTTAGGTTGCTTCCATATTTGGGCTATTGTAAGTAATGCTGCAACACATATTGTAGTGTATATATAGTCATTCTTTTCAGAACAAGAACAAATATTCCTAAAATTTATATGGAACAATACAAAACCCCAAATAATGAAAGCAACCCCAAATAAAGAAGAACAAAGTTGCTGGTATAACGCTCCCTGATCTCAAACTACACTGCAAAGCTGTAATAATCAAAACAGCATGATACTGGCAAAAAAAGCAGACACATAGATCAGTGGAACAGAAATAAACGCTCACTTATATAGTCTATGACCAAAGAGGTAAAACATATACAATGGAGTAACAACTAATATAACCAATATAATACTGTATACCAACTATATTTATATTGAAAAGAATGCCACAGTGACTGTGCATCTTTCCATGCGCTGAGCATCACTGATGTTAAGGCCAGTATATAAGTGGTATTGGAAAAACTGGACACTCTCTCACACCATATACAACAATAAACTCAAGCCCTCGCCGGTGTGTTCAGTGGGTAGAAGGTCGGCCTGCCCACCAAAAGACTGTGGGTTTGATTCCTGGTTAAGGGCATAACCTGGTTTGCAGTTTTGATCCCTGGTCAGGAGGCAACCAACTGATGTGTCTCTCTCACATCAATGTTTCTTTTCCTCTCTTTCTCTTTCCCCCTCCCTCCATCCCTTCCATTCTCTCTAAAAATCAATGGAAAAATATACCCAGGTGAGGATTAAACAAAAACAAACAAATAAACAAACTCAAAATGGTTAAAGACTAAATCTCCTATAATAAAACATAGGAAACAAACTATTTGACATCAGTCTGAGTAATATCTTTTTGGATACAACCTCCCGAGCAAAGGAACCAAAAGCAAAAGCAAACAAATGGGACTATATCAAACTAATAAGCTCCTGTACAGCAAAGGAAACCTTCACCAAAACAAAAAGACAATCTACTGAATGGGAAAATATAATTGCAAATGATAAGGGGTTGATATCCAAAATATATAAGAAACTCATAAAAGTCAATCCCAAAAATTAAAAAATCTGATAGAAAAATGGGCAAAGAAAATAAAAAGTTATTTCTCCAATGAGAACATACAGAGAAAAGATACTCGTCACTAATCATCAAAGAAATGCCAATCGAAGCCACAATGTGAAATCACCTCACACGGAGGAAGAAAAAATGGCGGAGGCTTAGACGGACGTGTTGGTGCTTTGTCCCGGACCAGATAAGGGCGAGCAGCTGAAACGGGTAACATACAGCCCGAACAAGCAGAGGAGATTCAGCTGAGAGACAGTCTGCAGCCAGGAAAGACAGAGAACTCCTAGAAAATGGGGATGGTTAGAGATTGAGGCTGAAACCTCCCCCTGGGCGCCAGCTCAGCCGCGAGAC
>NW_005372150.1:141059-143554 GCF_000412655.1 Myotis brandtii
GAGGACACATATGTAATACCCTTTGTAATACTTATTATAATATTTAAAAAAAAAAAAAGAAATCACCTCACACTAGTCAGAATGGCTATTATAAAAAGTCAACAAATAACATGTGTTGGTGAGGATGTGGAGAACAGGGAACCCTTGAACTCTGTTGGTGGGGTGTAGCCCCTATGGAAAACAGTATGGCGATTCCTCAAAAACTAAAAATAGATATACCATACAACCCAGCAATTATACTTCTGGGTATTTGTTGGAAGAAAACAAGAACACTACTTTGAACAGATATATGCACCCCTATGTTCACAGCAGCATTATTTACAATATCTATCATGGCATTCTTAATTTGATGTTGCAAAAATATTTAAGTACAATCAAAACTACTTAAATCTAATTTTATCTCGACACTTGGATGGAGCTAAAGGATCTCTCTCTTTCTCTCTCTCTCTCTCTCTCTCTCTCTCTCTCTCTCTCTCTCTCACACACACACACACACACACACACACACACACACACACGAACACACACACAACTTACTGTTTGAGCCACGGATGCCTAACTTATCTTCAGGCTTCCCATTAGTGATTCCACCAAAGTCTCTCTCTACTATAAATGCTGTCATTTTGTCTTTTACTGAGCCGTCGGAATCAACAACATTGGTTTTAGCAAACACGGTAAAAATACTGGCAAGTCCTCCATTGGTGATCCAGACCTGAAGGAAAAAAGCAAAAGAACTTTGGAGAAAACCAAACTATCATGAGCCACCTCTAAGCCCCATCTTTGCCACAAGACATGCCAGCTGCCCATCGAACTTCAGGCTAGAGCAGTGATGGCGAACCTTTTGAGCTCGGTGTGTCAGCATTTTGAAAAACCCTAACTTAACTCTGGTGCTGTGTCACATATAGAAATTTTTTGATATTTGCAACCATAGTAAAACAAAGACTTATATTTTTGATATTTATTTTATCTATTTAAATGCCATTTAACAAAGAAAAATCAACCAAAAAAATGAGTTCGCGTGTCACCTCTGACACACGTGTCATAGGTTCGCCATCACTGGGCTAGACTGTAAAGCCCTGGGGAACCCAGTCTCTCCAGAGCAAGGATGTTGCCAAGAGACACAAGTGGCCGTGTGTGTGTGTGTGTGTGTGTGTGTGTGTGTGTGTGTTGGGCGGGAGGGTGTAGAACAGTGGTTCTCAACCTTCCTAATGCCCCGACCCTTTAATACAGTTCCTCATGTTGTGGTGACCCCCAATTTCATTGTTACAAATTGAACATAATTAAAGCATAGTGATTAATCACAAAAACAATATGTAATTATATATGTGTTTTCCAATGGTCTTAGGCGACTGCTGTGAAAGGGTCATTCGACCCCCAAAGGGGTTGCAACCCACAGGTTGAGAACCGCTGGTGTAGAAGAATAGCCAATGGTACTAAGATGGTTCAAGCTCTAGCACTAAACAAATGGGTTTTCTCAAGAAAGGGGAATAGGGACAGAAAGGAGCAAGGAAACGGGGTGGAAGAAATAGCAGAGGAAGGGAGAGGTAAACATCGAAACTTCTCAACACAATGTATGGAACCTATTTGGATCTTAATTCAAGCAAATGATTGGAAAAATAAAAAGGTAACCACAGAAATAGTCATAGAAATTTGAATGATAACTAGATAGTAAGGAATTATAAATTTTTAAAATTGTGTTAATGGTATTATAATTAAAAAGAAAATTCCTGCCTTTTAGCTGAAACAGTATGGATGCAATCCAGAGGTGGCAATGCTGACAGAGAAACAGGACTGGCTAAGAAGAAATAATTGCTGAAGATGGTGAGGGTACATAGAAGTTCACAGTACTGAACTTAAAAACAAACAACCAACAGTAGATCAGGGAAGTAGTTGGTACTATGGAAACATATAGATTGTGGAGCCAGAACTTCTTGGCTCCAATCCTGGCTCTGTCACTAAGCATAGGATGTCTGCAGAACCTCTTTGAGACCCAGTTTCTTCTTTCAAAAAAAGAAAGTAGCATCCACCCAAGAGGTGATGGGCAAAAGATGATGTGCAGTCCCTGGTGCGTGGAAAGTGGTCAGTGAGACCACTGACCTAGGGGAGAAACCAAGATGGCGGCATAGGTAAACACCTGAAATTGCTGCCTCCCACAACCACTTCAAAACTACAACTGAAAGACAAAACGGACATCATCCAGAACCACAGGAAGGCTGGCTGAGTGGAAATTCTACAACTAGAAGGAAAGAGAAAAGCACACTGAGACTCAGAGGAGGTGCGGAAGTAAAGTGCAGAGGTACGGAGGCGCATGCGGCAAGGGCTGGCAACTGAGGACACGGTTGTCTTTTTCAATCAGGAGGGAGTCTCAAGCTCCGACTGCTCTGAACTCCAGTTCCGGGCGAGTCTCTGGGGACCCAGACTCATACGGGGAGAAACTGGACTGTCTGGCAGCGGGCAGAACTCGAGGGCGGCTTTCTCTCAGAGGTGCTTGCAGC
>NW_005372150.1:145403-150704 GCF_000412655.1 Myotis brandtii
GGGGGGGAGGGGAAAGAGGAATAACTGTAATAGTCTGAACAATAAAGATTTAATTTAAAAAGAAAAAAGAAAAAAAGAAAGTGGTCAGTGAGTGGTAGTGAAGGTTATGACTGAGATCCCGGTGAAGTCATGGAGCTGTACCTTGGAGCCGTTCAAGATATAGTGCTTCTTATCTTCACTTAGAGAGGCCCTAGTCCGGATGGAGGCAGCATCGCTTCCACTGTAGGGACAGAAACAGGCTGTTGAGGAGAGCAATGCTGGAAATCAATAAGAATGGTTTAGAAGGCCCAAAAACAAAGGTTTTTACTTTAATACAGGAGTTGGCAAATGTTTAAAATACACAGGGCCAGATTATAAATATATTCAGCTTTTCAAGCTACAGGATACCTGTCCCAACTCCTCAATTCTGCAACTGTGGCATAAAGGCAGCCACAGACAATTTGTAAACGAGCAGACATGTTCCAGTAACACTTTGTTTACAAGGGCATGTACCTGGGTTGCAGGTTCAATACTTGGCCCTAGTCAGGAGGCAACCAATAGATGTGTCTCCCTCACATCAATGTTTCACTATCTCTCTCATCTTCTCTCCTCCTCCCTCACTCCTTTCCACTCTAAAATTCAATGAAAAAAATATCCTTGGATGAGGATTAACAACAAACACATGGCCAACCCCTATTTTATCACTTCAGATAAAGAAGCAGTGAAAAATAGTGGGCTTAGGTTTAAACATGAAAATGTGTGCTCAAAATAGACTCATCTAAACTCCTATGAGAATGAGTTCTGGGCACTCAGGTGGAGGGAAGCAAGATGAAGTTCAGTCCAAGTAGCAGACTTGGCATCAGAAGTCCCGGGTCCTATGCCAACCTTGTTAGATCCTAGCTGTGTGACCTTGGGCTTATCATAAACCTCATTGAACCTCAGTTCCTAATCTGTAAAATAGAGACATTACCACGCACCCTCCATACTCTGAAAGTTGCTATGAAGCCTTGAAAGGAGGTGTTGCAAACCACAAAATAATTATTTAATAGGTGCTGTCAGATTTGTTAGCTCACTTATAACTCTCACTAGGAGAGAAAAATAAAGACAAGAGAACTGGCAAGAAAAGTTACTGAGTTGACTCTTGGAAAAATACAGAGAAAGAAGAAATAAAAGTCACCATCTATTCAGCAAAAACTACAGCCCCCCTCCCAGTGCACCCTGGAAGACGCTGTTCCAGGGCAGCTCATGCCAAGCAGACCTGGCCGGCTCCGTCAGGCAGAAGGCGGCAATGTGTTCTCCTGATGCCAGTTTGGGCAGATATTTGGCCTTCTGCTCTTCACTACCGGCCAAGATGATCCCCTAAACAAGACACACAGGCTGATTTTAGCTTTGGAGAGAGAACACTAAAATACGCTGTAGAACATGGCTTCTGAAGGTAATCCTTACTTCATGCAAAAGGAAACACTGAGTCAGAGCTAGTAGCCTCAGGTAAAAAGTCGGGAACCAGACTGCAAAGGACCTACCCTAAAGTGCACACTCCAGAGGGGCCGGGCCTGGAGGCCCAGCAGAGCTTTGGGGTCAGATTCAGGGATTTTCATTATAGCCCCCATTTCCTAGCTGGGTGGTCTTGGGTAAGGGATGTCCCCTCTCTGAGCTCCCATCTCCTCACCCACACACAGGGGATAATTCTACCCACTGCAGGGATGGTTTGGATGAAAAAATGTGAAGAGGTGGGAATGCTAGAGCCATACCAGGCATAAAGGTGTTCAGTCAATGTCAGAACTGTCCCACCCCCTTCTTGGTGCTGAATGGGCATGTCCACTCTTCCCACCGAGAGACTGTATACAGCACACACACCCTGAGAGTGAGGGAGCCAAGCATGCTGTGCACTCAGCTCACTGTGGTGTCTACATTGAGCAAAAACAACCCAAGTAATTGGATTGTTGATAAGAGTGGTGTGACCCTGGACCTGCCATAAAATGTTCTGAGCCCAGTGGGGTGAGGAAGACCAACAGCAGGGAGGACCTGCTCAGGCCACAGGTGAGTGCTCAAGAGCTCAATGGGGGAGGTTCACATCCAGTCTGAGGTGAAGACAGGCTCCGTGGAGGCAGCAGCATCACAACTGGACCTCTAAAGGGCAGGTCAAAGGCAATGGGGACAGGAGGAAGATTCAAAGGGAAGGAACAGTGCAAAGAGCCACTGCTTGTGCAGGGACTGAGCACTATCCAGCAGGGCTGAGAATGGGTGTGCACAAACGAGGCACTGCAGGGCGAGGAGACAGGTGCAGGCTAGGCCCTCCTCCCAAACCCTGAGACAGCAAGCACAATTCACTTCCTGAAGGTCTTCTGGAGTCATAGAAAGCATCCCCAGATACTTGACCTTGAGGCCAATGGCCTGGTGTGCTGCCAGGGTCACAGCAATTGACCCGTCCAGGCCGACAATCTCCCCTAGCCGCGCATACATGGTGTTGGAGAGGCCCAGGCCACCTAGAGGAGAAACAGACCAGTTTTACTTATAGTCCAGTCCTAAATTCCTCCCATTAAAGGCAAATGGCTTTACTGGTCTTTTCTGATTATGAAAGAATGACAGGCCCTAGCCGGTTTGGCTCAGTGGATGGAGCGTCGGCCTGAGGACTGAAGGGTCCCGGGTTCAGTTCCGGTCAGGGGCATGTGCCTTGGTTGCGGGCATGTTCCCAGTGGGGGGTGTGCAGGAGGCGACTGATCGATGTTTCTCTCTCATTGATGTTTCGGGCTCTCTGTCCCTCTCCCTTCCTCTCTGTAGAAAACCAATAAAATATATTTTTTAAAAAAATTTAAAAAAAGAAAAAAGAATGGCAGATCACCATTTTTAAAAAAAATCACAATACAGAAAGGTACAAAGAAAACAAAAGTCACCCATAAACATCATTCATATTTTTGTGTATATCTTGTCAGACTTTTCTAGGCATATGAGCATATATAGATTTATTTTTAACATAGAAGTATATAATCTATAATACAAAAATATAAAAATATCCTTACATCATTTAATATGTTGTGATTATCTCCTGTCAGATATAGATCTTTGTGAATCAAAGAGCTTTCCAGGGTCTCATTCCAGAGTCCAGTGGACTCCAGGACAGATATTATTCTGCGTGGTACTATTAACATTTTAGGATGGATCATTCTTTGTTGCGGGGACTGTTCTGTGCACTGTAGGATGTTTAGCAGCATTCTTGGCCTCCACCCACTAGATGCCAGAAGTCCCCCTCCCCACAGTTTGACAACCAAAAATTCTCTAGACATTGTCCAATGTCTCCTGAGGGACAAAATCATCCTAGCTGGGAATCATTATTCTGGAGTAAAAAGACAAAGATTAAAGAAACAAAAACAAAACCTTCACTGAACTTACATATTTTGCATTTCATCTTCAACTTCCACAGGTGGCTGAGTGACCATATGTGCATCTTACAAATGATGAACTGAGGCCTAAGATCATGCGGCCAAAATGTAGCAGGGCTGGGGCGCTGTCACTGGAGCCACCATTCACATACAAAGGGAGGGCTGAGTCCCTGCAGAGATGTGGACTGGCCCTGCCTAGTGTGTAGTCCATGGGTTCAATGGTGGCACTAGGAAGGCCAGGGCTCTGCAGTACCACTTCCCCCCTTTCCACCTGTTTCAATCAAAACACTTTTATTTATTTCATACTAGAGGCTCGGTGCATGAAATTTGTGCGGGGGGGGGGGGGTCCCTCAGCCTGGCCTGCACCTTCTCCAATCTGGGCCCCTCAGGGGATGTCTGACTGCCGGTTTAGGCCCAATCCTTCACCGGCAGTCGGACAGCTCTCTCACAATCCGAGACTGCTGGCTCCTAACTGCTCACCTGCCTGCCTGCCTGATCGCCCCCTAACCGCTCCCTTGCTGGCCTGATTGATGCCTAACTCCTCCCCTGCTGGCCTCATCGCCACCAACTGCCCTCCCCTCCTGGCCTGTTCACCCCCAACTGCCCTCTCCTGCCGGCCCGATCGCCCCCAACTGCCTTCCCCTGCCTGCCATCTTTGTGGTAGCCATCTTGTGATGACGTCGCACAAGGGTGTGACACCACCTAGGCTTTTATTATATAGGATACTGAGGGAATCAATTTTGTTTGTTAAAGAAATAAATTCCAATGTCCCCCCCCCCCCGACCACCACCCTCGGAAAGTTATCACTAAAGTCATGGGGATAGCAATCATATGCAAAAGGATGACATGTGGGTGGAGACTGCTGGCCGACAGACCTGGTTGGCCGCAGGGAACCAGGAAGGAAATGCAGGCTCAGTTGGTAGAAAGGCCTCCATTTCCCTGGATGGAAGTTTCTAACCACTCCCTAAAATGCTCCAGACTGGAAACAGTTCCCCAAAACTTTGGGGGCATGAACATAAGGTTGCTTTTTTCCAAAGAAAGGGGGGGAAAGAAGCCCCAAATATGGCCATTAACATCTCATGAAAGAGCAATTTCATATCAGAAAGTAGGACATAAAACAAGAATAAGGGATGGAAAGTTCTGCAATATCACACCAACATAGCCATGCATGTGTATATACACCCAATACATGCTGGCATATTAGATATGCAGATGTAAAAGACATATCCCAATTTTACAAAGAAATTGTTTGGGAGAAAAATTAAGTCCTTTTCATCAATCAATAAATGATTTAAAAATTATCTTGAAGGGGAAATATATATTACTACTAACCTGATTATGTCTAGAGCAGTGGTTCTCAACCTTCTGGCCCTTTTAATACAGTTCCTCATGTTGTGATCCAACCATAAAATTATTTTCATAGCTACTTCATAACTGTAATGTTGCTACTGTTATGAATCATAATGTAAATATCTGATATGATGCAGGATGGTCTTAGGCGACCCCTGTGAAAGGGTTCGACCGCCAAAGGGGTCGCGACCCACAGGTTGAGAACTGCTGGTCTAGAGCAGTGATGGCGAACCTATGACACGCGTATCAGAGGTGACACACGAACTCATTTTTTTGGTTGATTTTTCATATATTTAAATGCCATTCATATTTAAATGGCATTTAAATATCTTACCTAATAACAGACAAACATGGTAATTGACCATACCTTCGCTATGCCTCCCATTGGCTAATCAGTGAGATATGCAAATTAACTGCCAACAAAGATGGCGGCCGGCAGCCACGGAGCTGGAACGAGCAGGAGGCTTGCTTGCTCCAGTGATGGAGGAAGCCAAGGTTCCCCGCCTGCCGTGGCCTGGCTCTGAGCTCCGAAAGCAACAAAGTTTCAATTATAGAAGCTAAACAAACCCCAGATACCTGCTTTCAGCAGGCC
>NW_005372150.1:151471-156911 GCF_000412655.1 Myotis brandtii
ACTGCGAGAGGGCACAGGCCGGGCTAAGGGACACACCCCCCCCCCCGTGCACAAATTTTTGTGCACCGGGCCTCTAATATAAAATAAATATTAAAAATATAAATCTTTGGTTTTACTATGTTGCAAATATCAAAAAAATTCTATATGTGACACGGCACCAGAGTTAAGTTAGGGTTTTTCAAAATGCTGACATACCAAGCTCAAAAAGTTCGCCATCACTGGTCTAGAGGCTTCCCCCTGATATTTGCTTACTCCAAGCACTTATATTTTCCAGTGGATGACAGACCAACCACCACTCTCCAGCTCTACCCCCACCTGCTTGCTAACTAGTATTCAATGCAGCCCGTGTGTTATGGCAGATAACTCCCCTGTCACTTGTGAGTTATAATACTGACAAGTCTCAGGTGTCTGAAAGAATGCAGTCTCCCCCTACCTCACTCAGAGGCTGCAGATTTCTGTTAAGAAATAGAAAGTCTGGCTGTAGAGGTCTGTGCTGTGAATTCCAACACTTGTGGGGGAGCAACATCCATGATTATTTTATGTCTTCTGTATAAAAGAATATTTTTCTACATTTGGAAATGTGATGAAAGGTCTTTTATACAATGACAAGTAAGATACACCATTTAGGCTGGCCGTTGTGGCTTAATGGTTGAGCATCGACCTATGAACCAGGAGGTTACAGGCACATGCCTAGGTTGCAGCTCAATCCCCAGTGGGGGGACATGCAGAAGGCACCCTATTGATGATTCTTTTTCATCACTGATGTTTCTTTCTCTCTCTCCCTCTCCCTTTCCCTTCCTCTCTGAAATCAATAAAAATACACCTTAAAAAAAAAGATACACCATTGAACAGTTTAAAGCAAAGCAATAAACATACATATAATGTAAGATTTAGCCTGATTAAGCTATGCCTCAGAATCAAGGAAATTAGATATCACACTAATTTGTCCTAAATTTTCACATTTTGTCTCACAATGGACCAGTTCCAGGATGGGTACTTATTCTACAAACATTGAGGGTCCCCTACTTATGGCTGCCCAACTTGGGGTGCAGGGGCTGGGTGGTATAACTTTAGTCTCTTAGGTAAAACAGGGAAGAAGATAGACCAGCGGTTCTCAACCTGTGGGTCGCGACCCCTTTGGGGGTAGAATGACCCTTTCACAGGGGTCGCCTAAGACCATCGGAAAACACATAAATAATTACATATTGTTTTTGTGATTAATCACTATGCTTTAATTACATTCAATTTGTAACAATGGAAATACATCCTGCATATCAGATATTTATTTACATTACGATTCATAACAGTAGCAAAATTACAGTTATGAAGTAGCAACAAAAATAATTTTATGGTTGGGGGTCACCACAACATGAGGAACTGTATTAAAGGGTCGCGGCATTAGGAAGGTTGAGAACCACTGAGATAGACCATCAAGACAAGCTCCTGGATTCTGTGATTTGCTATGCAAACCTAATTTAAAATATGGCTGGAAAAATGCCCCAAATACTAAAAACCTCCAGATGAACAGCTACACCCATGAAATACACCCAGCGCTAAAAGCACGACTAACTCTCCCCTAAACTCCTGCCCCATAGCTGATCACAATGGGAGCAGCCCCAGCCAGCAAAGCCTCAAGAAGAGGGCTCAGAGAAGTGGGTGCAGGCTGAGAACCTAGAGCCACACTTTCATGTCAAAAGGGCCTGAGAGTAAAAACTGTGTGTGGGTGTGCATGCCCATGCATGCGTATGACTGTGTCTGTCTCTGAGACACTGTCTATCCCTCTCCCTGCACACAATTCTTGCCTGTCCCCTTAATCCCACAGAACCGGGATGACCACCTCTAGATTAGGCAAAAAAAGAAACAAGTGATCAGCCAAATCTGATAAACAGAATTACTCTGGGATCCTGAGGAGAAAGACAAGGTCTTTCACTTGGGGGCTTAAAATGTCACTATGAAGCTCCACAGATGCTATGCACAGTCCAGAGGACACAGAGCCTGCTCGAAGGTCCCTAGTAAAATCCCCCACAGGCCACAGGTTCGAGAACAATTCAGTCTGTTTAATACCAATACACTTATTACAGCAAAACTGAACACTCACTAGCATTAGGTCTGTAATGGAACAAGTTAGGGTTTTTTAGATGTACCTTGTGCCCTACAGCCTTATGCCTTACTCCTCTGCACCAGTATGAGAAGCCAAACCCTGGCACATGAACTCTCACCACACATTTATCCCTCCAACATGAAGCGTAAGTGGCTCCAAGGGCAATTCCTATGCCAGAGACCAAAGGACTATACAGTGGAGATGACAATGCAATCAGCTCCTGCAGTGGTCTCTGGTCCATTCCAGAGGGAAAAAAAGCACACTTTCTGCCCTGAGCCAGTCCACACACACTCACTAACCAGCCATCTGGTATTCAGCCAATGACAGATGTTTTTATTAATTCCAGCTGTTTTACAGCTCGATCTTGGACATACTGCACTTAAAAGGCCACCCTTCCCCAAAATAACTCTTTTTTTAAACAAAAATAGAGTACTTTCTTAAGAGACAGACAACCAGCAGGCGGAAAAAAAAAACTTACCATATTCTTCTGGGACTTGCATCCCAAAAAGCCCCAGGCTCTTCAGTTTCTCCAATGTTTCTATTGGGATTTTTCCCTCCTGATCAATTTTTCGAGAGTCCACTACCAAGAAGAAATATCTTGATTAAACAAAATATAAGTGATGTTTATAAAAATAAACAGAACAACTTTTTGTATAGTATACAACCCCAGTTTCAAAAAGTTTAAAACTGGAAATTATCTAGTCATGGTCATTTAGCATGCTTTTAATTTTACCTAATTACACCAGAAAGAACTGTATTTTGAAAAATTACCAATACCAGGGTATATTGTTTCTTAATCAGGGTGCTATTCACATGGCATGGCTGCACAACATTGTAAATATACTTAATACCACTGAATTGTATACTTAACAAGGATTAAAATGTAAGTTTTATGTTATGCATATTTTACCACAATAGAAAAAAAGAATAGCAAGGTATTTAAGGTTTATGATGAATGCAGAAATAAAATGTATGAAATAGCACTTAGGCCAGGAAAGCGAAAATGTTGTAATGCTCTTACATGAGACATGAAGTGGTATACTGGTAATATTGGTAAGACATGTACTATAAACTCTAAAGCAACCACTGAAAAACAAAAGGTATTACTAATAAACCAACAAAAGAGATAAGGTGAAATAAAAAACACTCTATTAATCCAAAAGAAGGCAGATAAAAAAAGAAAAAGGGAAACAAAGAAGAGATGGGACAAATAAAAAAATAGCTAGATGATAGAGTTAAACCCAACTATGTCAATAATAACCTATACTAATAAAAGGGTAATATGCTAATTAGACCTGACATCCTTCTGGATGTCCTTCCGGACATAGCCACGGTGGCAGGGGACAAGGCAGAGGAGGTTAGGGGGCGATCAGGCCGGCAGGGGAGAGCAGTTAGGGGGCGATCAGGCTGGCAGGGGAGAGCAGTTAGGGGTGATCAGGCCGGCAGGGAAGAGCGGTTAGGGGCAATCAGGCAGGCAGGCAGGAAGGTGAGTGGTTAGGAGTCAAGGGTCCCGGATTGAAGAGGGTGCAGGCGGGCTGAGGGACCACCCCCTCCGTGCATGAATTTTATGCACCAGACCTCTAGTATTAAAATAATCATATATCAAAGATCAATCAAAAGGCAGATTGTCAGACTGGATTTTAAAAGACAACATTCAACTATGCTGCCCTGTAACAGATCCACTTTATTATTTTTACTGTATACCTTTATTTCGAAATATTATCAAATTTAAAGAAAAGTTGCAAAAATAGTATAGAGTTTCTGTATACTCTTGACCCAGCTTCTCCTAATGCAACCTTATAGAACCACAGTAAAACTATCAAAATTAGGACACTGACATTCATATACTATTATTTAGTAAATTACAGAATTAATTTAAGTTTCATCAGTTTTTCTATTAATGTCTTTTTTCTGTTCCAGGATCCAATCCAGGATCCCACACTGTATTTAGTTGTTATGTCTCTTTAGAATCCTTCAGTCTGTGATGGTTCTTATTCAGTCTTTTCTTGTCTTTTATGACTTTGACATTTAAAGCATTATTCCTCTGTAGCAATTTAGATTTGCCTGTTTTCCAAAGATTAGATCAATGTTATGTATTTTGGGAAAGAAGACAACAAGGGTGATGTGCCCTTCTCAGTGTATTATATCAGAGTATACGAGACATAATTAAGTCTTATAACTGGTGATGCTAACTTGATCACCTGTTTAAGGTGGTGCCAGCCAAAATTCTCCACATAAAGTTACTCTCTCGTCTGGCCAGTGTGGCTCAGTGGCTGAGCATTGACCTATGACCTAGGAGTCATGGTTCGATTCCCGGTCAGGGCATATGCTGGGATTGCAGGCCCAATTCCCAGTGTGGGGTGTGCAGGAGGCAGCCAATCAATGATTCTCTCTCATCACTAACTCTCCCGCTCCTTTCCTCTCTGAAATCATAAAAATATATATTAAAAAAATAAAGTTATTTTCCCTTTGTAATTAATAAATATCACAGGGAGGCCAGCCAATGTGATTCAGTGATTGAGCATTGACCTATGAACTAGGAGGTCACAGTTCAATTCCCAGTCAGGGCACATACCCAGGTTGTGGGCTTCAGCCCCCGTGGGGGGCATTTAGGAGTCAGCCAATTAATGATTCTCTCTCATCATTGATGTTTCTATTCCTATCTCTCTCTCCCTCTCCCTTACCTTCTGAAATCAATAAAAATATATTTAATAAATGTTATAGGGGAACTACTTTGCAATTATATAAATAAACTGTTTCCCCTCAAACTTTCATCCATTCATGTTTTACTAAAGTGTGTGCTTCATGGTAATTTTTGTTGTTGTTGTTAATCCTCACCCAAGCATATTTTTCCATTGATTTATAGAGAGAGTAGAAGGGAGAGGGAGAGACAAAGAGAGAGAAACATCGATGTGAGAGAGACACCATTGACTGGTTGCCTCCTGCACAGACCTGCAACTGAGGCATGTGCCCTTAACCAGAATCAAACCCAGGACCCTTCAGTCTGAGGGCTGACACTCTATCCACTGAGCCAAACAAGCTAGGACATTATGGTAATTTTGTATTCCAAAATTCCAGCTATGTTTATTAAGTGGAGAAGAAACCCACTTTGCATATAAAAACACATTATCAGTCAAGAGAATGAAAAAAGACATATCATGCTAACACTAATTCAAAGACAGCTGTAGTTGCCATATTAACATTAGAGGTTGATGGAGAAACCAAGATGGCGGCATAGGTAAACACCAGAGATTGCTGCCTTGCACAACCACTTCAAAAATACAACTAAAAGACATAACGGACATCATCCAGAACCACAGGAAGGCTGGCTGAGTGGAA
>NW_005372150.1:156995-159909 GCF_000412655.1 Myotis brandtii
CTGGGAATCAGCCATAGCTGCTTGCTCCGCCCTGTTGATTCTGAGACCCCGCCCCATCCAGGCTGCTGCAAAGCCTTTTGCATATGAATGCCCGGGTCCTTTACAATCTGACAACTACCTAACAAATTGCAGCTGGGCCAGACAGACCCAGAACTTCCAAGAGAAGGCCCAAGGCCCCACAGCAGCTTGCATTGCTTCTCAGCTGGGCCTCATCTGGGCACCCCCAAACCCCCAAAAAAGGAAGGGGAATCTGCATATCTCTTCATAGCTCCTGCTGGGTAACCTCAGGAAGAGGCTTAATTAGCACCTCCTTAGATCCAAGAGCCAGTGTACCCAGTGGTCAGAGTGGGACCACCCAGATTACAACTCCTCAGATTCATAAGGAACACACTCAGGGGGCAGACTCAGTGAGCACCAAAGCCCCACTGAAGCAAGTCTTGCCCCAGAAGGGTGTCTTCAGCACAGAAGTTCTCCCACTGCAGACACAGCTGATTCTCACTGCCAATTGGCCTGGAGGTCAATTCCTCCCAGTGACACCTAAAACAATCAAGGCATAACTACAACAAGACTGTGCACAAAGCCCACAAGGGGGTGCACCAAGAGTGTCCACCTCAGGTAACTGGGGAGGCTGAGCCACTGGGCCCTGTAGGACACCTAGCACACAAAACCACTCTACCAACACAGGGAAGCAGACAAAATGCGAAGACAAAGAAACAGGTCACAAATGACAGAAATGGAGGACAGCAAACGACTGGATATAGAGTTCAAAACCACGGTTCTAAGATTTTTCAAGAATTTTATGGAAACCGCCGATAAATGTATTGAGATCCTTAAGAAATCTAGTGAGACCCTCGATGTTGTGATAAAGGACCAACTAGAAATTAAGCATACACTGACTGAAATAAAGAATATTATACAGACTCCCAACAGCAGACCAGAGGATCGCAAGAATCAAGTCAAAGATTTGAAATGCGAAGAAGCAAAAAACACCCAACCGGAAAAGCAAAATGAAAAAAGAATCCAAAAATACGAAGATAGTGTAAGGAGCCTCTGGGACAACTTCAAGCGTACCAACATCAGAATTATAGGGGTACCAGAAGAAGAGAGAGGGCAAGATATTGAAAACCTATTTGAAGAAATAATGACAGAAAACTTCCCCTACCTGGTGAAAGAAATAGACTTCCAAGTCCAGGAAGCGCAGAGAACCCCAAACAAAAGGAATCCAAAGAGGACCACACCAAGACACATCATAATTAAAATGCCAAGAGCAAAAGACAAAGAGAGAATCTTAAAAGCAGCAAGAGAAAAAAAGTCAGTTACCTATAAGGGAGTACCCATACGACTGTCAGCTGATTTCTCAACAGAAACTTTGCAGGCCAGAAGGGAGTGGCAAGAAATATTCAAAGTGATGAATAGCAAGAACCTACAACCAAGATTACTTTATCCAGCAAAGCTATCATTCAGAATTGAAGGTCAGATAAAGAGCTTCACAGATAAGGAAAAGCTAAAGGAGTTCATCACCACCAAACCAGTATTATATGAAATGCTGAAAGGTATCCTTTAAGAAGAGGAAGAAGAAGAAAAAGGTAAAGATACAAATTATGAACAACAAATACACATCTATCAACAAGTGAATCTAAAAATCAAGTGAATAAATAATCTGATGAACAGTATGAACTGGTGATTATAATAGAATCAGGGACATAGAAAGGGAATGGACTGACTATTCTTGGGGGGGAAAGGGGTGTGGGGGATGCGGGAAGAGATTGGACAATAATCATGCACCTATGGATGAGGACAGTGGGTGGGGAGTGAGGGCAGAGGGTGGGGTGGGAACTAGGTGGAGGGGAGTTATGGTGGGAAAAAAGAGGAACCAATGTAATAAATCTGAACAATAAAGATTTAATTTAAAAAAAAAAGATTGTTGAACAAAAAAAAAAAAAAAGAGGGTGCTAAAAGCAAAAAGACAGTGTCTGACAGTGGTCAGCACCTAACTACTTAACAGGAAACCCAAATGTGGCAGACAGAACAGAAGAATGGGGTCCTAAACAAGCTGGGGTCCTAACATGGGACATTAAAACTTGCCTGAAGTGAATGACACTTCACTTTTTAGTTTGATTTTATTTATATACTAGAGGCCTGGTGCATGGATTCCCTCTCGCAATACGGGAACCCTCAGGGGATGTCAGAGGTCCGGTACACAATTTTGGCCCGATCCCCGCAGGCCAGGCCGAGGAACATCACTGATGCACGAATCCATGCACTGGGCCTCTAGTATACATATTAGATCTTTGGCTAATCTTTTCCCACACTCTCCCCTTCCCTCTGAGATTTATCAGTCTGTTCCATGTTTCCATGCCTGTGCATTAAGCGTCTGCCCCCTGGTGGTCAGTGCGCATCATGGCTACTGGTTGGTCACGTAGGTGCAATATACACACACATACACACACTAGAGGCCCGGTGCACAAAAATTTGTGCACTCGGGGGGGTCCCTCAGCCCAGCCTGTGCCCTCTCACAGTCTGGGACCCCTTGGGGGATGACCACCTGCTGGCTTAGGCCCGCTCCCTGGGGGATTGGGCCTAAGCTGGCAGTAAGACATCCCTCTGGCAGCCCGGGAGCCATCAGGGGGATGTCCACTTGCCAGAGGGGAGCAGGCCTAAGCTGCAGTCTGACATCCTTAGCGCTGCTGAGGAGGCGGGAGAGGCTCCAAACCACCACCGCTGTACTGGCAGCCGTCAGCCTGGCTTGTGGCTGAGCTGAGCAGCCCCTGTGGGAGTGCACTGACCACCAGGGGGCAGCTCCTGCATTGAGCATCTGCCCCCCTGGTGGTCAGTGTGTGTCATAGTGACCAGTTATTCCCAGTTGTTCTGTTGTTAGGGTCAATTTGCATATTACCCTTTTATTATATAGGAG
>NW_005372150.1:179152-179896 GCF_000412655.1 Myotis brandtii
AGCCTGTGCCCTCTCACAGTCTGGGACCCCTTGGGGGATGACCACCTGCTGGCTTAGGCCCGCTCCCTGGGGGATTGGGCCTAAGCTGGCAGTAAGACATCCCTCTGGCAGCCCGGGAGCCATCAGGGGGATGTCCACTTGCCAGAGGGGAGCAGGCCTAAGCTGCAGTCTGACATCCTTAGCGCTGCTGAGGAGGCGGGAGAGGCTCCAAACCACCACCGCTGTACTGGCAGCCGTCAGCCTGGCTTGTGGCTGAGCTGAGCAGCCCCTGTGGGAGTGCACTGACCACCAGGGGGCAGCTCCTGCATTGAGCATCTGCCCCCCTGGTGGTCAGTGTGTGTCATAGTGACCAGTTATTCCCAGTTGTTCTGTTGTTAGGGTCAATTTGCATATTACCCTTTTATTATATAGGAGGGCCTGGCCAGCTGGGGTGAGGGGCTAATGGCTGCTTGCAGGCTGGCCACAGCACCTTCAGTGTGGGGGTCTCCACTGGAGTGTCTGGCCAGCCTGGGTGAGGGGCTCCTGCTGGGGTGCCTGGCCAGTCTGGGTGAGTGGCTGATGGCAGTTTGCAGGCTGGCCAACCCCCCAGCGGGGACCCTCACCCCATGAAGGTGTGGCCAACCTGGGTGAGGGGCTGATGGCTGTTTGCAGGCTGGCCACACCCCCTTCAGGGTGGGGGTCCCCACTGGGGTGCCTGGCCAGCGTGGGTGAGGGGCTGAGGGCCGTTTTCAGGCTGGCCACACC
>NW_005372150.1:180502-182891 GCF_000412655.1 Myotis brandtii
AGCCACCCAAGCTCCCAGTGGAGGCTGGCTGGAAGCAGGTATCTGGGATTTATTTGTCTTCTATAATTGAAACTTTGTTGCCATGAGCGGAGGGCACAGCCAGCTCAGAGTAGGCGGGAAGCTTGCCTTCCTCCATCACCCGGGCAACCAAGCCTACTGCTTGTTCCAGCTCCGTGGCTGCCGGCCGCCATCTTGTTTGGGTTAATTTGCATATAGTTGCACAGATTGGCTGGTGGGAGCTTGGGGCGTAGTGAAGGTATGTTCAATTAGCATCTTTGTCTTTTATTAGTGTAGATATATATAATTATTTATTTATTTATGTTTTTTATTTTATTTTTCACCTTTTTCTTCCTCGCCTCTCCGTTTTCATCCTGTTTTTCTTCTCCTTTCCCCATTTTAGTTTTCCTCTTTCATTTCTTTTTATCCCTTTTTTACTAGTAAAATTTATCTTCATCTATTTTATGGATGTGTTATTATTATAGTAGTATCTGTTGGCTTATATCTAACTTCCTCTTCTCAGCTTTTACTCCATTTCTCCTTCTCTTTTCTTTTTCTTTGCTACTCAATTCTTTTTTCCCTCCCTTGCTCTTTTCTTCTCCTAATTTTAACCCTTTGAGTGCCAACCAATATCCTAGGAACTATGCTAAAATTGCCAAGGCATTTTTACTGATTTTACAGCAGTTTCAGAAAAAAATTATGAATCGCAAGTAAATGAAGTTACATATTCAAAAACTTAAGGAAACCTTTACGACATTTGTTTTCATCTTTGACATATATTGTTTGCTGATTGTATTATAAAATACTAGTAGAAAAAAAAATTGCCGACCACTAGCTAGACTGAGCTCTAGATGTGCTCCCAGGGCCCCGAGACGTTCAAAGCTTCACACACCTGTTCTGCTCTATCATTTTAGTGGATTTATTGTTGTTGTTTTTTGATAACAGACTTTAATGAAGTATAATTTATATGCAGTAAAGTACACAATTCCTAAATGAATATTGCTCGGTACCGTTTTGCATAGGATTCTTGTGTCCTCAATGCCAGTGGTCAATTTTAGAACTACAAACATTCGGCATCATAAGTAATCTGCACTTAGGTGCCATCTGTCAATAAAGAGTGAACTACTAGCATCTAATAGTGACACTGCAGCAGGAGCACGAGAGCGCTCCCGGCACTTTTGGAGAAAGACAGGAGGAGCGTGATTGCGCTTCCCGGCACTAAAAGGGTTAAAATTCATTTCACTTCCTAAATTCAGGCCTATCTGTTCTCTTTTCTATTCTTTAAAAAAAAACCACAATTTTAAAAATTAATTTTTTCTCTTATCCACTAATTCTCTTCCTCTCTCCTCTTTTCTAAACTGTGGCCTTCCCCTATTCATCCAATTCCTTAACTTTATTTTCTCCATTTAAGCTCTGCCTCTTACAGATTCTGTCCCCTTCTGGGTGTCTTTTGTCTGTGCTTTTTGGTTTGTTTGTTTTGTTGTGTTTTCTCCCCATATTCTTTTTCATTCTTTCTTTCTTTCTTTTTTTTTGGTTTTGTTCTGTTTGTTTTTGTTGTGGGTTTGTTTTTGTTTTTTTCCTTTTCTACTTCTCAATATAACTTTTGCTCTCTTTTCTCTTTCCTTATTTTCTTTCTCTGGAGGTCACTTTTATTGGGATTATAGGTGTGTGGTGTACATTTGGGTTCAGTCACATCTGTGCTGTTTCTTGTCGTGTTGTGTTTTGTGCTGTCCATCACCACCTCCACAACAGCTGGCACGAAGTAGAAGAAAGCAAGCCACATAATCAGACACCCTGAAAGGAGACTCCATCCACAGAAGGGACAATAACAATCAAGACCCAACTACATTGGAAGAAACCAAATATCTCAAGTAGGGGGTCTCCCTAGAACACCCAGCCCAGGAGACCTGAGAAACTGCACCACTGAGTCCCACAAAACACCCTATGTAATAATAGACAAACATGGTAATTAACCGTACCTCCGACACGCTTCCCATTGGCTAATCAGGGCGATATGCAAATTAACTGCCAACCAAGATGGCGGCCGGCAGCCAGGCAGCTGAAGCGAACAGGAGGCTTGCTTGCTCCAGTGAAGGAGGAAGCCAAGGTTCCCCGCCTGCCACTGCCGGCCTCTGAGCTGCAGTCTAAGAAACAATGTTGCAATTATAGAAGCTAAACAAACCCCATGCTTTCAGCCAGCCAGCTGAGCTGGAGTTGCAACAGTGTTTCAATTATAGAAGCCAAACAAACCAAATACCTGCTTTCAGCAGCCGAGGTCTCAGAGCTGGAGCCGAGCCTCAGAGCTAAAGCTGGCTCTCAGTTCCAGTAATAGCCATAGAAGGTAAATAAATCCCATAATTAAAAAAAAAAGGAAAAAAAGGAGAGGTTGGGA
>NW_005372150.1:183512-190120 GCF_000412655.1 Myotis brandtii
CTGTATGGGACAGGGGTGGCGCCACAACCCCCTGATCCGCCCTGCTCTGTGCATGACAGGGGGGAGCTCCCCAACCCCCTGATCGGCCCTGCTCTGTGCCTGATAGGGGGGAGCTCCCCACCCCCCTGATCAGTCCTGCACTGTGTGTGACAGGGTGCGGCGCCCCGACCCCCCCCCCCATGGGCCCTGCTCTGTGTGTGACGGGGTGGAGCCACAACCTCCCCATCGGCCCTGCCCTGAGTGTGACAGGGGGGAGTGCCCCAACCCCCGGATCGGCCCTGCTCTGTGGGTGACAGGGGGCAGCGCCCCAACCCCCTGATCCGCCCTGCTCTGTGTGTGACAGGGGGCGGTGCCCCATCTCCCCTATCGGCCCTACTCTGTGTGTGACAGGGTACAGAGCCCCAACCCCCCTGATGGGCCCTGCTCTGTGCATGACAGGGGGCAACGCCCCAACCCCCTGATCGGCCCTGCTCTGTGCGTGACAGGGGATGGCGCCGCAACCTCCCCATCGACCCTGCCTTGAGTGTGACAGGGGGCGGCGCTCCAACCCCCCAATCATCCCTACCCTGAGCGTGACAGGGGGTGGCATCGTAACCTCCCGATCCGCCCTGCTCTGTGCATGACAGGGGGCGGCGCCCCAACTCCCCAATCGGTCCTGCTCTGAGCCCGACCAGGGGCTGCACTTAGGGATTGGGCCTGCCCTCTGCCACCCAGGAGCGGGCCTAAGCCAGCAGGTCGTTATCTGCCGGGTCCCAGACTGTGAGAGGGCACAAGTGGGGCTGAGGGACACTCCCCTACTGCCAGTGCACAAATTTTTGTGCACCGGGCCTCTAGTCTACTACATAAGACAATTCAAAAAATCTGGGTGGCATACCTGTTTGATCTAAAACATAGGCACAATTACAAAGAAACAGCAAAACTGAGGAGACATAGAAACAACACGCATATGAAAGTAAAGGAGGAATCACCAGAAAAAGAAATAAATGAAATTGAGGCGAGCAATTTGACAATGAAAAAATTCAGAGTAATAGTTATAAGGATGCTCAAACAGCTGGATGGGAAATTCACCAACATGTGTGAGAATCAAGCAAAGGAATAACAATCTGAAACAACTCACTAGATCAGATGGAATAAACTGACAAACATTTTCAGAACATTTCACCCCAAAACTACGGAATATACATTCTTCTCAAGTGCACATGGGACATTTTCATAAATAGATCACATATTAAGACACAGGCTAAGTCTCTACGAATTCAAGAAGACTGAAATTATATCAAGCATCTTCTCAGATCATAATGGCATAATATTAGAAATAAACCACAATAAAAACAATAAAAAAAAATCCAAACACTTGGAGGCTAAAGAGCATACTATTAAACAATGAATGGGCTATCAAAGAGGAAATAAAAAAACATTCTGGAAACAAATGAAAATGAAAACACAACAATCCAAAAATCTATGGGACACAGTAAAAGCAGTCCTGAGAGGGAAGTTCATAGTACTACAGGCCTACCTCAAAAAAACAAGAAAAACTTGTAATAAATTATCTAACCCTACAACTTAAAAAACTAGAGAGCAACAAGAAAAGCCCAGAGTAAGTAGAAGGAAGGAAATAATAAAGATCAGAGTGGAAATAAATGACAAAAAAAAAAAAAGGGCAATAAAATCAAGAGCTGGTTCTTTAAAAGGATAAACAAGATTGATGAATGTCTAGCCAGGCTCACCAAGTAACAAAGCAAAACGACAAAAATAAACAAAATTAGAAATGAGAGAGGTGAAGTAACAACCAACCCCAGAGAAATACAAAGGATTGTAAAAAAAAAAAAAATACTACAAAAAACTCTATTCCAACAAACTGGACAACCTAGACAAAATGGACATATTCTTAGAAAAATACAATCTTCCAAAATTCAATGAGGAAGAACCAGTAAAACTGAATAGGCCAATAACTACCGATGAAATTGAAGCAGTAATCAAAAAACTTCCAGCAAACAAAAGCCCTGGTCCAGACTGATTCACAGGGGAATTTTACCAAATATTCAAAGAAGAACTAACACCGATCCTCCTCAGACAATTCCAAAATATTCAAGAGGAACACTTTCAAGCTTTCTATGAAGCCAGCATTACCCTAATCAAAACAGCAGATAAAGACACTACAAAGAAAGAGAATTACAGGCGAATATCCCTGATGAACACAGATGCTAAACTCCTCAACAAAATATTAGCAGATCACATCCAGTAATATATTAAAAAGATCATACACTATGATCAGGTGGGATTTACTCCCGGGATGCAAGGCTGGCACAATATCCGCAAATCAATAAGCGTGACACAGCCATAACTGGTTTGGCTCAGTGGATAGAGTGTCGGCCTGCGGACTGAGGGTCCCAGGTTTGATTCTGGTCAAGGGCATGTACCTTGGTTGTAGGCACATCCCCAGTAGGGGGTGTGCAGGAGGCAGCTGATCAATGTTTCTCTCTCATCGATGTTTCTAACTCTCTATCCCTCTCCCTTCCTCTCCACAAAAAATCAATAAAATATATTTTTAAAAATAAATAAATAAACATGACACATCACATAAACAAATTGAAAAAAAATCACATGATTATATCAATTGATACAGGAAAAAGCATCTGACAAAATCAAACACCCCTGTTTTTTTTAGACTTTATTGTTGAGATTATTACAGATGTCCCTCCTTTTTCCCCCCATAGCTCCCCTCCACCTGGTTCCCACCGCACCCCAGGTCCTCGCCACCCTATTGTCTGTGTCCATAGGTAATGTATACATGCATATAAGATCTTTGTCTAATCTCTTCCTGCAACCACCCCGACACCCCCTTCTCTCTGAGAATCGTCATTCTGTTCCATTTCCATGCCCGTGATTCTATTCCATTCACCAGTTTATTCTATTCATCAGATTATTTATTCATTTGATTTTTATATTCAATTGATAAATATGTATTTGTTGTCATTTTGTTGTTCATCATTTTTTACCTTTACCTTTTCCTTCTTCTTCCTCTTCTTAAAGAATACCCTTCAGCATTTCATATAATACTGGTTTGGTGGCGATGAACTCCTTTAGCTTTTTCTTGTCTGTGAAACTCTTTATCTGACCTTCAATTTTAAAGGATAGCTTTGCTGGGTAGAGTAATCTTGGTTGTAGGTTCTTGCTATTCATCACTTTGAGTATTTCTTGCCAATCCCTTCTGGCCTGCATCATTTCTGTTGAGAAATCAGCTGACAGTCGTATGGGCACTCCTTTGTAGGTAACTAACTGTTTTTCTCTTGCTGCTTTCAAGATTCTCTCTTTGTCTTTTGCTCTTGGCATTTTAATTATGATGTGTCTTGGTGTGGTCCTCTTTGGATTCCTCTTCTTTGGGATTCTCTGTGCTTCCTGGACTTGTAAGTCATTTTTGGATTCTTTTTCTTTTTGCTCTTCTGGTGGGTGTATTTTGCTTCCTCGTATTTCAAATCATTGATTTGATTCTCGGGATCCTCTAGTCTACTGTTGAATCCCTAAATGATATTCTTTATTTCAGTCAGTTGTATGCTTAATTTCTGACTGGTCTTTTCCATTTTTTTGGCATTCTCACTAAGATCCTTGAAGGTCTCACTAAGTTCCTCAGAGGTTTCTAGAAGATTCTTGAGTAACCTTTTAACTGTAGTTTTTAACTCTATATCCAGTAGTTTGCTTTCTTCCATTTCTTTCATTTGTGACATGTTTCTTTGTCTCTGCATTTTGGCTGCTTCCCTGTGTTTGTTTCTATGTACTGGGTAGTTGCTAAGTCTCCTTGAGTTGATAGAGTGGTTTTGTGTAGGTGTCCTATGGGGCCCAGTGGCTCAGCCTCCCCAGTTACCTGAGGTGGACATTCTTGGTGCACCCCTTTGTGGGCTGTGTGCACGGTTCTGTCATAGTTGAGCCTTGCTTGAGGTTGGTGTCACTGGGAAGAATTGACCTCCAGGCCAATTGGCTGTGGGAACCAGCTGCAACTATAGGGGGAGAGCTGCTGTGCAGGAGACACTCTTATGGAGCAGGACTTGCTTCAGTGGGGCTTTGGTGCTCACTGAATCTGCCCCTTGAGTCTCCAGGGAGGTGCAGAGTCAGCCACTACCTGGGCTACAGAGAGATCTGCAGATTCCTCCTCTTTGTATCAAGTTTGGAAGTGCCCAGATGAGGCCCAGCTGTGAAGCAAGGCAAGCTAGTGCTGGTGCTGGGTCTTGGATCTTTTATTGATAGGTTTGGGGCTCCCTGATCCAGCTGCAGCTTGTTTGACAGATATTTAGCCTGAGAAAAGGACAGGCCATTCATATGCAAGAGCTGCTGCACACAGCTTGAGTGGGGTTGTAAATTGGGTGGGGAAGTCTCAGGGAATCACCAGGGCAGAGCAAGCAGAAATGGCTGCTAGTCAGTCCTGCACCAGGAGGTCCCAGCACAGGAAAAATGACTGCTGGAAGCACCTCCATCTAGAAGAAAGCCGCCCCCGAGTTCCTGCCCCAAAGCCAGACAGTCCAGTTTCTCCCCATATGTGTCTGGGTCCCTCAGAGCCTCGCCTGGCCCTGGAGCTCAGAGGAAGTGGGAGCTTGTAAATTCAGTTTGTGGGGCTGGCCTTTTAAGAGGAGCAGCTGGGATTCCAGCAGCCTGTGTGTCACCCAGTCCCAATCAGCACTGGATTTTAGAATCTGTAGTTCTTACTGCCCATAGGGACTTCTTTCCCCAGCTCTGGAACTGTGGTCTGGGGGTCTGGTGTGGGGCTGGGACCCCTCGCTCCTCCAGGTGGCCTCCGCAGAGGCGATCTCCCCCCCGATTAAAAAAGCGGCACACCCGGGTGCCAGATCAGCCAGTTCTGCGCCTCTGCACCTCCTACCAATCTCATTGTGCTTTCTTTTTTACTTCTCTAGCTGTAGTACTTCCATTCAGCCAGCTTTCCGGGGGTTCTGGATGATAGTTGTTCTGTATTTTAGTTGTAATTTTGATGTGGTTGTGTACAGGCATTTACCTATGCTGCCATCTTGGTTCTCCCTCAAACACCCTTTTTTGATAAAAACTCTCAGCAACGTGGGAATAGAGAGATCATACCTCAAAATAATAAAACCCTTATATGACAAACCTATAGTCAACATTATACTTAATGGTCAAATACTAAAACCATCTCCCCTAAGAACAGGAACAAGACAGGGTAAAATATTCAAAAGATTCGAAAAACCAAAACATACCACTCTTCACTATTTTTTGTTTGGAAATATTATTTTTCATTAAAAATATTGTTGATGTTAATATGTAATGGGTTAGTTATTTTTTTAAAAATTAATAAATTATGTTAAATTTCTCAGTTTTAATTTCTAATAGGGCACATATTGCTAAATAAAACCCAGTTGCTAAATTAAAACTCAGTTTTAATTTCTAATAGGGTACATATCTTACCTAATAATAGACAAACCCATAAATTGACCATACCTTCGCTACGCTAACCAGCCAATCAGGAGAGTATGCAAATTAACCTAACAAAGATGGCGGTTAATTTGCATACATAGGCTCCAAGCGGTGGATCGAAACCTGACAGCCCTGGGACCCACGGAGCAGCGAAAGCCTCACGGCTCTGGGACCGGTGGAGCAGCGAAAGCCTCAGGGCCGCGGGGCCCGCGGAGCATCGAAGCCTCATGGCTCCGGGGCCGGCTCCAGCTGGAGCCCGGCCAGAGCGAAGGCCTGGGTGCCGGGTGCCGGATGAAAACCAGTGCCAGCAGCCAGGGGAAAGGAAGGCCTATTGCACGAATCTCTTCGTGCAACAGGCCTCTAGTTGCTAAATAAACAAGAACTTCTGGGGGTCCTCAGTTTGAGAAGCACTGCTGTCAATCTAGCATCACTGATCTTCAGTGAGCTCCTCTAGGTTGGCTGACCATACCTTAAGGAAGGGATCTTGCCATCTACACTGGTACCCTCAACCTGCCGTCTGCAGCCTACTGCTGGTCCATAAACTATTCCTGATTCATAATAAGCTAAGTACCGAAATCGAGGGCAAACTTTTAGAAACATTTGCAACAATTTTACATTGCTACTCAACCAACCACATATGGGCTTATATTTTATAAGTCCTTGGTTTTTTTTTTCATTTCATTTTTCTAGTTGTTCATTTTTATGGTATTTTACAAAAGTGTCAGTCTGCAACACTTTGGAAATATTTAGAAGTGGTACTTCACAGATATATTGTGAAACATCCTATATAATAAAAGAGAAACATGCAAATTAACCATCCCTCTGCTACGCTTACCAGCCAATCAGAGTGAGTATGCAAATTAACCTGAGAAAGATGGCAGGTTAATTTGCATACACAGGCACCAGGCAGCCAGGGGCGGGGCAGGTTCTTCCCCTGCATCGACATGGCGCCAGGGAGCCGGGGGCAAGGTGGCGTGTGCGGACACCAGGGAGCCTGGGTTGGGGCGGGAGCTTCCCCTGTGTCGCCATGGTGATATGGAGAAACTCCCACCTGGCAGGCGCGCGCATGCAGGCACCGGGGAGACGGGGTCGGGTCGGCAGCTTCCCCCGCATCACCATGGTGACGCTGGGGAAGTTCTTGCCCTGCGGCTGCTTGCGCATGCGCAGGCCCC
>NW_005372150.1:190726-191600 GCF_000412655.1 Myotis brandtii
TGCAGCTAGGGTCTGGTTACACAAAGACAGGGGGGTGGCTAGCATACTCTTGGCCTTGGGCTAGTTTCCCCCACTTTCCCATTGGCCGAGATAAGGGCAGGCTGAGTAACTGATACATTCTGCGGCTTTTTCTTGGAAGAGGGGTTAAGGACACAGCTATCAGTCCTGTTCTGTCCTTTCAGGTCAGGGGTGACCCAGGCTTCCGGCCGGCCCTGGCCTCTGCTCAAGGAGTGGCTGGGGGAAAAAAAACACAAAAGGAGGGGCTGGCCTCCTCTCTAGGAGGGGCTAGGAGCCTGGGTTGGGGGCGGGGGGGTGTGGCCAGCCTGAAAACGGCCCTCAGGCCCTTACCCAGGCTGGCCACATCCCCATGGAGTAAGAGTCCCTGCTGGGGGGCGTGGCCAGCCTGCAAACAGCCATCATCCCCTCACCCAGGCTGGCCAGGCACCCCAGCGGGGACCCCCATCCTGAAGGGGGTATGGTCAGCCTGAAAACAGCCCTCAGCCCCTCACCCAGGCTGGCCCCGCCCCCCCCAGCGGGAACCCTCACCCCATGGGGGCGTGGCCAGCCTGCAAACCACCACAGGCCCCTCGCCCAGGCCGCCCCATTCCCCAAGGGAACCCCCACCCTGATCCGGGACACCCTTCAGGGCAAACCAGCCGGCCCCCACCCATGTACCAGGCCTCTATACTAATAAAAAAGTAATATGCTAATTAGACTAGGAGACCTTCCAGGAGACCTTCCGGACATACCTCTGGACAAAGCCATGGTAGTGGGGCCGAGGTAGAGGCGGTTAGAGGCCAAGAGGGGAGGGCAGTTGTGGGTGATCAGGCCAGGATGGAATAGCAGTTGTGGGTGATCAGGCCGGTGTGGGGGG
>NW_005372150.1:191745-199881 GCF_000412655.1 Myotis brandtii
TGGGGGCGAGCAGGCCGGCAGGCAGAGTGGTTAGGGGCAAACAGGCAGGTGAGTGGTTAGAAGCCAGCAGTCCTGGATTGAGAGAGGGATGTCCGACTGCTGGTTTAGGCACGATCCCTGTAAACTGGCAGTAGGACATCCTTCCAGGGGTCCCAGATCGGAGAGGGTGCAGGCCAGGCTGAGGGACAAGCCCCCCCCCCGCCCCCCTGCACAAATTTCATGTACCGGGCCACTAGTTGAAATATAATTAAACAGCCATTGGGATAATCCTCAAAGCAAAATACTGCCAATAAACACTATTTCCCCATGATTAATGATACTCCAGAGAACTTCCCTTCTGTATATAACTTCTAATGTAAATGTCAAAGCATCACCCTTAAAATGGAAATTGGTAATGGTAAAGAAAATCATACATACCCTCTTCAGTGAAGAATCTTTCTATGGGTCCCACAAACTGATTGATTTCATTAAGTTCATCTTGGCTAACTTCTGGAAATGGGAAAACTTCTTTCTAAAAATGATAATTAGTAAAAATGAATTTTAGCAACTTTCCATAGTGGTAATATCAGTCAAAACGAAAGGAAACAGATTGGCTAGGTCCCATATCTGGTAGGCAGAACATTACCAATTAAAAGAATTAGAAAGCAAACCACAGAAGGTGCTTAAGATACAGGAATTGTATGTTAGTCTCCACCACCCAGATACATCCCCCTCCCCTACTCAAGCAACTTTACTAGTAATTTTTATTGCTTTCCTTATCAATAACAAGTTATGATGATTTCCCCATGAAACAAAGAGCCCTGGACTAACATTTCAAAGCCCTGGGTTCTATCTGCAGCTTACTAACTGTGTGGCCTTCACCAAATCTCTACCTCCCCATACTTCCATTTTCTCACCCGTAATATGCAGGTAATATTTACTCAATGTCATTGTGAGAATCATGGAAGATAACTGGTGTGAAAGCTCTTTACTAAAATGTAAAATTTTACACTAGTTATTTTGTGAGTTCAAAGATGCTGCAGTTGACAAAAGCATAGTGTGTGGTTACAAGGTCTGACATCTTGTCAGGTTCCCATCCAGTTGCATACTCCAGCCTCCATTCCTCCTGCTGGATAACAGCTGTTACTTTGAATGTGCAAGGTAACAGGGTCACTGAAGGAAGCACAGATGTTGAGCCACATCAACCTTAATTCAGCCCTGGCTCTGCCACTTATTAGACGTGTGACTTGGATAAGTCACACAGCCTGTGTTAGTGTTAGCTGACATCAAATCAACCAGATAGTATGTCCTGGAAATAAAAGTAATTGTAGTTATTTGTATCAGACCTCATAACTGAAAAACAAATTAGCTTCAAATCTCTATCTCAAACCAATGAGTGGTCAATATTTCTGACTAGCCCAGAATTCCCCATTGGGCCATCACTATATATTACCTAAAATCATCCTGCTGTGTGCTTAGTCCGTTTGGCTTTTTGGGCTCCAGATATTCCTGCCAGCACAGCAGTTCTCAACCTGTGGGTCTCGACCCCTTTGGGGGTCGAACGACCCTTTCACAGGGGTCGCCTAAGACCATCGGAAAACACATATATAATTACATATTGTTTTGTGATTAATCACTATGCTTTAATTATGTTCAATTTGTAACAATGGAAATACATCCTGCATATCAGATATTTACATTACGATTCATAACAGTAGCAAAATTACAGTTATGAAGTAGCAACAAAAATAATTTTATGGTTGGGGGTCACCACAACATGAGGAACTGTATTAAAGGGTCGCGGCATTAGGAAGGTTGAGAACTACTGTGCCAGCATGACATGAGTATTTGGATTTGGAATTGCAGCTGCTGAGAAGTGATGTACCAGATCACAAGCTGCCAGCCTCCAGAAGCCCTGCCTCTCTTCATGGCACCTCTCACCAAGTGTCTCCAGACAGGTCTTCAAAGCAAAGGAATCTTCAATCTTTCCCCTCCAGCCCTTGAATATCTAATCAGCCACAAAACATTGCCCACTCTAGTAACATACTCCCAAATCTGTTTTCTCCCCTTAGGCTCCATGACTAAAGGCTTATATGTGGGGCCCTACCCAAAAGTGAAAGCTGACTTAAAGGAATTCCTGCTTTCAAGCCCACTGACCCTGCCCTCAAGACTGTCTAGAACAGTGGTAGGCAAACCGTGGCTCGCGAGCCACATGCGGCTCTTTGGCCCCTTGAGTGTGGCTCTTCCACAAAATACCACATGTGGACGCGCACATACAGTGCGATTGAAACTTCGTGGCCCATGCGCAGAAGTCGGTTTTCGGCCTGGGCGAGTCTATTTTGAAGAAGTGGCGTTAGAAGAAGTGGGGGGTGGACATATAGAAAGGATGAATGAAAGGAGATAGATGAAACAAGTATACGAGTGTGGATGGGAGAGTTGGAAGGGGTCAACCTCAGCGAACGTACCTCAATCAGATTGAGGACGTTTTTAGCAAAGGCCAGTTTAGGAGTACCCTAATTAAGTTAATAACAATGTACCTACCTATATAGTTTAAGTTTAAAAAAGTTGGCTCTCAAAAGAAATTTCAATCATTATACTGTAATATCAACAGTTGGCTCTGTTGACTAATGAGTTTGCCGACCACTGGTCTAGAAAGAAAAAAAAATGCTGACTCTGCTCACTTTGCAGCCTCTCAGAACAAAGCCAGCCCCTTAGCTGAATATACAGAGGCTCAACTCACTGCACCTGCATTCACAGCCTCATGGTTTCACCTGGGCCTTGTGCAATGAGCTGTGTTAGAGGAAGATTATACAGTGGGGCCTTGACTTACGAGTGTCCCGACTAACGAGTTTTTTGAGATACCAGCTGTCTCTCGGCCGATTTTTTGCATTGAGTTGATAGAGCAATTTGAGTTAACGAGCTCCTTAACGAGCTTGGTCTCAGAACGAATTAAACTCGTAAGTCAAGGCCCCACTGTACAATTATTCTGGTACTAATGAGCACTCCAGATGAGAAGAGAACAGGCTGGGAACTAGCTGGCCCTCAAGCACAACCAAATAATAACTGCTACAAGAAGAGAGATCTCAAGTATATGTAAAAGGAAATCTCTGATATCAATGTTTAAAAATTGAATGAAGTGCCTCATGGGTGCTGGGTTCAATTTTAACATCAGCAGTTTTCAAATGTTTCAAAGCAGTAAAACATTTTCAACTAAATTTAGTACAGAAACCAAACATGTAAAACAGATAAAACTCAAGCTGCTCTGTCTGTGATGTAGAAGGGGAGAAAGGTCACCCAAGTATCTCCCATTCAGCTTCCCACTGGTCCCAGCAGTAGCCCCAGGGGCACTTCCATGAAAAGTAAAGATCCAACTGAGGGCAGTGTGACAACTACTGGTTTAGATGGCCTTGAAGATCTTCTTCTATTCTTAAATTCTAAGCATCTCAGATGCCATGTTCTGCTCAAACCCCTATAATGCTGTGAGAGATGATATTGACCTGAATCAGGGCAATGGTAGTGAGGTGCTTAAAATCGGACAGATTCTAAATATTAACCTGAAGGTAGAGAAAACAAGATTTGCTGTCAGATTAGTTGAGAGTATGAGAATAAGAGGCATCAAAGGTGATTCCAAGAACTTGGTCTGAACAAGTTGAGCAAATAGAGTTGCCACCATCTATGATGAAGACTGGTGGCAGGAGCAGGATTGGGTTGGGAGACCAGGATCTTAGTTTTGCATATACAAATTTGAGATGCCTATTAGACATCTAGTGAAGCTTTTAGTAGAAAGGTAGACATAAAAGGAGTCCCAACCCCCCTGATGGGCCCTGCTCTGTGCATGACAGGGGGCAACGCCCCAACCCCCTGATCGGCCCTGCTCTGTGTGTGACAGGGGGTGGCGCCGCAACTTCCCTATCGACCCTGCCTTGAGTTTGACAGGGGGCGGTGCCCCAACCCCCCAATCGTCTGTACCCTGAGCGTGACTAGGGGTGGCATCGCAACCTCCCGATCCGCCCTGCTCTGTGCATGACAGGGGGCAGCGCCCCAACTCCCCAATCGGCCCTGCTCTGAGCCCGACCAGGGGCTGCACCTAGGGATTGGGCCTGCCCTCTGCCACCCGGGAGCAGGCCTAAGCCAGCAGGTCATTATCTCCTGAGGGGTCCCAGACTGCGAGAGGGCACAGGATGGGCTGAGGGACCCCCTCTCCCGCCCCCCTCCCCGAGTGCACAAATTTTTGTGCACCGGGCCTCTAGTAGAGTTATAAAGATGCTCAAGGAACTTAGAGATAACTACACCAGCATGAAAAAGGACATACAGACCACCAAAAACATTTCTCAAGAAAAAAAATTCCATATCTGAGATCAAGAATAAACTGAAAGGAATAAAGAGTAGATTGAATCAAATCAACAATTTGGAAGAAAAGGTAGAAGAAAAAAAAACCAATCAGAGCAGCAAAAAGAAAAAAGAATTTAAAAAATGAGGATCATTTAAAGGAACTTTGGACAACATGAAGCTAACAACATTTGCATTATAGGGGTATCAGAAGGAAAAGAGAGAAAGCAAGGATTAAAAACTTATTTGAAGAAACATCAACAGAGAAATTTTCTAGCCTGGTGAAGAAAAAAGACACACAAATCCATAAATCACAGAGTCCCAAATAAGATAAACCCAAAGAGGCTCACACCAAGATACAATATTTGCTGTGGAACCAAATATTCAAATTATCAAGGGCAACATCATCAGCCAAGATTAATATATCCAGCAAAATTATCCTTTATATATGAAGGAAAAAATAAAGACTTTACAGATATACAGAATCTGAGGGAATGTACCACCACAAGACCTGCATTACACAAAATACTCAACAGTGTTCTTCTACCTGAAACAAAAAGACAAAAAGATACACAACTATGAGTAAGATGACTAACAGACAGAAGCAGAAAATTGCTACCATTGTTCAGAATAGGGTACTATACACTTAAATGTAACATAAAGGTTAAAGGAGTAAAAAAATTTTAAAAAAGAAAAAAGCGCTACTGCAATTTAGAAATAAACAGCATAAAAAGGGATAATTTGTGACAACAAAACATAAAAGGACAGTGGGTAAAGGTCTGAATTTGCACATGGAAATGGAGATAAGATGCAATCAGGAATAAAAAGAACTACTGTATATTTTAAACTTTCTTTTACATAAACCTAATGGTAGCTACAAAAAAAAAAATCTAAAACTGAGACACCTAACAATATAACATTAAAAAAAAGAGGAAACAAGGAAAAAAATCATAGAATGCCATCAAAATGAAATTAACAGAACATAAGGGAAATTTAACAATGGAGACACAGAGCTACAAGAAAACAAAAAATAAAATTATTATATTATATATCAATAGTCACACTGAATGTAAATAGGCTGAACTCCAATAAAAAGACACAGAGTAGTAGGTTGGATCAAAAAGGAAACCCAAGCTGAGACCGGTTTGGCTCAGTGGATAGAGCGTCGGCCTGCGGACTGAAAGGTCCCAGGTTCGATTCCGGTCAAGGGCATGTACCTGGGTTGAGGGCACATCCCCAGTAGGAGATGTGCAGGAGGCAGCTGGTCGATGTTTCTCTCATCATCGATGTTTCTAACTCTCTATCTCTCTCCCTTCCTCTCTGTAAAAAATCAATAAAATATATTAAAAAAAAAAAAAAAAAAAAAGGAAACCCAATACACAGCCTTCAGAAGACCTATTTCAGCTGCAAAGACAAACATAGGGGTGAAATCTGATACTCCAAGCAAACTGTATCCAGAAAAAAGCTGGGATAGCCATGACAAAATGGGTTTCAAGATAAAAAAGGTAATAGACAAATATGAACACTTTATAGAGATAAAGGGGACATTAAATCAAGAAGACATAACACATTAATATATACGCACCCAATCTGGGAGCACCAAAATATATAAAGCAACTACTAACAGAACTACAGGGAGAAACTGGTAAAAACATAATGATAGTGAGGGACTTAAATACTTCACTAATCACTATGAACAGATCATCCAAACAGAAAATCAATAAAGAACTATCAGCCTTAAATGACACATTTGGCCAAATGGACATAATCAATATTTACGGAGACTTTTATCCCAAAACACTAGATTATATATTCTTCTTCTAGTGCACATGGATCATTCTCAAGGATAGACCATATGTTGGGACTCCAAACTAGCCTCAGCAATTTAAGAAGACTGAAATCATACCAAGCATATTCTCCAACCACATGCTTTGAAATTGGAAATCAACTGAAAAAAGCAAACATACGGATATTAAACAATAACTACTAAACAATAACTGGGTCAAAGAAGAGATAAAAAGATTCAGAGACAGCTCAGCCAGTGTGGCTCAAAGGCTGAATGTGACCCATGCACCTTGAGGTCACTGGTTCCATTACAGGTCAGGGCACATGCCTAGGTTGCGGGCTTGATCCCAGTGTGGGGCAAGCAGGAGACAGCTGATCAATGTTTCTCTCTCATCACTGATGCTTCTATCTCTCTCTGAAATCAATTAAAACATTTAAAAAATTAGCTGGACCATTTGTCAGATGCAGATTCTCAGGCCCCCAGCCATGGAAAGACACTTCCTTTTTCTAGGAAAAATTATATGACCTAGAGGGCCTCAGGAATCTGGAATTTTAGCACTCCCCGTCCCTTGGGTGTATTTGTCAAGTAAGGACTAGGAAAAAGCTTTACTCCAGTCTTTCCTGATAAGAGCAAAGACGGGAGGCAGAGACGAAAGGCCCGCCGGGCTCTGCCTTACCTTCTCGATCCTGCCCAGGAAGAGCTCCTTGGCGAAAGCGTGGGTGCGCGGACTGGAGCGCAGCGCTCGCCTGCTAACAGCGAAGGACCGCAGAGCCCAGCAGGTGCGCGCGCGGAGCCCGCAGACCATCATGCTGTCCAGAGTGCACACCCTCGCAGGATTGTCCTGGATTCCCGCTCCGGCGCCCCGATGACGTCACAACATCGCGCCTCTCCACAAGCCAGAGCGCATGCGCGGTACCCGATGACATCACTTCTTTGCGCCTTCCACCAGATGGTGTGCTTGCGCTATTTATGATGTGATTGTTCTGCGCCTTCCGCTGACCAGTGCGCATGCGCGGCTGGGGAAGCAGGCCGGGCTAACACCATCTTAATGGTCTCAGTTCCCAACGTTGGGGAACCTGAAGGACTTTGTTTTAAAGTACTAACGGTTGCTGGGCTGGTGGTGTTCATTGGTAGAGCCTCCTCCCAAGCACCGGAAGGTGGTGGGTTCGTTTCCGGTCAAGGACCGGTCCCTGGATTGCAGGTTCAATCCCCAGCCTGGGTTGGGGGCACCAAAAGATTCCAGATCTCTCTGTCTCTCTCCCCCCTTCCCCCCCCCCATTTCCCTTCCACTCTCCAAAAATCAATGGAAAAATATCTTTGAGCCCAGTTGGCATGGTTCAGTAGTTGAGCGTGGATCTATGAACCAAGAGGTCATGGTTCGATTTCCCGTCAGGGCACATACCCGGGTAGTGGGCTCGATCCCCAGTAGGGGGCATGCAGGAGGCAGCCAATTCATGATTCTCTCTTATTATTGATGTTTCTATCTCTCCCTCTCCCTTTCTCTCTGAAATAAATAAAAATATATTTTTAAAAAAGAAAGAAAAATATCCTTGAGTGAGGATTAACAAACATAAATAAGTTTGTGTTATTTCTATTTTGTCTGAACATATAACATTGCATGGTATTCTTCCATCCTTATCCCCACTTATGTTTTAATCCTAGACCTTTATAATTTACTAGAGGCCTGGTGCACAAAAATTTGTGCACTGGGGGGGGGTGTCCCTTAGCCCGGCCTGTGCCCTCTCGCAGTCTGGGACCCCTCGGGGGATGACCACCTGCTGGCTTAGGCCCACTCCCCGGGGGATTGGGCCTAAGATGGCAATCAGACATCCCTCTAGCAGCCCGGCAGCCCTCAGGAGATGTCCACTTGCCAGGGGGGAGCAGACCTAAACTGCAGTCAGACATCCTTAGCGCTGCTGAGGAGGCAGGAGAGGCTCCCACCACCACCGCTGTACTGGCAGCCATCAGCCTGGCTTGTGGCTGAGCAGAGCTCCCCCATGTGGGAGCTCACTGACCACCAGAGGGCAGCTCCTGCATTGAGC
>NW_005372150.1:200167-203553 GCF_000412655.1 Myotis brandtii
AGGGTGGGGGTCCCCACTGGGGTGCCTGGCCAGCCTGGATGAGGGGCTGATGGCTATTTTCAGGCTTCCCGCACCCCCTTTAGGGTGGGGGTCCCTGCTGGGGTGCCTGGCCAGTCTGGATGAGGGGCTGAGGGCTGTTTTCAGGCTGGCCAAGCTGGCAACTGAAGCTCCCAGCCTCTCCTTTTTTTCTTTTTTCTTTTTATTCTGGGATTTATTTAACCTTCTATAATTGAAACTTTGTTGCCGCTCCAGCTCTGAGGCCACAGCCTGCTGAAAGCAGGTATCTGGGGTTTGTTTAGCTTCTATAATTGCAACTTTGTTGCTTAGAGTGAAGCTCAGAGCCCGGCCGCAGCAGGGAGGAAGCTTGGCTTCCTCCATCACTGGAGCAAGCAAGCCTCCTGCTCGCTTCAACTGCGTGGCTGCTGGCCGCCATCTTGGTTGGGTTAATTTGCATATCCTGCTGATTAGCCAATGGGAAGTGTAGCAGAGGTATGGTCAATTACCATGTTTGTCTATTATTAGATTAGATGTATCCAGTGCTCATCAGTCCTTTTGTCAAAATTTCTCAAATCTCTTGGTTGGTTTGTCCTGTGATAGATTCCTCAGAAAGGACGCATAATAAGTGTATTCACCAAATTCTTGTATGTTCAAAACCTATGCAAAGCTACTTTTCTATATATTTTTTAAATTGAGGTCCAGAGAATTTATCTTCTAAGTTAATTAATTGTATTTGGATATGTCTCTCAGTGTTGATAATTGTGGGCTAGTTATTTTCCCCCCAAGGACTTAGATCATTCAGGATGCAGGTTCACCTGTTCTTTTTTTAAAAAAAAAATATTTTTATTGATTTCAGAGAAGGGAGAGGGAGAGATAGAAACATCAATGATGAGAATCATTGATAGGCTGCCTCCTGCACACCCACGACTGGGGATTAAGCCCACAACCCAGGCATGTGCCCTGACTGGGAATCCAACTGTGACCTCCTGGTTCATAGGTCTATGCTCAACCACTGAGCCACACCAGCCGGGCATCAGCTCTTCTTTATTATAGACCATTTTCTTTCATTATAGTCTTACATCTTAGTCTTCTTACATGTACGTATATGTTTTCTAAAAATATTTTTTTATTGATTTCAGAGAGACAGGCAGAGGAGGAGAGAGAGATAGAAACATCAATGATGACAGAGAATCATTGATTAGCTTCCTCCTGCATGCCCCCTACTGAGGATCAAGCCCAAAACCTGGGCATGTGCCCTTGACTGGAATTGAACCTGGGACCTTTCAGTCCACAGGCCGACGCTCTACCCATTGAGTCAAACTAGCTAGGGCTATATGTTCTCTTTTCATCTGCTACATCTCTACTTTCTCTCTGATCTCTAATACCTCCTTACATTTTATTTTCTTGGATCCTTTTATTTCCATCCTCAATGTCCATTTCTGTACTTTCAGTTATATCTTTTCTCCTTTAGGCAGCTGAGATAATTTTGTCTTTTTCTTGAGTTTAGTGAGCTTCCATTGCACATCTTATTTGTCCACATTTTTTGTTGTTAATCCTCACCTGAGGATTGCTTCTTCAGAGAGAGTGGAAGGGAGGATCAGGGAGAAAGAGAAATAGAGAGAAACATGGATGTGAGAGAGCCACATCAACTGGTTGTCTTCTGCATGCACCTCAACCAAGATTGGGGAGGGAACCCACAACACAGGTACATGCCCTTAACTGGGAATTGAACCCAAGACACTTCAGTTTATAGGGTGATACTCTAACCACTTAGCACACCAGCCAGGACTTATTTGTCCAATTTTACAGTCAAAACTCAGTTCTCAAATGTCTCCCACCTCAAACAATTTAGTTCTCAACCAACTTGTTTACAGGAAAAAAAAGTCTGGGTTGTGGAACAAAACTTCAGTTTTGTGACCTGACAACCCTTTTATGATGATACCTAAGCACGACAAAAAAGCTTCTCTCAGGCCACTTACAAAGGAAAGGAGAAAATGTACATACAAAGGAGAGAATGATCGCCCTGACTGGTTTGGCTCAGTGGATAGAGCGTTGGCCTGCGGACCAAAGGATCCCAGGTTTGATTCTGGTCAAGGGCATGTACCTTGGTTGCAGGCACATCCCCAGTAGGAGGTGTGCAGGAGGCAGCTCATCAAAGTTTCTCGCTCATCGATGTTTCTAACTCTCTATCCCTCTCCCTTCCTCTCTGTAAAAAATGAATAAAATATATTTTTTAAAAAAGGAGAGAATGATTAGCACAATTTTAAAATATAAAGAGGCAACCAAAAGTGCTAATGTTGCTAAGGGTGTGAAAGAAACAATGATTACAGGGAATTAAAGAAGTAAAAAAACTTGTTGATTTGAATAAACAAAAAGCAGTTAGCTGGGTGACAGCATTTCAGAGTCAGTGATAGGAAAAAGCAAATATGCTGCATACTGACCTGAAAGATATCCCTGGACCCAGTGCTGAAAGTGATTCCTTTAAGGCTGGTAAGGGATGGTACAATAAATTTAAGAAAAGTGTTTATTTAGAGATTAAACAGTACATTAGGCATGTACTATACATAAGAAAGGTTAAAGTGGAATCATTTGTGGGTCTGGAACAAATTAATTAAATTTACATTATTTGTAATGGGAAAAAAATAATTCAGTTTTTGAATAAATCACTTCTCAAACAGCATTTGAAATGAATTAAGTTCCAGAACCGAGGTTCTACTGTATTTTGAGCTTCTGAGTTTATGACTTGTGGTGTTTTTTCATATCTTATTGATTGTTTAATCATGTTTAATTAATGATGTGTTGTGTTACAATTTCCCCCTGCTTTGGGTTTTTATCCTGTTTGCATTTAAGTGTGTTTTTATTTGCTAAAAAGTTCTCATTTTCCTCCTTAAAGTATTTTTGCATGAAGACTGTGTTTATTTGCATTGGATTTTTCGAGACCAACAATAGCAGCATGCCGAAACCTTCGTGGCGGGGTTCAGGATCTGAAGGAGGGGCCGATGCACAAATGAAAATGCTATACAAGAAATATGAATTTAGAAGGCATGGGGGGCCAGGTGGAGACCTCTTTCTTGAAGAAGCACTCCCGAGACTGAGTCCCATCTGCTTTTTATTCAGTTTTAGATACACATCTTGCCCTCTAGCAATGCATACAGGCATATCAAAGGTAAAGTTTGGTAAACAGTAAAAGGATGATCAGGTTAGGACCATGGTCGGCAAACTTCGGCTCGAAAGCCACATGCAGCTTTTTGGCCCCTTGAGTGTGGCTCTTCCTAAGCCTTAGGAGTACCCTAATTAAGTTAATAACAATGTACCTACCTATATAGTTTAAGTTTAAAAAATTTGGCTCTCAAAAGAAATTTCAGCCCTGACTGGTTTGGCTTTTGGCT
>NW_005372150.1:203573-212967 GCF_000412655.1 Myotis brandtii
CTAGCTCTCTGTCCCTCTCCCTTCCTCTCTGTAAAAAATCAATAAAATATATTTAAAAAAAAAAAAGAAATTTCAATCGTTGTACTGTTGATATTTGGCTCTGTTGACTAATGAGTTTGCTGACCACTGGATCATTAGGAAATTGCCTTGAGCCATTGAGCCCACAGCAGGGCAATATTATGCTGATTTTCAGCCCTGCTGAATATCAAAGTCCATTGGCCTTCCAATGATTCTTTTTGCATTAAAATGCTAACTGCTGTTGGCTTTAGCCTAAAAATGTCCCATTTTGCTTATATAGTTGTGGACAAAAAAGGGCCACATGCTAACCTAACTCAAGGAAGGCCTGCATGGCAGCCTTGCAAACCCAAGAGACCTAAAATAACCACAAAGCATGATCTGAAATTAAAACATTTAATTAAAAATCAGTTAATAGTGGGTAGTCATGTTCTAGGCCAGTATCTTCCCTGACAAACATCAACTTTGATTTTTACTGAGCCTATTGTCTTTTTGCATCTAAGATAACATACCTGTGGAATGTCAGGGTAACTTGTAACTTCCCTTTTTTCAGACCCCTCAGCGCACAACAAATGGTGCCAGGGCACCAACCACAAATTCCCTTATTGTTATTGTTATCTGCTAATTGCTGACTGTTAACTATCCTGTACCCACCTACGTAAAAGAGGTTTGTATGTATCCTTTTACTTTTTATCTAATCCAGAGGTTTCCCAGCTTTGCTTTCTCCCACCTCCCTAATCTATCACCAGTGGATTTAATGTAACCCACTTATGTCTCCTCCTTTGATGGTAATTTATAAAAATAGGTGAAAACCACCATCCTCCAGAGCATTATCTTAATTTGTTGAGATTCTGCTTCCCAGCAATTGTTGACAGTTTGGCTCAAATAAACTAACAAAAATTCTTATGTTAACACAGTGAACTGCAGTTCCTTTAATAAAAGACACTTTTATTTTTTTATGTCTGTCTTATTCTGTGATAGCATCTTGTTTTGTTTTAATATTTTTACTGATTTCAGAGAGAAGGAGAGATAGAAACATCAATGATGAGAGAGAATCATTGATTGGCTGCCTCTTGCATGCCCCTTACTGGGTTTCCCTCCCCCACCAAGCCTCCCAGGGAAACCTCACTTTCCCAGGTGCCTCCCTCTTCTCAGAAGCAGTGCCTTTTGCCACTTCTGGTCCCATGAACTTTCCAAGTCTTCTCCTTCTGATTCACCAGGTCTTACTTCTCTCCTCGCATGTCCACTCTGGGTTGGTCTCTGTCCTTATAGGCATGAACTCTAGTTGATGTTATCTTTGTCCTACCACCATTAGGACCATGCCATCTCCCCTTTTCCATGCAGTAGTCCCCCCACCCCCAGATCTCTGTTCTAGTATGAGATCTGATTTCAACTCTGCCAGTCTAAGATGTTTATTTTCCCATTGACCTTTCACTAAAATTTGTGGGATTTTGCTCTATCCTGGTTACATTCTAGTTCTGAGCAATAGGTAATTTTAAAAATGTTTTTATTGATTTTTAGAGAGAGAGGAAGGGAGAGGGGATAGATAGAAACATTGATGGGAAACATCATCAGTCAGCTACCTCCTGCATGCCCCCTACTAGGCATTGAGCCTGCAACACCAGGCAGGTGCCCTGACCAGGAATCAAACCAGTGACCTCTTGGTTCTCTGTGTTGATGCTCAACCACTGAGCCACATGGCCAAGTGAGCAATAGGTAATTTTATTTGTCCTTTTTCTGAACAGCTCTTCAAGGATGTGAGAAGAGATTCAATTTAGATGGTATCAATAATACTCTGGTATTTTTATGTTTGAATGCTTTCTTCCCGATTTACTCCATGAAAGATGAATGAAATGCTTTAGTTCCTACCATTCAGATTTAATTGGAACTTTTTTCTTATAGGACACTGGTCACATTGTGGAGGTGGGCTGGAGTGCAGCTAGAATAGAAAGGAAAGGAAAGATTACCTAAAATTGTCTTAAAAGTCATGAAGCTACATATTAGAAATAGGGGCCCTAGCTGTTTTGGCTCAGTGGATAGAGCGTCAGCCTGCAGACCAAAGGGTCCCAGGTTTGATTCCAGTTAAGGGTACTTATCTTGGCTGCAGACTCCTCTCGGCCCGGGCCCTGGTCTGGGCTCGGGGAGGAGGCAACCAATCAATGTGTTTCTCTCTGTCTTTCCCTCTTTCTTCCATTCTCCCTAAAAATCAATGGAAAAATATCCTCGGGTGAGGATTAACATAAATATATACATACATACATACATACATACATAAATTAATAAATTAATTAATTAATTAATGAAAAAAAGAAATAGGGGTAAGTAGCCTTCATAGACCAACCAATAAGTCTTTATGACAAGTCCACTCTGATGAAGGTGAGCTAGGCTCCCTTGGAAAGTGATTGCTAAATTGAACACATTGTACAGAGAGGCATCTCAGGTGACACAAGGCTTCCCAGAGCTGCCAAAATAGTGTCAATGTGTACCTAGGAACTCAGCACTAAGGTTAGATTCAGTGGTGTTCATCTCTTCAAATCCCAAACTCTTACCAGAATCACCAAATACACTCAGTAACTCTATTATTTCCTGTTTGTTCCTTGTTCACCAAAAGAACACTATCTGAATGGCCAGCACATCATGGGATGTCCATATGATGGGCCATTAGGCAGGTGTTAGAAACTACTGAGTCTTTCATAACATCAGAATACACTAAGATAAAAAATAAAAATTTACACATATAAACTTTTACTAAACTGTATGCTATAGAATTCAAGAGCGTTCCAAAGCTAAATATGTTTGGGAAACAGACTATCTTTCTGAGATTCACAATACACATCATCTTTTTAAAAGGCTCTGAGAATTCCTGCAGTAAAGAAACTAGTTTAGCCCGGCCGGTGTGGCTCAATGGTTGAGCATCGACCCAGGAACCAAGAGGTCACCAGTTCGGTTCCCCGTCAGGGAACATGCCTGGGGTTCCAGGCTCAGTCCCCTATAGGAGGTGTGCAGGAGGCAGCCCATCTCTCTCTCCCCCTCTCCCTTCCTCTCTCTCTAATATCAATAAAAACATCATTTTTAAAAAAACTTGTTTAACTTTGTTTAATTCAGCATTTCCTACATGTTTTTGATTGTGAAAATTCTTTCTTTTTATGAGACGCACCAAATAATACTTACACACCTTTTGGGACACACACAGAAGATGTGAACTAGGTAACTGAAAAATATGTGTGAAGAAAAGATGGAATGAAAATAGATCAAACATTTAAATATAACTGTTTTAGGGTTGGTGGGGTTGTGGGTGATTTCCCCCCCTCCCTGCTTCTGATAAATCTAGTAATTCCAAATGCTCTAAATGTTAAAACACTTTTGATGAAAGATAAAACAATGATTAAAACCCTCCAACTACTACCCAAACTACTCCTTGACTTAAGAAGAAATGTCGCCCTAACCGGTTTGGCTCAGTGGATAGAGCATCGTCGGCCTGCGGACTGAAAGGTCCCGGGTTTGATTCCGGTCAAGGGCATGTACCTTGGTTGCGGGCACATCCCCAGTGGGAGGTGTGCAGGAGGCAGCTGATTGATGTTTCTCTCCTATCGATGTTTCTAACTCTCTCTCTCCCTTCCTCTCTGTAAAAAATCAATAAAATATATTTTTAAAAAAATAAAGAAGAAATGTCAGTAGGATCCAGTTTTTTCCCAGCACTCCGGTCCACATTGTTTTTTGTTAGGTCTTGGATCTCATTTTGAACCTGCAAATGCCATCATGCATTTCAGCACTGAATTTCCTTTTGGGGCTCTGTGGTCTTCATATACTCAGTAGAACATTTATTCAAGTCCTACTTTGTGCCATGTGTTGAGGTTACAGCAGTGTGTAAGGACAGCCACCGTCCTGACCTTGTGACATTTACTATAACAAAGTTATCACACTACTGAATATATAACTATAGGTAACACATTTCAGAGGGGATAATGGCCAAGCTAAGACTTGAATGATGAAGGAGCTTACTGAACACAGATGCAGAGGGCCCACTTGCACAGGCCCAGTGGCAGGAGAAAACTCAGCTTGTCTGGGAACCTCATGTGGCTGGAGAGCAAGGGGAAAGTGAAGGTGAGCCAGTCCATGCAGAGCCGCCCATGCAGGCCTCATAAAGGCCATGTTAAGGATTTTGTTTTTTCAATCATAAGGGCAACAGGAAGCCCTTCACATGGCTTTACACGGGTGGCACCTTAGAGATTCCTCTGGTGCCATGTGGGAAACGGGTTTGAGGGACCATGATGGTACAGGAGGCCAGTCAGGGAGCTCTCGTCCAGATGACAGACAGGTGACGGCCTGAAGCAGTGACAGAGGTGATTCAAGAACATGTAGGAGGAGGAAGTCAAAAGGGCTTGGTGATAGATGGATTTGGAGTCGACGAAAGGTGTCAAGGACAATTCCCAAGTTCTCATTTATGCAACTCAGTGGTGACACCATTTGTCAAAGTAGGGAACACAGAACTTCGTGTGTGTCTGTGTGTGATCATCAATTTGGTCATGGAGATAAAGATCCAAGGGAACATGGGTGCTCAGAGTGGAGGTCTGGGCTGCAGATTCACATTTGGAAGCTAGACTGAAACTGTGGATCTGCATGAAATGGCCTAAAAAAAGTAAAGAAAGGAAGAGAGCTTGGACTTGATCCTCAAACCAACACTTACCAGCTCTACAAAGGAGACAATGAAGACATCCCAAAGAGGAAGATCACAGTGTGGGAACAGAGGTGACAAGGAAATACTGTTGCGGGAACGAACTTGAATAATCTCAAAAGCTGCTGTGAGGTCAAAATGAGGGCTAAAAATGTGTTGTAAGTGGGGGAAGGAAACAGTAATCATGAACCACGTTTGTAGAAGTTTGACAGCATCATGTGTGTCCCACCTAGACTCCTCAATGCCAAGGGTAGCAAAGGGCTGAGCAAACAAGTTTCCATAAAATGTTGATGATTTACACACATTAAGATCAACCAGTTGTTTTGCTGTGACCCTGCTTCCCCATGCCAACCGTCACTTTCAGATGCATTTTGACAAGACCAGTTCTGTGCTGGTCACTGGACACAGAGAAGTGGGTCAGGTGCACTCTATGCCCCCAAGGAGCGAACAAGCTGGAGCGGGGGAGACAAGCACACATTGGTGTGCAGTTCAGTATGTCTTAAACCCAAATGCTGAAGTAGAGCTAAGTATTTCAGGGGACTTAAGTAACTAGCTTTACTCTGTTGAAGAACCCTTGAATGGTCTGGAAAAGGAATGGTTTTCTGAGAACATCTTTGGATCAAAATTCACTTTTTAAAAAAAAATATATTTTATTGATTTTTTTACAGAGAGGAAGGGAGTGGGATAGAGAGTTAGAAACATCCATGAGAGAGAAACATGGATCAGCTGCCTCCTGCACACCCCCTACTGGGGATGTGCCCGCAACCAAGGTACATGCCCTTGACCGGAATCGAACTTGGGACTCTTCAGTCCACAGGCCGACGCTCTAGCCACTGAGCCAAACTGGTCAGGGCCAAAATTCACTTCTTAATGAGTGGTAAGCCATGGTTAATGTTGGTCACTAAACCTTTTTGTTTTCCACAAATTTGATCTACCAGTTTTATTTCATTTTATGATATGCAGTGAAACTTTAAGGCAGTATTCTCTGGAACTGGATTTCGTTCCAGGAAAGAAGAAGAAGCACAAGTCAGTCATGTTCTCATAGAACTCTTCCAGTAGAATCAGAATTCACCTTCCGGATTTTGCACATCACGTTAATCTGGAAAAACAGACAACGTTGACCTCATTAAATAAACTCCCTTCAAGCATTTGGAAACTAGACCATTAGAGTTTTGCCCTCCATAAGGCATTTCCAGTCCACCTCAGCTCTTCATATGGGCCACCTCCTCTCTCTAACCTGATAAAAGCACTAAAATTTGGAAGTTGCTAGAAATTATAAATACCTTTGACATATTTTATTGGAGTCGAAGTTGGGATATGCACCTTTACCTTAAACATTCTCAAATTAAAGTCAGGCCAGGGTCTTCCAGGAGAACCAGTGCCCACAGTCACGACAAAGATGGGCATACCTGTCAGCTGGAAATCTCTCTGGGCCAATAGGGAAACATCTGGACTTTTCAGAAAAGGAGTCCGAGAATTTTAAAGGATTTATTTGATTTCTCCACATGATCACAGCTATGGTTTTACATCAATAGAGTCTGTTACTACTCACAAACAAATGCACATTAAAACAAAGCACTCTTTTCCTCCCCAAAGTTACAGAGTGGGCGTCAGGCTTCTTGTGAGCAAGGCATCCCTTGAAGTCTTTGAACAGTCTTTACTCAAGACCAGATTCTAGTCATTTAAAACAACTTGAAGGTGAATGACAGTTCTCAAGAGGAGACAGATACTGCATGCGGCCTCAGCAAGACTGCAGACAGAACAGCAACACCAACGTACATGCACATGAGGCACAGCCTCTTCCTGCTTGTCCCTTTTCACCACCCCACTTCACACTGATTCACTGTGCAATGTTTCTTTGATTATTGTTATTTAAAATATGTACAAAATTACTCATTTCAGACAGGAAGGGTGATGATATTTTTACAACAAAACGGTAAGATGCATGCTTAACCTGTAGACACAGCTTCATACGGAATGCTGAGTCAACACCTAGGGTCATGTGTAAGTGGCTGCTGTCTTTCTAGGTCATTTTAAAGATGAAGAAGAGGCCTCTGCTGCATGCAGCGCAGGGTGGGAAGTCTCGCTCCACGGCGACTGGAGACATTGTTAACAAGATGTGCAAGTCATATTAGGATGAGCTTTATTTTTACAATGTTATACAATTCATTAATAAACTTAAAAAAGTACAAATATATGATTTAATTGTTGTCCCAGAAAAGATTTTTGTGATACTACCAGATGTTTCCTCTAAGGGTCTCCTGCTCCTGTCAGAAATTATGTAATTGAAATAATTTGTGTGACTTGAGAAGATGTCCCGAGTATACTGACACACAAGATGGCACAAGCAATGTGGTGGCACTCAGCCTCCTGAGGGGACAAGGGCTCTGTGAACAATAGGTCCCCACGGCTGTGACTCTGACAGGCTGGGATCCAGAGAGCACAGCCCCGTGAAAGCAATATGGAGCACATGTTTATCAGAAGCTTTTGCTGCCCAGACAAGATCTGGGCAGCTGCCTCCAGCCTCTTCAATGGAACAATGTGCTCCTGGAAACACCTCCCAGGACAGGTTTACAAATAAAACATGGAGAATGACCAAACCTCACGGTTCTGAACCCAATACCCTGTATAAAGTTGGAAACACAGGGAGAAACTGAGTTTGTTCAAGAAGCCCTATTTCACTAGACCTGGCCCTGTGGCACTGGACAAAACTTCAGGGCACATCAATAATAGTTTTGGAGGTGAATTCTGAATGGTCCTTGGAGCACGGAGGATGCAATGGAGAGAGAGCCCCTCCCACTAGCCCCATCAATGAATGTACTGTTGGTTCTTTCTGTTTTGTTTCCCCTAGTTATTGCCCCTTCAGAAAGAGCAACCTTGTACTAAATAGCCTGTATCTTTTCTGGAACAACCTAGAATTTACAGTTGAACTCTACCGTTGGTACAGAGGGATAAAAAAAAAGCTGGCATATTTAATATGTTATCACTTTACCTCAACTATTTGTCAACAGTAACAATGATATATTTTGCAAATATACAATATATAAATGTGGCTTCACACAATCAACACCGATGACACGCAGTACAATTTGACTTTTCCTTGTCAGAACATCCTTTAAACTGCATACTAGAGAATGCCTTGGGGAGCCTGGCTTTGAAAGAAAACCAAAGAATTCAGGAGTCAATGGACTGGGGAGCCTCCCACCAGCTGGGCCTGGACCAGATCAGGCACACCTGTGCTTTTTATTCCTCTCTGAGCAGATGTCCAAGACAGAAAAGTTGTACCAATGGGAAGGTAAAGGCGGGCAGGTTAGTCACACTTCCTTTTTAAAAAGGCGTAACTCTAGATTGCTGTATTTGCTCTCTGTGGAGATTAACAAAGTGCTCAGTTTGCAGATTTGCTGGTATGATGGCCTCAATGACATGACAAAGGAGGAAAATGGACAGATGCCCAGCCGGCTGGCTAGGGTGGGCTCCCTCTGTCGTCTGCCGTCTGGCCACAGCTCGCCACTCCTTCCACGGAGCATGGCGCTCCGCAGCCCACAGTCCTGCGTTAGCTTCGCCCTTTCTGAAAGGGCTCTCCACCCGGGCAGGTGCCATGGGCAGTCCTCGGGTCCCACGGCTTAGGAACACAGCACTGGTGGCTGCAGTGTCGCGAAAGGCTGAAACTACAAAGTATGGCCCATGTGACTCAGGCACAGAACCGGACGCGTGCAGCGCCCGGCCCCAGGGGAGCAGATGGTGTCACAAGACGGAAGCAACAAGAGCACAGCTGAGAGTCATGTGATGCCCTGGCAGCTAACTGGACCATGACAAGGCAACGGGGGCTTCACCAGTGAGGGCTGGGCACTTGTCAGCTGGGATCAGAGGGGCCACAGTGATGACACAGGGGTTATGCTAGCACATGGCTACATGAAGTTACAATGATCATGGCCACCACTCAGAAAATAAAACAGGAACACACACACCGCCCTGGGTAGCTAAATGCTAACATCAGCCTGCAGGTTTGGAAGAGGCTCCTGTTGCAGTTGGAAACAGGATGAGGAAGTATGGCGCTGAGGGAGGCAAGGATGAGAGCTGGTCTTTTTCATGTTGGAGATGATACGTCTGCAGTGTATGGTGCCCCTCTCAGAGGACTCTGAATGAGTGTGCATCAAATCATGTGCATATAAAAGAACCATGGGTCATGGAAATTCACAGTTATCACAGCTATTCAAGTGTCATGAATGTGTGTAACCAATACTCTAAGACAGCCAGTTCTTAACCAGCCATCCTGAGTTGCTCTGTAGTTTACTGCATTTTATCTATTTGCTTACCTGAAATAACAGAGCAGTTATAATACTGATTACTTATGATAGTATTCTGTTAATAAAATAAGGATTTATATAAAGCGATATTGGACTTTTTTTAAATAGTAAGATGCTATGTTACTTGGCACAGTTAGTAATGACTGAATAAGTAATGAATAGTTAGTCCTAGAGGGACTTCTCTGCTTTTTATGAAAATATGGAAGTATCTGAGTTTGTCCTTAGCATTTAGATTTTTGGTCTACTCTCACATTCATCTAAGGTACTGTCTTTCTATCAGGTATGTGGAGCTCCTTGTAAAGTCTATATTGCTAATTTTGTGGACTGAAATGTTTGCCTTTCACACACAAATACTACCTATACAGTATATATTTATTTATTTATTTATTTATTTATT
>NW_005372150.1:213067-251244 GCF_000412655.1 Myotis brandtii
TATAAAGTTTACTTACGTATTTTCATCAACCATATCAGGTCTACTTAATTTTGCCCATTGTCAATAAAAGAGCAATAATGCAGCAAGTTTTGGGTTTTCTGTTTTGTTCTGTCTGTTTTTGTGTGTCTTGTTTCTTCTTTTTCTAGGCTTTTCATATTTATGTACAGTTAGGGAGGAGAGAGCTGAGGGCTACAGCTGGAGAAGAGGGGGGCAATATCTCCTGGGCTGGAGGTACTGTTTCAAGGTTGATAGTGCCTGTGGCCCACCCCTTGGGGTTGAGGTGGATGGAGCCCAGGGCACCAATGCTAAATTAAATCAGGAGCTTTGCTCCCTATAACACAAGCCCGTGTGCTCAGGGGTTCCGTCCAGGCTGTGGGAAAATGGGAGGATGGGAACAGAAGTGCCCTGGGTTTGGTCTGAGGCTGGCTGCCCCAGGCGTGCCTGTGTGGTGTGCACTTGTTCCGGGGAGTCTGGGACCCTGGCCCAAGCTGTCTACACAATTGTGCTGATGCCACTGGGTTTGGCCTTGTTGCTGGGAGGGGGCGGTGGGGCGGAGGAATGCCCGTGGTGGTGTGCTGCGTGGCCTGGATGGCTGGCATGGGCCAAGGGCAGTGGTGGGTGGCTGTGCGTGTGGGCCCCGTAGGGCACGTGCCCCCCATGGGGGCCATGGTGGTACTGGTGTGCATGCTGGATGTGCTGGGGTGGGTGGTAGTGGTGGTGGTGGTGGTAGGGGGGTGGGTTCTGCTGCACATGGCAGTACTGGGTATGGTGCCCATGCGTCGGGACCTGCGGAGGGCCCTCTGCAGGCCCCTGGTGGTGGCCCACCATGGAGTGCTGCGGGTGGGGCAGGCCTAAAGGGTGTGGGGGTGGCTGGGGAGGGGCTGAGGGTGGGTGAGCCTGAGGAGGGGGCTTCCCTCTTTTACTCCCAAATAAGGAGCCCAGGAGGGAGGATGAATTAGGCATAGTCTGGTGTGGGCGAGATGGACACTCGCGTGTTGATGTAGCTCTCCGGCGCATGTGAGGACTGCTAATGATGGACCCCTAAAAAGGAAATTCATAGAAATCAAAATTAAAAGATCTTAAAGCACTTATGTCAGAATGATTTTTTTTAAAAAAATGTAAAAAGTTCACCCACTGACTGCTAATCTTTAGTTTAGTTCAACTCACTGCCCGCAGAGGGTGGGGCTGGAAGCAGGCAGGACTCGGGCCACTTCTCACACTATTGTGGCAAGTCAGCTGGGGCGGGGCTGGAGGGACCCTGAGAAGGGGCATTCCAGGGAGGACAGGGGACACTGGGGCAGGCGAGGATGGCCCTCCTTTCTAGTCATAGTACCAGCAGCAGTACACGTTTGGGCTCTCTCCTGACAAGCACCCTGAGCTTTCAGATCAGAAGTTTGTTTGGGGGTGTTTGTGAGCAGTGTGTGCTAAGGGGAGTGGGGCAGGCTAGTGTGCATGAAGAGGAACGCTGTTCCTGCTGAAATCGCAGCCTCAGCTTTCCTGGTTCCTCTCAAAGGGTCTGAGGGCATTTGCTCTGCCTGTGTGGAACCCCAGGTTTCTGGGAAGGTGGTGAAGGGAGAGGAGAGGCTTGGGAACCCTTGTCCTGGGCATGGGGACTGCCTAGGCATTTTACTGCAGCTACCTACTGCAAACCAAACAAGAAGAAAGAAACAAAAATATCTACAAGCTGAGGTTAAGATGTGAACAGTAATACAGAGATGGCTGAAGGATGAATGAAATCTCATGAAATCCACACTGTTTTGTTTTCTTATGGTTTTCCTCCTCCCCTGAGCTAGTTAAGCAATTCCATCGTGCCCTATCTGCAGACACACAGCAATTGAAACTCCAGGAATAATGCAATGGGGTCTTCAGAGCATGGAAGTCAGGAGACTGGCCAATGGGGAGGTTGCCTGGTGCTCAGCAGCTGCTGCTTCTGGCCTAGGAGCAGTGCTGGTGGGCGGGGAGGGGGGTACCCAGGAGCCAGGGATGTTAATGAACCATGCTGGGACCACAGGGGACAGGAGTGAAGTGGGAACTAAAACACACAATCCAAAACCAGCCCTCCCCACCCTCCACTCCAACCCAAACAAGCGGTGAGATTCTAGCAGAGGGGAAGCTGGCATGCACTGGGCTGAAGCAGGCAGGGGGGGGAGGGGGTGTCTGTGCCTCTGTGCAGTAGTGAAAGCGCAAAAAATAAAAATAAAAAGACAACAGGTATAAACCAAGGATCAGGGAGGCAACACACAACAGCCAGCTGAACGTAGGTGCTTCCTACTTACTTCCACATTGCTCTCTAGCGATCCCGCACTGCTGCGACGCCCTCGCTTCCCTGCCCAGAACATGCAATACCAGAGGTTAGACTCAGACACAGGCCAGGGCACTGTGCTGCCACCACCACCAGGCTCAGGTATGGGGCCCACCTGCTGGGTGTGAGGGTAGGAGAAGGGGCTCAGAGGGGAAGCTGGTTGCAGGACAGTAGATAGTTATTAAAAAAAAAAAAACCACAGGATTAAAAAAATAAATAAAAAATAATTTTTCAACCAGCTCCTTCTCCTGGACTGGCACTCTATGGAGAGGGGCCTCTGGGAGAGCTGAGGTGGGTACACAGGTAGGGCCCAAAGTCCCATGCTCAAGTTGGCCTCAGCCAGCTGCTGACAGGGGACAGGGTGAAGGAAGCTTCTGCAATGACTAAAAACAAAATGTGGTCCTGCACCGGCCTGATTTTTAGTGAATTTCATATATGTATGGTATGTATTTGCACATACATATACATCTCACCCTCCAGGCAGGGTGGGAATCATGGTTAAGAGAAAACTAAACTTCCCATCCTTTTTCTCCCAGTGCCTCTGGGGCTGTTTGGTTTGTGCAGGGCCCTGGTCAGGGACAGGAGGATGAGTCAGGGGCTACTGGGAGGGGCCTGGAGTCCTGCTCCCCTCTGTGGGCAAACCTTCCCACCCCCCAGGATGCCACAAGCATTCTCTCAGCGCTCACTGCCAATGCCTTTTTATGTCCCCAGTGCATGGCACATGTGGGCACTCAACATATGTTAGCCATATTAGAGGAAGGCTGAGTTTTCCTCTTGGTGCTGGATGCCCAGTGCCCATCCTGGCCACCACAGTCCCTCCAGAGGACTTCTTCATGGGTTCCAGCAGGACATCCAGGCCAGCGGGAACAATGGTGCCCAAGCTTAGGGGTCCAGCCTCCATCAGGTCTCTGGGAATGCAGATGGTAGTGGAGACAGAGATGGGCCATGCTGCCTTCCAGGTCAGGCCCAGGAGCCTGGAAGGTGGTATTGCCATGTACCTCTCTGTGGCCCACACCTCTGTGGAGAGGGCGTGCTTGTGGGTCCTTCGGGCCTCAGGGCAGCACCTGAGCATGCTGGGCCATGCCCTGGGTAAGACCTCACTCCTAGGCAGAGAATGGCAGTCTCAGGGAAGATGTAGTCCCTTTGCCTTGCCTGCTGACACCCAGCCTGAGGCCCACAGAAGGCCTTGTGGACTGTGCATGTGTGAGAAGGCCTCAGAGCCCACTCAGGACAGGCCCACACAGGGATAGAGGCAAGGTGTTTCCCACCACCTGCTGAGGACCAGGGAAAACGCTAATCCCACAGGGAAGTACGATGAGAGTCACATTCCTCCTCTTCCCGCTGGTGTGAGGAGTGACCTTCTCAAGGCCCTCCTCCTGCCCAGCATGGGCCAAGACTCAGGAGAGCTTTAACTTAGATGCCTTTGAGTAATGTTGTTTCTCAGAGTCATCTTTTCCACATCTCAGTATGAGATGTGGGGTGTCCCTACAGGTGCTCTGCACTCGTCCCAAAGCTCCCACTCACAGACTTACCCACAGACATCTGCCCGCTGCACACCATGTCCAGGTGTGTGCACACATGCACACACACTGTCTATGAACCGAGGCAAAGCATGCCAGAGCAGTGGCTCACACCCACTGGCCTTCCTCTGCGCTGTTTCCAGGTAACCTTCCCCCTTTCTCTGGGTCCTGCACTAGCTTCAAGTAAGCCCTGTCCCAGCCAGCACTTCTCCTAGGGCTTGATCAGAAACCATGTCTGGAAGGGGCTCCCAGCATGGCTCTTCAGAGCCCTCCCCTGCCTGGTAGGGTCAGGCCAGAATGCAGGCAGGGCTCTCTACCCAGAGGCTGCCCTGTGGCCCTTGGCGATGCTGGAAGCCACGCAGGTACACGTCCTCAATGACCACATCCACACACATGGCCAGGCTGTGCTCTACACACTTGGCACATGCTGAGTCTCACAGAGATCCTTGGAGAGAAGTGCTAGTCCCCACCTTGCAGCCGGGGAAACTGAAGCCCAGCACTGTAACTTGGCCATGGCCTGATAGCTAATGAGCAGCAGGAAGAGGGGAGAGAAGATCTTATCAGCATGAGCCTGAAATCAGTGTGCTGAGTGTCCTCTGCGGGACTCTGCTTGGGTGGCCATCCCGAGGGCAGCCCTGAGCCTGGCCCTGTCCCAGGGAAGGCTGCCACAGGTCGTTTGTGTGTGGAGGGCCTGTCTTGGGGCAGCAGGTGCTGCTTTGGAAACTGGGCCCCAAGAGCTCCCGAGTCTTCCCACACAGGATGCAGCAGGTCTCAGCTCTGCTCTTGCAGTGGTGATGGGTGCAGGCAGGTCCCCCATCCCCGGGGCCGTTGTGGAACAGTTAGGCTGGGAAGGGCCTACAGACAGTGCTGACCATGACTTGGCTAACCTGGGGCAGGGCAGAGGCCCAGTCACACTGCATCCAGGTCCTTGCCAGTCCTCGATCACAGGCCAGCAAAGCTCTGGTGCCACTGACACAAACACAGGGCCAAACTGAAGGAAGACCAAGTGGAGGGACATGGAGTGAGGCCTTGCAGCTCAGTGGGAGCTTGGACTGGAGCCCAGGCACCTTCCTCTACCACTCCGAACATTGTGGGTTCCTGGAGGCTTCTGCTGCCAGTCATGAGCATCAAAGCATGGCTGCCTCTTGGGTCCTCAAGGTTCATGAAGGGCTGAGGCCACATTGCTGGTGTGTTGTCTCCTGGATAGAAGTGTGAGTGCAGGATTGGGCAGCTTCTCTGGGAGCAATGACTTGCCAACCACTGAGCGCTGGCTTTCCTGAGGAAACAGGCTGCCCAGGGCCTTGCCCCTTCTTGACAAGGTCATCTTGGTGAAGGCCATGATGAGTGGGAGTGACGTGAACTCTGGGGAGCTTTGCCCCTCCTAGTCCAGAGCACATAACACCACGTCTCCGACTGCCGAGCCCAGCATCTTCTGGAAGGCTGCTGACACTGGCCTGTCTTCCTCTGGAAGTCACAGGTGGCCTGTCCTTAGTCTGGGGCCTTGGTGACTGCCAGGACTCAAACACCCACCTTATCTCATCCTCCAACCTTCCTGGGTCGGGGGTCCTTTCTTTCCTGGGAACTTGTTTCATTGTAGCTTCATTCCTGAGAGGACACAATCCTAGAGCCCTTCTCAGCTCAGAATCCCTAAATGATAGCGGCAATAGTAACAATAAATGGAAGTCTGCCAAATCTTGGAACTCCATCCTTCACATGACCGTGTGCCTGTCATGGGGCTCTGTCTGACTCCTAAGCTCCAAGCTGCGGCAGAGTGGGCACATGCTGAGTGCCTCAGTTCCACTGCCACCTGAGAAGGCCTCCAGGGAACAGAGAGGCCAGAGCCTGCTCCACTGCACAAACTCAAACGCAGGCCCCAGGCCCCAAATCTGCAGAGGCACACGGTAGTCCAGATATGTGTTGCTGGGAAATCACCAGTGGTTCTCAACCAAGGGTGATTTTGCCTCTTAGAGGACACCTGGCAATTTCTGGAGACATTACTAATTGTCATGACTGGGAGGTGGAGCAGGGATGCAGCTGAACCTCTTGCACAAAACTGTCCCCACAGCAAGAAATTATCAGAATAAAATGTCAACGGGGTGGGGTTAAGAAGCCCTGGGTTAACCCTCATGCTGGCAATGGATTTCTGATTTTCACTATGGAGAAAAAAAAATGACAAGACAAAAGCAAAGGAAAAGTCCAACTCAAAAAAAGAAAATAAAAAAGAAAGAAAACATTTCTGGGAAATAAATAAGCCAAACAAAGGGAGGCAGCTGCTGGCTAGACAGGTACCAGGTGGGGTCATGAGCAGGCTCTTTTAGGGGGCCTTGAGCTGGCCACTTGGCGATGCCTGAGGCAAGGTGGGGGGGGGGGCAAGCCTCTAGGAGGGGAGGGGCTGCTGGGCCCCTGGAGAAGAGGACACTGATCTCATCCTGAGAAGGTCTTTCCCAACAAAGTAGGGGCTCCTGGGGCCAGGTTACCTGGGTCATTGGGGCAGGTAGAGCCCAGGGTCCCAGAAGCCTACAGTGCTGGGCACAACCCCATGCCCGCTGCGCAATGCCCTGCAATCCCCACTCCACTGCAAACCCTGAGCCTCCTCCCAGAAGAAGCTGATATGACTAGTAGGTGGCTGAGGAGACTGCCAGAGTGCACCCCTCTCCTCACTCCACAGCTTGTCTGACAGCGCAGCAGGCAAATAAGGTGGGAGCAGCACTCACAGGCAACTAGCTGGGTCTGCACCCACACCTCCCTGCTTCACCTGCCCCTGCCACGACAGCCAGACCATGTGAGGGCTGCCAGGAGAAGCCCCCTGCTCCTGATACCCAGGTACAACTTCTCCCCCATCTGTGACCCAGGAAAGCTGGGAGGCTTGAGGGGTGCTGCTTGCTTGGGGGTTAGGAGGCTGGCAGCAAATTAAACACAGAAACAAAGAACAAAATTCACAGTTTCCACCAGGGCTTTCCCCTGACTCCCAGGGCCACCTGTGGCTGCCGCTTCTGGCTGGACAGAGGCCCAAAAGGGAGACCGCTGGGGAGAAAGCAAGACCAGGAACAGTGGGAAAGGGGATTTCAGAGACAGCTTAGAAAGCTTTACTCCATTTCATTCATCAGCCTAAAGCACAGGGCTTGGCCACAGAGTACACAGAACACATCTACCAGCGAGTCTGGCTCACTCTTGTAAGAGCCATTTTCAGAAAATAAATAAATAAAACTCTTAGAAGAAGAAAGGGAGAATGGGGTAACTTCCTTGCTGTTCTGCCTTTAACAATTTGGCCCTGTTTTCTTTTGCCTTTTGGTGCTGTCCCCTCTGCCTGGTCACATGCTGCTCTGATTTGGGGATGGTCATGGGAAACCCAGCACTGTCCGTCCAAGCCCTCTACTGCCAGCCACACTGCAGTACCATCCCGGCGCGCGGTGCATGCCCGACCACCAGTGTGCCCGTCTGAGTCCTAGGCTCAGCTCTTACCAGCTTCTGAGAGGTCCCTCAGGGAGCTGCTGAGGGCACTGCGCTTGAGGCCCTCGCTGCTGGCGTAGCTGTCGTCCAGGCAGGCTCGGTTCAGTGTCCCAGTGCCAGACTCCTTTTTGAGGCTGGAGCACTGGGACATGCTGGGCCGCACAACACCCTTCTGTTTCTCAAGCTCCGCTGAAATAGAGGAGCAAGGGCCCAGTGAGAGGAGCATAGCTTGGTGAGGGTCGGGGTGGGGGTGGGCCAGGGATAGGAGCCCCCACCAGGAGGAATGAAGAGGACCACTGCCCTCTGTTCAAGGTTGGCACTGTACCAAGTCTCCATCTACCTGAAATGGGGAAAAAAGAAGGGCGAGCATTGTCTTGGAGAAGAAGTATGATGGCTGCCTTCAACAAAAGGGAGCCAAACAAGACCCAGGAGGGAGGCGGGAGAGGCTCAAGTGCCCTGTGGTCTGCAGGAAAGACAGTCTCTTTCCAGGCCTGAGGGTCAAGAAGGAGACAGAGAGGCTCGGTCTGGATGAACAAGTGTTAACTGGCCTTTCATGGAAGGGCCAGAGGTAGGCACACCTGAGCCTGCACACCTGGAGCCAGGAGAAGCAGGGGTTATCATCAGCTCCAACAAACCCAGGGGATGGGGGTGGCTGCAACTTTCTCAGTCTGCTGGGCCCTGATGCAGAAGATGAATAGAATAACCACATAGAACTCCGGGTGCTCCTGTCCCAGGAGGTGACCAGGAACCAGAGGCCTCCCCAGTCAGAACAGGCATGGGCTTCTGAAGCCTGGCTCTCACCAGGAGGCCGCTGCCACATTTTGTGGCCTGGGCATGTGGTCTGCCAGTCACATAGACATGGGAAGGCCAGAAAAGACCAGGACAGCTCATTTCTGTGGGCTCACAGAGTCACTGCCACCATATAGGAGCCAACACCTATGTCCAGCAAATCTTAAAAGATGTCAGGGCAGCCTGGCCGGTGGTGCTCAGTGGTTGAGGTCATGTCTCGATTCCCTGTAAGGGCACAGTCCCGGGTTGCAGGCTTGATCCCCAGTAGGGGGCGTGCAGGAGGCAGCCAATCGATGATTCTCATCATTGATGTTTCTATCTCTTTTTTCCCCCTCTCCCTCTCTCTGAAATTAAAAAAAAAGAAAAAAAAGATGATGCCAGGGTTGCTGGCTCTTCCTCCTCAAGAGGTCTGTAACTCACATTCTATCCTGTGCTTCTCCATCTCCTGCACCTCCGCAATGGACTCCCTCAGGTCATCGCTGAATTTCTTCCGGTCTTGAGGATTGGGAGCATTGAAGTTTATTAACACTTTTATGTCTGCTCCAGGGACTGCAGACGTGAGCCGGATGCCATTGGGGTAGTCTGCAAAGGAGAAAGAGAGGAGAACCAATGGGCCCCTGCATTCTCTGTCATCTCTACTCCTGGTCAAGAAAATACCAGTCTGAATTCAGGATGGGCGTGAGGGAAGTGGTCAGAGTGCAGGTCTCAGCAGGCACGTCTGACAGGGAGAAAATGCTTCCATAGTGCAGACTGGAGAGACCACCAGACAACCTCCATCTGCCAACTCAGGTCTGTGCTCCTTCCTATGAGAGTCAGGGAAGATCTGGCTGATGTAAGGGAAGCCAGGCCCTCTTCTTCTCCTCCATTCTGAAGGTTAGGCGCCCAGATCCTCATTGAGACAGCAGCCAGGTGCCGAGTCCAAGAGAGGAGCAGCACCCTGCGCTCGGTGGAGTGTCTTACCCAGTCATCTCAGACCCGAATGGCCTCCAGACCTTTAGCAACCCTGGACGCACTGTGGGTACCCCACACCCAACACACTCTTCGCTGAGTGCAGGGTCTTTCTGCTCAGACTTGCCTGTGCCCCTTCCAAGCACAAGGGGTCTCTGGGACTTTGGTCTCATGGAAGCACCTCTCCCCTCAGTGGGAATCAAGCTTCAGCCACAGGGAGTTTGCAGGATCTTGACTCAAACATGAATCCCACTTTTGATCCATGTCAAGGCTGGAAACGCAAATGCTTAGAAGCCATGTGACTCTCCCAAGTGCAGGTGGGACTATGAGCACTGAGAGTGCTGGGACGGAGTGTGCAGCCAGGAGCCAGCAGGCAGGAATGCGGGCTTAGCAGTACCAAATGTTTCTCATTTTTCAAGAGAAGCCAAAAGTATTAATGTGAGGATTTAAATATCAGCTCAACAAATTTTTAAAAGTATACAAACTAAATATAACATAATTGAGCCAGACTGACCCGGGGCTGGCAGTGTGTGGCCCCTAGTGTGAAGGCATGGCCTGGGGAAGGTAAGGTCAGCTCTTACTAGCATCTGTGCCCAGGACCATGGACTGAGCCCTCAGAATCTGAAAATGATTCAGATACAGCCTCTGTCTAGGGATTCAGACTAGTCCGGCTGCTGGGGACAGTGTAGGGTAGCACCAGCCCCATGGTGCTGCCTGATGAAACCCAGGCAAGGCAGGCCTTCCGGCCTTGGGTAGGGCAGATGGGGCAGAAAGTGGGGAGATGGCAGGGTTGGCATGCTGGGCCTCTCCTAGACATGTGGGAAAGGAGAGGGAACAGCAGGTGCTGTTCCTATTTAGGACAAAGAAGAGGCAAAGAGCCCCAAATCCAGGCCTGAACTTTCCACTTGTGGATGGAAGGCCGATCACATGGCACCACAGCCACCTGTCTTGAGAGGATGGGGGTGGCCCTGCTGCGGAGACCCTACCGCCCTCCCCTCAGGCACTCCAGCAGGACCGTCCCCCACTCATCCTAGGAAGACTGGGTCAGCCTGCAACTCGGGACCTTCACCAGGAGAGAGGAAAAGGAGAACAGGGACATGAGAAGGAGCAAGGTCAAAAGATAAGGTCAGTGGGGGTGTCCTGGTTAGGAGCCAACTACCTTCCAAAATCCCCAGACCCACGATCCATTCACACCCAGAGAAGGTCTCCAGTGGTATTTGACCTAGTGCTTCCTCTGCCAGAAGCGTTCCACACGCCACTAACCCTATGGCGTAGCATCACCCACGTCACAGATAAAGGACACGCAGCCCAGAGAGGTTAAGCAGCCAGGCCACACAACCAGTTTGAACCCTGGTGGTCCACTCGGGGGCTCAGCCCTGGACCTGTAGTCCTGTATTACCTTCACCTGTTTGCCCACATTTGCATATCATCTATGCCACTTACTTCATGCTTTCTTATCAACATTTAAGTAAATTTACTCTGCCCTAAAGTATCTTATCACCTGCAAGAAGTAACAGTAAAAGTAAACCAGTGAGCACCATATATAATGTTATTAAATTCTTCCCAATTACTGCTGCCTTTCAGAGCATCGAAGCTACCCTGGGCTCTGTCCTTGATGGCACAGGAGGAAGGAGAGAATAAGGCGGGTCTTGGCCTCGTGCGCCAGTGCTCCAGCACATGCACAGCAGGCCCGGGAAGCCGCACACACTTACACTGGCTCTCGAAGAGCAGGACCTGCATGCCGTACAGGGAGAAAGACTGTCGGAAGTTGTATGTCACCGAGTTCTTCTTCTTCTGGAAGATCTTGGTGACCTGGGGGCAGCCAGAGACAGAGACTGAGCCACACCATCTGTCCTGCCCTGGAGCAGCTCTGGGAGCTCAGGACTGAAAATGGATCTGCTGGAGACCACGTGCTTCTGTAAGAATGACTCTGTGGTTCAGAAGTCAGGAGGCCCTGCAGGAGGAAGGACTTGACACGGGGAGGAACCCACGCCCACTCACTCCTTGACGTGGACAGCTTTCTGTTCCTGCCAGACCCTAGTGCCATCCTGGCTGGCTACAAAGCCCCTCAACCCAGCAGAGAGCTGGCAGTCACATTATCGCATGTGGCACTGAAGATGTCGTGCAAGGGTCTCATGTCCAGGATCCTGTCTGATCACTGTGCCCTCAGAGATTAATTTCACAAAGGAAACAGATTCAGAGGTGTGAAGTGGCTTGCTCAAGGTCAGGATGCTTAAAAATAACTTGAACCCACACATCTGGTTCCCACTTCAGGAATCACAAAAGTGAGGCTGATCCTCAAGCAGGTGGGGACTAGGGACAGGGTCCTCCAGCAAGAAAAGTCTGTGGCATGCAGGGGGACAAAGATCCAAGAACAGGTTTCCCCTGTTCTTTGCAGAGGCATCTTCATCCCCACTGGCTCACATCCGTGCTGCCTTTTTTGGGGGGCAAGCACTCCTCAATCTCCCTTTGGGGAACCCCCGTCTGCCACCCTCAATCCATTAGTCCTGGGGACTGTGATCCAGGCTTAGGCACTTAGACAGCACCACACCTGCCTGGCCCCATGACTAGCTCTGGCACTGGAAACAACAAGACCGTTGCTGGGATTTTTAAGAAGTGAATCCTACTGGTGGCCGAGGAGATAAAAGTAAGCCTGGAGCAGCCAAGGTCGACTTTCCCTTCTAGGATGAAGCCTGCCTGAGAAGGGAGCCCACACAGAGGAGGAACCTACACAGCTGAGCAATGGAGATCATCAAAAGGAGTCCTGCTGACATGTTTGAGCCTCTGGAATAGCCAGGGCTGAGGCTCCAAATCCCCTTCTGGACTTTTACATAAGCCAACAAAGCCCCATTTTTCAATGGTAGCAGTCTGTGTTAGATTCTGCTCCTGGCAACCCAAAGACCTGGGCTAATTCCACCCCATCACCTCCACCCCACACCTGTGTGGGCATTTCCCCACGTGCAGGCACATAGCCAGGTCTCCCTGCGTAACAGCTGTCAGCCATGAATCCGTGGGGAACCACGTACCACTAGGAGGTCATTAAACAGGAAGATTTCTCGCTGATGCAGTCCGAGTTTCTGGGGCTTATTTGGGTCTGGAACCTCGAAGAGTCGGCAGTAGCAGACCAACCGCCGGTGAGGCAGAGAGAGAACCTGTGGGGGGAAGGGAAGTGTGTCCTCAGCAGCCTGCCCTGCCTCTGGAGCCTGGGTAGCACAGAGTCCAGCCTGAATGTGAGGAGCCCAGCCCTTGGGCCTGTGTTCCAAACACCTTTTCTTACAGACCATGCAGAATAGACCATGTTTCTGGCTTGCAGCTGTTTTCCCGCCTCTCCTGTAGAGCCAGGGTAAGGGTGCCCCTTCTGGTGAGACCTCTGCTCCATTCTTTCAGGCAGGTACCAGACTCCTTAGAGAACCATGTTCACATGTGAGCCCCAGCCAGAGGGGAATGTTTGTTTTCTGAGTCCCCAAAGCGCCCATTAGTCTCCTGTAAATATTTTTTCTAGAGAGAATCTACCCTAGATGAGGAAACTGAGGCACAGAGAAGCTGACAACTTGCCTCAGCCACACACGAGGAGCTGCAGAGCCTCGGAGTTGTCCCATTCTCCAGACCCCTCCTAAATGATTAACATTTCTGAAGCATGAAAGACCCTATCCAAACTTGAGCCAGCAGTCACTGCTCTGTGGGGCCTGGTCTGACCCTCTGCTCTGTACACCTGCCTCTGAACACACCTGTCACAGATTCAAAGAGCCCCCGACCTTGCCGAAGTACAAGCTGCTATCAAGGCCTGGTATGATAAACCATCATGTAGGCCCACTTGTGGCTCTGGGAGTGATCCTAAAGCCACAGGAGACAGATAGGTCAGTAAGGAGACAGTACATGCCCAGTTAAGACCCCCAGAGGGTAAGCATAGTAGTAGCCAAGGAGCATTAACTCTGCAAAAGGTGCCAACTCTGCAAGGGTGCCCTGGTAGAAGGGTGCCCGAGCTCAGTACATTAAGAAGACAAGATAAAGGGAGGGAAATGTATGGCCCAGCCTGGCACAAACGCAGGAGGGCTGATTCAGGGAACAATACTGTCTGGAGCAAAAGTACAAAGTAAAGAGGATGATGGCTTTTGGGGCTGGAGAGGTGGACAAGGGCAGGTCACAGAAGCACATTTTGGGGACAGAGCTTGGGCTGGGTGGGGAAAGAGAAGGCCCTCCAATAAACATCAGTGTCTCAGTGTCTGGGGACCAACCTGGGTCTCTGAGCTCAACTGGGCCCAGAGGAGAGGGAAGGAGACTGCTTTCAGCCTGACGGCACAGACTGTAATCTCTGGGCCTGCAGAGATTTGAGTCTGGGTTAATTATGAAAATCATATTTCTTATTGCTGCAGAATTAACTCAAGCAGCCAGAACTGTGGATCTGGGAGCAGGAAGATGTGGGCACATGGGGCACCCCTAGGGTGGGATATTAGTCAGAACGTGAAAGCAGAGGGATACTCACACAGCCAAGCCCATGATGCAGGGATCCAATCTAAATGGGGAAATAGCAAACAAAGAAAAAAATCAATGTTGCAAAAGATGCACCTGGGTGCCTGAGAGGCAATGCCCTCCCACGGCATCTTTCCTTAGCTCTATCCAGCCACACCCAAGGGGGTGGACAGGGAAGGCCCTCTCACTGGCAGGCTGAGGGCATTCCCAAGTCACCAAGGAACTGTGCGACCCTGCCCATTGGTTTATTAAAATCCTCAGCTTCTCCAACTTTAACCCAGAGCAAACGGCTGTTATTCCCAAATATTAGAAGTCTTTTAAAGAAACCCAAATCCTGAAAGAATTCACCAGCCCTGCCTGGAAGGGGCATCAGGGCCACTGGCAGAAGGGCGCTGGGTGGGAAGGGGGATGTGAGCAACTCATGCCCCCAGCAACTCCCCTGGGACATAGGGCCACCACATACCGGCTTCTTCCCCACGATAAGCTTCTCCACCTTCTGCACCTGGGACACGTGGTCCTCATTGGTCTTCAGCTCCCGCTTGCGAATCCGTTCATAGATACCAATCAGTGTCTCTCGGGGAATGTCCTCACCATCGTCTACACCTAGGCAGGAGACAGTGGCCAGGCGTTAGTCAGGCGAGGGCAGTGATGGCAAACCTTTTGAGCTCGGCATGTCAGCATTTTGGAAAACCCTAACTTAACTCTGGTGCCGTGTCACATATAGAAATTTTTTGATATTTGCAACCATAGTAAAACAAAGACTTATATTTTTGACATTTATTTTATATATTTAAATGCCATTTAACAAAGAAAAATCAACCAAAAAAATGAGTTCACGTGTCACCTCTGACACGCGTGTCATAGGTTCACCATCACTGACCTAGGGCCTGCTTCCCCCTGTGATTATAAGCAATGGGGAGGGCAGGAATACAATTTTCAAGCGCCATGTCTACTCAATAGATCATGCATGGAGAAAAATGTTCGCCATCACTGGGCTAGGGTCTGGGTGGTCCCTTCAGTCTCAAGCCCCAGGCTTACTCCAATTTACCAGTTTCTAACCCAATTCAGAACAGTGATCCCTTTCACCAGTCCCAGCAGAACCACAGACCTTCCAGACCCACAGCTACTAAACATCCTCAGTCAACCACAAATTCCTCAGAATCCTTCCACCAGGGACAAGGCCAGCACAGCCACCTGGACAAGCACAGGAGGGCTGATAGAGGGCTTTATAAATATTACCTTGCTGATCCTGACCACAGCCCCGTGGGATGGGCATACCATCCCTATTCCATAGATGAGAAAGCCAAGGCCTGGGGAAGAGGTTGGGTTTGTGGTGAGGGGAGGGTTTGTAAGTTTAGTTTCCAACACTGGGCCCATCCTCACTTCGCCCCTTGTTAGCCTGGTGACTCAATCTTTCTGAGCTGAGCATCTGTGAAAAAGACCACCAAGAACATGGGTGGCTTCTCAGAGCTGTGGTGAGAAGTGTGAGCAGCTCTTGGCATGCCCCTCAGAGTGAGATCTTGGTGCATTTGCCAGCTGTTGTCCCACATCACATGGGCAGAATCCAGGGGCAAGACTCAAACCTGGATTGCTCTGACAACAAGTGCATACCTTCTGCTACACCACTATGAAAACTGCTGTGAGAAAAGAAACTCAGCCCTACTCACAGGAGAAACACAAACCCACATCCATCCTCAGACCACAGACTAGCTCAACCAAAGGATTAGTAAAACTGTTGACGAGGCTATGGGGAGGGGCTTGCCAAGTCCTTTGACCTAGCAGAAGGCCTCACACAGTGAGTGCTCCATGCAGGGAGTGACCGTCTGAGTGCTCTGAAGTGAGCTTCCCTGCCCTCAGGGGCCAGCCAAGCTTGGGAGGGGCGGAAGTGCTCCTCCCTATGTCCTGGTGGCCTCTGCTCTCTCCAGCCTTCGTGTTATGGCAGTGCCCACCACTAGGGGGTGCACCAAGGACCTACAGATCAGAGAGAGTTATCTGACCCAGGAGAGGGATTGACAGAGCAGCCTGTACTACAAAAATAAAGGAGAAGAGTAGAAATTTTAAACAGCTCAACAAGCTCACAGTTGGACTTGATTTAGACCAACTTTTGTTTCTTTTTAAAAAATATGATACCTCCTCCTGGGTGCTTGAAGATCGGCCACCATCATGAACGACACAGTAACTATCTGGACCAGGAAGTTCATTGCCAACAGACTACTTCGGCGTAAACAAATGATCATTGATGTCCTTCACCCTGGGAAGGCATCAGTACCCAAGACAGAAATTCAGGGAAAACTACCAAATTGTATAAGACTACACCAGATGTCATCTTTGTATTTGGATTCAGAACCCATTTTGGTGGTGGCTAGACAGCTGGCTTTGGCATGATTTATAACTCCTTTGATTACACAAAGAAAAATGAACCCAAACATAGACTTGCAAGACATGGCCTATATGAGAAGAAGACCTCAAGAAAACAGAAGGAACACAAGAACAGGATGAAGAGAGCCGGGGGCTGCAGAGGCCAGCGTGGGTGCTGCAGAGAGTGAGCTGGAGATGGGACTGCAGGAGTCAAGATTCTTCAGGGACTTGATCTGTGGTGACTGTGCAGATTTCCATGAAAGGATTAATAAATTAAGAACTTCTGGGTGAAAAAAAAATTAAAATATGATGCCATTTAAAGGGGACCTCAGCCCGCTGCAGCTGGTATTTCCCAAGGAGAGGACCCAGCTCCTCCTCCCTTCCTTCCAGGAACTCCAGGTACACAAGGCCCATGCCATCAGCCAACATGGAGTCAGCTGGAAGATAGCTGTTCCCTTTTCGATTCCTTCCCTATCCGACGCCAAGAAGGCCTCCCTTCTTGCTGCCTACTGCCGGAAACCAATTCCAGCATGACAGCAGGGCTGAATCTGGGAATGGCTGATGGCATTTCCCCAAACCTGAAAAGGGATGATTGTTGGCTGCCAGACAGCTCAGGGCATCTTAATCTACATGTTATTGCCTCCTACTGGCCAAACACCTGAACAGCCGTAGGCTAATTCCCCAATTCTGACAATGCCTCTGTATTGGAAACCCTGACCCTTTGAAGTGTATATCTCTGCCTCGCCTCAGGACAATTTGTGTTAATAAAAAGCATGGGGTCCTGGGACGAGGAGACCTGAGATCTTAGACCTTAGAACTTAGATCTTAGTTTCCTTTAAACTAAGCTCCTCTGACCCCCAAATGCCATTCAAAATTATATTTCGTCTCCGGACTCCTATTTAATCTACGCACAGCCTTCTCCAGATTGCTGAACCCTTCTTAACGCTGGAACAAGAACCCTGGCAGCCTACCTCATCAGTACCTGACATGGGCCCACCTGCCAGGAAGAGAGGGCAGCCTCAGCCTCAGGGCCCAGCCAGAAACAGCTCCTGCTGGAATCAACAGTGGTATTTTCTTTTCATTGTATTCATTTTCATAATGACTGCCTATGTGTGACAAATGCTACTGGTTTGCCATTTACAGTGGTGATATAAAGTTCCTTTAAAAACATATTTAAATAAATAGACAAAAACAAAAAGGCAAGACAGTTTCAAGAGGAACATGAAGTGTACAGGATGAGTAGCTGGGCAGATGCTGTGAGGGATGCAGCAGTGATGGGCTGGGATGTGCTGGCCCGTCTGTCCAGCTTCCGCCTGCTGGAGGTCTCAGGGCTCCCAGCACCTAGGCTCCATTCTGTGCTCCTACACATACACATAGGCCTTGGTCAACCTATGCCTGGCCTGGCCTGGCCTTGTGGTGCTGTGATGATCTGGTTTCTCCAGTCTCTGCCCCCTTGTGACTAACTCCCCTCCACCTGGACCTGCCAAACCCCTGTTCATCCTTTAATAACAGGCTAAAATCATCACCTTCTCCAGGAGTTAGGTTTCCTGCATCCCAAGACTCAGGCAACACTTTCTCTTCATGGTAATTTGTACTTTGTGCACGCATTGTTGAGACCAACACTGCTTGAAAGCCCATCTGAGCAAGAACTGGGTATGCTGCAGCCAGGCCTCCTAGCTCTCCCCTGCACCCAGCAGGAGGTAATGTAAATTTGCCTCTCAGCCCCACACATGGTGGGGCTCATGCTCAGAGGTGTCTGTGGAGGTGTGTGTCTGAGCCTGGGGCCGCGACAGCTCACCTCGGAGGTTCTTGACGAAGTCCTCCAGCTTCATCTTGCGCTCAGGCTTGACGTTGGGGCTGTACATGTCTGTGTTGAGCAGGATGATGGCGAAGGCCAGGATGAAGATGGTGTCTGGGTTCCGGAACTGCCGCACCACCCCAGGGTTGCAGATGCAGTACCGCTGGCTGGGGGCCAGGGAAAGGGAGGCGGGTCAGGGCTCCTTCAGTTGGGGCAGGGAGTGGATCTGCCTGTCACTCATGAGTAGTTGCCATAGCTCCACCTGGCACTGAACAGCTGAGGCTCAGCTCCTGCACCTGGTAAACAGGGACAACACCTGCCTGGCAGAGCTGCCCTGACTACACACTCACCCTCTCACCTGCACTGTAGCTGGTAAGCAAGGACAACACCTGCCTGGCAGAGCTGCCCTGACTACACACTCACCCTCTCACCTGCACTGTAGCTGGTAAGCAAGGACAACACCTGCCTGGCAGAGCTGCCCTGACTACACACTCACCCTCTCACCTGCACTGTAGCTGGTAAGCAAGGACAACACCTGCCTGGCAGAGCTGCCCTGACTACACACTCACCCTCTCACCTGCACTGTAGCTGGTAAGCAAGGACAACACCTGCCTGGCAGAGCTGCCCTGACCTACACACTCCCCTCTCACCTGCACTGTAGCTGGTAAGCAAGGACAACACCTGCCTGGCAGAGCTGCCCTGACTACACACTCATCCTCTCACCTGCACCGTAGCTGGTAAGCAAGGACAATACCTGCCTGGCAGAGCTGCCCTGACTACCCACTCACCCCTCTCACCTGTACTGTAGCTGGCAATGGCTCTCGGGGGAAGACAACGTTCCCCAGGCTCCCTAGGAGCTGGTACAACCACGTGACTAAGTTCTGGCCAATGGGATATGGACACTTTCAAGACTGTGTCTTAAACGGCAGGGGTGTGCCCTCCACTCCCTTGCCCTGCCTGGAACCGGGGTGCGATGAAAAGAGCCTGCTCCCTGCACCAGCTAAGAGGGAGATGCACTTCCATCTTGTTTCAGCTGTAGCTTCTGGGCAGCTTCTTAGACACCTGAACCAACAGCCTCACTGAGTCATCTGCGCACTGTACTCACTGCCTCAAATGCACCCTCGCCCTCACCTCTAAGAGGCCTCTCACTGGTAACCTCATGGAGGCATGGCGAGAGGGGCAGAAACAGAGAAGAGGAGCCAGGGGGGGCATTGCTACTGAAGCAATAGCCATCAGTGCTCAGGCAACGTGGGCTTCAATTCTGTCTTCCTTGTGACACCCCTTCCAAGAAACCCTCCTGGAAGGAAGTGGCTGAACATCCCTCTTCTAGACCCTGGGACTGCCCTCCTCCTGTGTCTTCATTCCTCCTTGGCCCACCACTGGTGCTGAGCCCAGAGTGCTGGAGCAGCAGTTGACTTGTGTCTGTCACACCCAACAAGGAACACAGAGACCCTTACACAATGTACACACAGTCCCAGGATGGAAGACTGTGCGGTGACCTTGAATGCAGGCTCTCTGGGCTGTGTGCCCACACATCCTAAGTGGGTTAAGCCTTCCACCCTATCTAGGGTAGGTACTCGTTATCCCCACCCTATAGGCAAGGACTCAAGGCACAGAGAGGTTAATAAGCAAAAGGTCACACAGCTGGTAAGTGGTGGAGTGGGTATTAGAACCAGGTCATCTGGCTCTGCAGCTCATGCTCTGAGTCACTGTGAGAGAGCAGCTGCCCCGTAAAAGGGCAGATGAAGGAAAACACAGATGGACTCATGAATGGATGAGGCGCATGAGGACTTGGAGGAAGACAAAGACTTAAAAAACCCTGGCTCTAGCACTAACTAGCAAAGTTCCTGGCACCCAGGAGGGGCTTCTGGCTCACCTCCCAGGTGAGTTCAGGGCCACCCGATCCTGTGAAGGGGGCTAAAGGGATTCAACCCTTTGCTAGGAACCTTCCTCTCCCTGATGCCCTCCCCCTGCCCCGCTGCAGCCCCAACCTGAAGGCCTCGATGAGCCGCTCCACCTTCTGCGCCTCCCCCTGGACCCGGATATGCGCCTGGAACTTTCTGAGGGCTTCGTCCAGCTCCATGGCAGAGAAGTCCATCTCATCCACCACGCAGCTGAAACAAGACAAGGCCATGTCAGTGTCCGCTGCCTACAGCCTCTGCTGCCTTCCCACTAGGCTAGGTGAGCACATGCTTGCAGAGAGTGGAGCAGAGGGGTTGATGAAAGGGAGCCAGGGAGCTGCCTGGAGGGCCGTAGAGGCAAGGCTGCCACTTGTCTGGAGGGCATCTGCTTAGCTTCCTCCAATCAGCAAACTATTCAGATTATGGCCAAAGATCCCTGTGCTTCTGGGGAATCCATAAAGCCCTGAAACTGTAGGAAATGTTAATGTTTATATCTATGTGTGCAATTTTCTAGACATACAGGGAGCCAGAACATACAACTATTCTTAATAAGGACCCTTTGCCCTGACCAGTTTGGCTCAGTGGATAGAGCATCAGCCTGTGGACTCAAGGGTCCCGGGTTCGATTCCAATCAAGGGCATGTACCTTGGCTGCAGGCACATCCCCAGTAGGGGGTGTGCAGGAGGCAGCTGATCGATGTTTCTCTTTCATCGATGTTTCTAACTCTCTATCCCTCTCCCTTCCTCTCTGTAAAAAATCAATAAAATATATTTTTTTAAAAAAATAAGGACCCTTTGTGCAGAAACAAATGTTACACAGATGTAATGCAGACGTAATGCAGGAGTCTTCTGGTGTTCTGAGGGAGCCAGGAGCACACACCCATCCTCACAAGAAGGAAGTGGAGGCTGGGCACTAACTCTCCACACAGTAGTCTCACACAGAGCCTGTGCTTCACGCCAAGGGTATGGGAAGAGGTGGCTGGGTGTTTCTGAAACCATCCTCATGTGCCAATCAGAAGGGTGAAGGGCAGAGCTTGGGGAGGCCTCTGGTTCTTATCACAGCCAAGCTTCCACATTACAGCCCGCTCGGTTCTCTGATCAGGACACAGAGAATGTGGGGTCTGAACTAAGGACCCAAGCAGCATAAACTGGTGTCTGGTTTATGTTTATAACAAAGCCATAGCCACCCTTGGGGCTGTGGAGGCGTCAGCCATAGGGGACCTAATTCCACACCCAAAGCCTACCTCCACTGGGGGTGATGGGCTTATGATAAGCTGTTGTGCCCCCAATCTTCTCTGAGCACTAAGGGCTTTTTGTGGGGAAAGTTAGGAGGTGGGGGGCCACCTGGGACAATCTGCTGACCAGCTCCTGAGTAGGATGCTGGTGTGGAGGGTAGAGGTGGGAGGAACCTCACTACTTTCTGAGGTCACTGCTATTTTCTGATCCAAGGAGAACAATGCACGGATTTCCTTCAGACCAGAAGCCAGGGCACAGAGGGGAGTGCAGAAATAGCTATAGGGGAGGGGGGCTGCACTGCAAGGATTTTAGGCCCAATTCACTAAGGAGCTAATCTGTGTTCCCCTGAACCATTTCCTCATACCAATTTAAAAGGAAGGGGGATGGGGTGGGGAGGAGATTAACTATACTAACAACCCAGCAGGCTTTCCGGAATGAGGCCAGAACAGAAACGCTGAGCTGAGCAGGAAGAAAGCAGCCCAGATGGGCACACCTGGCCAAGAAAGGATGCAGGCTTCGTTCTGCTGGGTACTAGACACATACCAGCCATACTCCTGTGTGTGTGCATTTGCATGTGACTGCATGAGTATGTATGTGTATATATGAGGCCGTGTGTGTTTGGGGGGAGGGAGGGTGCACCCAGGCCAGGCCCTCTCCCTTTGATCCTGGGTTTCCTCACCTGTGGTACAAAGAGGCCACAGCACCCACCTACCTCCCCCAGGGGAGCATCAAAGGCAGCAGGTATACATGTGGCCAGGCCCTTCCTCATTGCAGAGAGGGCCTGACTTCAGGGGGCCACCCCTTGCTTGTCCTTTTCCCAGATGAGGCAGGGGCTGGACAGATGGAAGCCACTGTTACTGATGGTTAGCTCTTTACTCTGCTTTTATTTCTGTTTCTGGACTATCTGCCCAAGGTCAGCATATCAGCTCATAACTGCTTGGGTCAGAAAACGCTTCAACAACAGGCCTGGGGAAAATACCTCAGGTCTCGGCAAAGGGTGAGCAAACACATGTACTGAGCCATCCCATTCCACTGACTTTGGCTTCTCATCTGTGAAAGGGGGTCATCAATCCCTGAAATCCACCCCCATGGGTGAGATGAGAACATAGTAAACACAAGGGCCAAATGCAGGTGCCTTTCTACTCAGGAGTCTCAAAGAGGAGTGGAGAGTGTAGGGTACATGCTGGGCAGACTTCTCAAAACTGCCAGCAGCTCCCAGGGAACTGGAAACCCATTTTTCTGCAGGGTTCCAAGCAGCTGAGTGCTATGGCTGCCAGCTCTCTGGGCTGGTGAAATGTGGAGTGATGAGATGGGGGTTGGACTTTTACCCCCTGATCTCCCATCCAGGAGAGGCAAGAGAGAGAAGCAGAGGCAGTGATCTGGGTGTGGTGCTGCCCATCTTGGAGGTGCTGGAGTCTCTCTTGTCCAGCTCCCCTCCTCCATCAAAGGGCATCTGTCAAGGCCCTGACCTTGCACACCCCTTCCTCACTGAGTGCTCAGTGGCTCAGTCTGCCTGAAGAGGAGTGGAGGTGCTAAAGGTGTGTGAAGGGGGGCGCCCAAGGGTAGATGCCCACATGTATGCCTGGCAAGGTATGTGTGAGATGGTATGGGTGTCTAGGAGCTAGAAAGAGGTAAGGGGAGGGTTCGGTATATGTCCCAGCAGCAGGGCAGGCCTGAGGGTCATGGAGTCTCACAGGAACACGTCCATGCCGGCCCAACCCCCCGTCCCATAACTCACTCCAGCACATCGCGGTTGAATTGCTTCTGCCTGTTGCCCAGGAACTCGCCAATCATCTGCCGGCTCAGGCCCTTGCGTTGCAACAGGAAGTGGGCTACTCCCACTGGTGTGTCTGGCACAAAGCCACGCTCAATGAGGTACTGGATGCCCTTCTCAGGCTTCCTGGCGGGGTGGGGGGGGGGGGGGGGAGATAAAAGACAGGCTCAGCCGTGGCAGCTCCGGCCCCTCCAGGCTTGCTCTTACCTCTGTGGGCACTCCAAGGCACCCCAGCTGAGACCCTGACTCAGGCACCCTGTCCCATTCCCAACCTGCAACATGGGGGAACCTAGAACTTACCAGACCCTGCGCCAAGAATGGACAAGACTGGGTCAGCCACAGGAGCATAGCCATGGGTGCTAGAGCAGGGACCCTCCTCAGCTGCCCTGCACTACCCCAAACCCTGGCCCCATAACCGGCCCCTGCCCACCCACTTTATGCTCCCCACTGAGTAGAAGCTGGTGCCCCATGCTGCACCTCCAGGCAGAGTTGAACACCTTGCCCAGCACATGCTAGTCTGCCTTCTACTGTCCTCCATCCACCTACATAGAAAAAACAACCTCTAACACCTGCTGAGCACTTACTCTGTGCATCACTGTCTAAGCCAGTGATGGCGAACCTATGACACGCGTGTCAGAGGTGACACGCGAACTCATTTTTTTGGTTGATTTTTCTTTGTTAAATGGCATTTAAATATATAAAATAAATATCAAAAATATAAGTCTTTGTTTTACTATGGTTGCAAATATCAAAAAATTTCTATATGTGACACGGCACCGAGTTAAGTTAGGGTTTTTCAAAATGCTGACACGCCGAGCTCAAAAGGTTCGCCATCACTGGTCTAAGCACTCTATACCCACTAACTTACTTAATTCTTACACTCCTCCTTGGGGTCAGCACACTTGTTACCTGTGCTGTTTAGGGGCCCAACAACCTTGTTACCTTGCCTTGTTGTAAGAACTTGCTAACAGTCAGTTCCTAGAATGATGCCACAGTAAGCACTGTGAGAGGTTCTTAGGATTAGCCTCAACTTATGAGAGGAAATGGAGGCATTGCACAAGCCCTGCCTGGGCAGTGGATGAGGGCTTCACAGAGGGACTAGGTGTGTCCACCTGCACAGGGAGCTGTGGGGCAGAGAAGCCCCCCAGGGGCTTGGCAGTGAGCCCAGGCAGGTCCCTCCTCCCTTTGGGCCTCCATCCTCCTATTGGTTGCGTAGTATGACATGAGCCTGGCTGAACTCACAAGGAGGTACTGGTGGTCCCAGGAGACAGGGTGAGGAGAGAGGGCCACAAATGTGATTCTTGGAGGGCAGGTGCCCTCCTCTGACACCAAAACCTGAGGAGTTGAGGAGGACTTAGGGTACACCTGGCACCCATGCCAGCATGGGATAAGTCGAACCACCCACTAACTGGGGGCTGGCCATACCCATGTCCCAGTGGTCAGTATTCTGTTACCTGGGGGCATGGAGATGGCCAGTATCAACCTGCCTCCTCAATGCACAGCTCCTGGCTGACAGGAGTGTCTTGCAGATACTGGATTTCCACACACAAGTAAAAGTGAACCTCCTGCTGCAAGGTGACCCTGCTATTTTTATCCTGGATGACCACACACCCTGACCTCACCCTCAGGAGCTCGGTGGGGAGCAGCTGCCAGCCAGATGGTTCCTGGCACTAAAGTGGTGACAGAGTGGCCCTGTTCCCTCACCCCTGCCAGGGCCCCCCCACATAACTCATTCTTCCCCATGACTCTGTGGTCTCTGACGAAGAAAACCCCATACTCCAGGCCTCTCCAGCCACTTGGCAAGATGATAGTATGGTCAGGGCGGGAGCTTCCTCACCAATCCACTCCACACTGCCTCCACAGGACCCCAGCCCATGCCTCCCTCCCTCCCTCAACTTCGAAATGAGGGGTCACCCCGGGTCTGTGTTCCTGCATGGCAATGACTGGAGGGCTGCCCTAGGCCTCCCTGAATCACCCACCCACACCTGGCCTGCCCGACCCCTTGATGGCCCCAATACAGTGTTCAGGTCTAAGCCCAGCCTGCTGCTGCTCCCGGGGTTGGGGCCTACTCTCCCTTCTCTGCCCTCACCCAGCCCCTCCTGTGTTCATGTGAAATGTCATGTAGCATCATGGATTTCCGGGAGACGGCATCTTCTACCCCAGAGAAGCTCCAAGTGCAATGGGAGAGGACACACTGCAGGAAGGAGCAGCTGTGCAAGGGGCCCTGGAAACACAGATCCTTCCCAGGTCAAGCACCATGTCTCCCCTCTGTGCCAGACACCACTTGGGACAACAACAGGGAGCAGGGCCAGCCACGACTGCCCAGCCACAACTGCCCAGCACAATGGCAGGCTGCCGCCCACAGTCTGAAGAGCAAAGGAACTGAGTGATGGCCAGAGGATGTGGGGAGGGGCTCCTGCAAGTGAACTAGAGGCCTTCTCTGAGCAGGTGACACTCAGTGACCAAGGTGAGGCAATAGCAAATGTAAAGGCCCTAGGGTGGGAATGGGTTCTGCAGGACTGAGGACCAAGAGGCTGGTACAGGGTAGCTGAGAGTAAGGGCTCTGAGGCACAGGGAAAGGAGGGCAGTGTAGGGGTGAGGGTAGATCACACAGTGCTGTGTAGACCACATGAGTAATCTGGTTTTCTTCAGAGTGGGATGAGTGTGGCAGTGACAGGACCTGATGTCCATATTTAAGAAACTCTCGCTGGCTGCTCTGTAGGGAGCAAGGCCAGGCCCAAGCTAGGAGACTCCCGTAGGCCTCCAGGCAGTGGTGCACAAGGTGGGGGGACACAGATGATTTAGGACATAATTTGAGGGTAGAAATGACAATATTTGCTAGTGGATCCATATGTGAACCCAATGGCCCCAGCTTTTAGCCTGAACCACATGTGGGAGGGACTGGCTCCACCTGGAAGGTCTCACAGTGACAACGCAGGAGAGGACTCGGGACTGACTGCACCTTGACCATGACAGGAGCTCACCAAACAATAGAGAGGAAAGGCTGGTGGCAGAAGGGACAGGTAAGGAACTAGGTGGGGTGGGGAGGCCAAGCCAAGCTGAGGGGTTTCAAGGTCAGGATGAACGTGGCTGGCAAAGGGAGCCTCTGACAGGTCTTGGAGTGACCTCTCTGGCAGCATACAGACAATGTGCTGCCTATCTGCTGGTGTTGAGTCTACCTGTTGGGACCTTGCTGGCCCTGGGCCACACTGGGCAGGGTAGTAAGGCCCCTCCTGCTTCCAGTGTCCCTCACACCAACTGTCTGCCAACAGCCTAGACAGACTTCTCCAAATCAACCAGCGCTCTCCCTCCCAGGAGCATGCCCTCACCTCTCCCCACCTTCTTCCCTCACAGTCATGCATCTCCTAAACTCTAAGGGACCTCATGAGGCTTGCAACCAGGGTAGCAATAGGCAGTGGCAGTTCATCCTGGCACACCCCCTGACCCTCTTCCCAAAGCCCCCTTTTCTCTGATTTCGTAGTGTGCCAAAGCAGACTGGCCTAGGCTCATTTCCCCAGCCCCTTCCTGTTACATGTCCCCAGCTTTAATAAACACCCTTTAACCTTCACCTGGACTCTGTTGTGAAATTTTTCCTGCACAAAGTCAAGAAACCACACGCTAATGGCTGGCCCTACTAGGTAGACCTGCCAAGGGCCAGGTCCCCTTTCCAGTAACAATGCCACGCCAATAAATTCAAGTAAAAAAAAAAAAAAAAAGACTAATAGAGTGAGAAACAATCTACTGGGTGGTTGAGGGAGACTTTTTTTTCTGGCCTCTACCTGTCCACTCAGTTGGGAGTTCCCACATAAGAAAGAACACGGTATCTGCCAGGGACCAGAAAACCCCCAGCTCATCTCAGCCTCCCCCAGGAGGGCACAGGCCTGGGTCTAAGTTGATCCAGGAGCTGGCTGTATCCTGGAGCAGGTGGGGCAGACTTTTTGGACAGAGCTCAGGATAGGCTCTGACATGACCTTCCCTGCTGTTTAGCCACAACTCGCACAGGGCCAGGGCTGGTCCTTATGTGCAGCAGACCACAGGCAGGAAACAGCACCCATGGCAGATGTCAGGTGTCCAAGACTCTTAGTTCTGAGCTGAGTGATGACCAATGACCGCCAGACCACTGGCCAACCCCACAGGAACGCAACATTCCCTGTTCCTGCGCTCTGGGACACACCTCTCTGAATCCCCCAGAGAGCACTTCCACTTGCACCAGGGATGGCTCAAAAGTGCCCACAAGACTCCCCCACTCTAGGAGATGAGGAAGCAGGAAAGTGTGGTAAATGTGTGTTAGTAACCACCTGGCAAGCTGGCCATGTCCTCAACCCTGGAGGGGTCAGAACCAAGCGCGTGTCAGGTAACCCCAAATCCCGGAGGCCCCGTGAAAGGAAATGATGTGAAATCTGAGGTTCAATAACCAGAGCTTTCCAACATCTCCTCCAAGGGAGTGTCTAGCTCCTTCCCCTTCAGGTTGCTACTTATGGCAGTGCTTTGAATTTGGCTACCATCAACAAATCCACAAATGACAAGTGCTGGCAAGGATACAGAGAAAAAGGAACCCTAGTACACTGCTAGTGGGAATGCAGACTGGTGCAGCCATTATGGAAAACAGTATGGAGTTTCCTAAGAAAAAAAAAATATGGAAATGCCATTTGACCCAGTGATCCCACTTCTAGGAATATATCCTAAGAAACCCAAAGCACCAATCAGAAAGAATGTATGCACCCCTATGTTCATAGAGCACAATTTACAATAGCTAAGATCTGGAAACAGCCCAAGTGCCCATCAGTAGATGAGTGGATAAAAAAGCTGTGGTACATTTATACCATGGAATACTATGCAGCAGTAAAAAAGGAGAATCTCTTACCCCTTGAAACAGCAGAGAGAGACCTGGAGAGTATCATGCTAAGTGAAATAAGTCAGCCAGAGAAAGACAAGTATCACATGATTGCACTCATATGTGGAATCTAAGTAACAAAATAAACTGATGAACCGAGTGGATCCAGAGGTGTGGAAGCATGAAGCAAAGTGGGGAATCTCAGCGGGAAGGCAGGGGAGGGTGGATGAGTAGGAGGTAATCAACCAAAAACCTTGTATACATATATGCATAACCCATGAACACAGACAATAGGGTGCTGAAGGCCTGGAGTGGGGAGCAGGGGCAGGCTGAAGGGGATCAATGGGGAAAAAAGGGGGACAGATGTAATACTTTAAACAGTAAAGATTTATTAAAAATAAATGTAAGAACTAAAAACAAACAAAAAAGAATAATAGCCTGCTTTAAATGCCAGTCTCTGTCCTTTGTTCTGCTCTCACGACTGCCCCTATACCACCTTTCCAGAACTCATGGCGCGTGGCGGCCCCTCAATAGACCCCGCTCACACACCTCCCAAAGGGCTTCACGCTGGCTGGGACTTCTGCCAGCACAAGTTTATCTGTGTCCTCCCTTCCCTGACACGTGCCTCCAAGTCCAGGCTGCACACAGACTGCATCACGCTCTTGCTCAGATCATCCAGAGAAAAATATCCAAACCCTGGAGGCTGCTGCTCACAGCTAGGCATGGCATTACACATTGCATCAACCTTTGCACAAGTTTCCTGAGCATCTGCTGTGCACTGGTCACTGTTCTAGGTGTTGACAGGGCTCCAAACTCTTTAGAGAAGCCCCTTGTTCTTCCCTGCTCAGCCTGTTAGTGTCTGCTCTCCCCACAAACCTGTTCACCAGGCTCCCATCTCCCCGCCCAACAGCACTGGCTCTCCCAGGCACTGTTACAGAGCCACCCACTGGTGCTCAAGGAGACACTTGGGCATGAGAGGAAGGCCTTGCCAAGGTCTCTTGGGTGTTAATGCCCCACCCTCCTCTTCCCTGCAGGGCCGGCAGGCACTCACTTGTTGAAGAGGTTGAGACCGATGCGATAGTGCCTCTTACGGATGACATCGTTGCTGAAGGCAGGTGAATCCCAGCTGTTGCGGGTCTCCTTGTGGTAGGTCTGCTTGCTGAGCGTCTGCTCCCGCAGGCTGTCGCGGGATGACGACTCAGAGCTGCAGTTGATGGTGTCATTGGAATTGGAAGTGCTGTTGATGCTGTCGTTGTCCCCATCTGAGTAGTCTGACTCAGACTTGCTCTGCCTGTTGGCTGAGCCATTGATGGCCAGGTGGCTATCGAGGGGCCTGGAAGGCCGGGCTCGCAACTCTGGCTCCTCCCGGGGCAGGCCCTTAGGGGGGCCACAGTGGGGGCCGGGCTTGGGGCTGCCCTGCTGCCCACTGAGACTGCGCTCATAGGCACTCTTCCTCTTGAGTGAGCCACGTTCCGAGCGGTCGCTGAGGTCCACTGAGCTGTCGCTGGGAGGCTCGATGGTGAGCAGTGGGAGGTGCTCCACCCGCAGCCGCTGCTCCTGCTGCTCAAGCGACGGTGTGCTCTGGCAGCTTGTGTCTGTGTCCCCCTTGTCATCCTTGTGAGCCAGGGCCCAGTAGTCTTGGGCGGCACCCCCAGCCCGCAGTTGCAGGTCTAACTCAGCACTGGATGACCGGTGCCCCACCTGGGAGAGGGGCAGAGGCGGTGACAATTCCTCCTCATCAATATACAGGGTGACATCACTGTACGAGGCTGTCATCTCATCCAGTTTGTGGTGGTCCACAGTGTGCAGGGCTGCCTGGGGCTCAGTGTCCCGGGCTCGCCCTGTGTCAGGGACTGGCGTTTCCTCAGCATGAAGGCTGCGGCAGTTGAGGGCATCATCGATGGATTCGGCCAGGGATTTCACTTGCCGGGAGAAGGCATCCTCCAGCTCAGTGATGGCATCTGCGAAATCACTGGATGGGGCTGAAGACTTGAGGGATGGTGGCTCACCGAAGTCACTGCCCTCAGATGGCACCAGGGCCCCTAGCTGAGAGCCGTCATCGGTCACTGAGACCTGCTTCCCTTCAAAGTAGGAGCTGTGCATCTTCTCAGGCCCTTCAAAGGAGAACTGCATCCTCATGTTGGACAGCACAATCCGGCGGGACATACGGTTCTCCGACATGGAGCTGCGCAGGCGCTCAAAATTCTTGTTCATCTGGTACTGGCGGAAGGCTGTCTGGATGGTGCGGGCTGCATGGCGGGTCACGAGGCGTCCCCCATACTTCCGTTCTAGCATCTCCACCTGGAGGGAGAAGCAGAGGAGAGTGGAGACATTCCCAAGTGCTGGAGTAGCACATTTCCTACCAGCAGTCATTCCCTCCCCAGCCCATAGCGGCCCCATCTGGGAAGGCTTTAGCACATCCCAAAGCTGCTTAAAAGAACCACTGGTGCATGCTGATGTGCAAAATCTGGGTTCTAAGGTTAAATAAGATGGAGAAACACCATGTTAAAGTTAAAGCAAGTATGTTCCCTGTGGACTTCTCAGAACCTTTAAAAAGTGGTGATTTCCCACACTTCTTTAGCCACAGAAGCCTTGGCCCTTGCGCATCTTTTGGTATGCAGTTTAACACAACTTTGGAAATGTTGGAAGAGAGGAAGGCAGCACCTCCAGAGAGAAGGAACCAGAGGCATGGGCAAATTAAAAGACCTGCCAGCCCTGGCCAGTGTTTCTCAATGGTTAGAGCATCGGCCTGCAAACTGAAGGGTTGTGGAGTTAATTCCTGGTCAAGGGCAGGTTTGATCCCCACCCCAGTTGGGGTACATGCGGGGCGCAACCGATCGATGTGTCTTTCTCACACCGATGTTTCTCTCTCCCTCTCCCTCCCTTCTACTCTTCTAAAAATCAGCGGAAAAAAATATCCTCAGGTGAGGATTAACAAACTAACAAATGACCTGCCAAAGATCTTGGTGAGGTTCTGGACACTGAGCATAGGCTTAGGCTTCCAGCCTTGCTTCCTTTCTGTGGCACTGACAGTGCGCTCTTGCTGGCCTGGAGGAGTCACTAAATTTTAGGGAGGCCTGAGAGAATCGCCAAGCTTAGGAGGTTTCTAGGCCAGACGCCTGGGTTCTAACCCTGGCCCTGCTCAGAAATGTGTTGATCACTCAATGAAACTGAGGCAAGTGTCTAGCACATGCCAAGCTCAGGGACACTTGGGGCTAAAAGACCCTGAAGTATATTCCTGGAAGGTGTTGACAAATTAAGAGGTTCCCAAGTCCCCTCACTATACAGACAAGGAAACTGAGGCCCAGAGAAGAGAAGCTCTCACTCTTTGGAACCACAGGCCCTGACAGCCCTTCTCCTTGAGTTAGGAGATGGGGCAGTGCTGCAGGCAGGTGAGAGGGACTGGGACTTCCTGAAACTCATGCCAGTCCACTTGTGACCTAGGACAGCTCTGAGGGCTGCTCTGAGCCTCGATGCTGAGTGAGAAACAGACGTATACCTGGAGCTAGAGCCTGCTCAGTGGGAATGCAAGAGAAGGAACTGGCTTCTCCCAGGGAGCCAGGAAAAGCAGCATCTGCTGTGGAGCCAAGAGAACTCTCAAATCCTCGAGAACAATTCACAGTGCTCAGGGAGGCAAAGCAGTGCACCCTGCTCACCCAGGTTCCACCTGCCTACTCGATGTGAGCACTACACCAAAACTGGTAACACAGAGACAGGTCACTACTCTCAAGAAGCAAAGAGTTGACTAGGATTAAAAATGGCAGCAGAGTAAGTGGATGCTGCATGGACATGCTCCCAGGAACAAACTGGAATTAAAACTAAAATACAGAAAAACTTCCTGAACAATCAACGGAAGACTCCCAGGAGAGAACCTGATATCCGAGGACCAAAAGTGGAGACCGCATAGAGACTGCTAAGAGGGGTGGAGGCGTGAAAGGGCTGCCCAGGTGCCCACAGACAGCAACTGAAGTTCCGGAGAGATATATCAGCTGTGGGGGTTGCCACTGAGACTTCTGGGATTTAATCCCCTAGCTGGGCTCCCCAGCAGAAAGCACCAGAACGGAGAAGGGTACCCACATAATATCTGGGTGTGAAAAGCAGGGTTGCTGTCTGCTAGGGAGTGACAGCTAAAAATTCAGGCACCCTCTAAAGGGACAATGCACAAAATTCCCTGTGGAGCCACCCACCTTGTGCTCTGGTGGAGGGAGGGCGGAGTAGTCTGGGCTGTGTGAGCAGAAGCCAGGATTGGAGACTCAGGAGATAGAGCTAAGAAGGCAGACACCCCAAGTTTCCTGTGCTGAGTCATTCCCTCACCCAGTGGAAGACATCTTTCCCACACAGACATTTGCCTTGCCTGGAGGGAAGACAGTTGACCCACCCTACTTGAAAACAATTTGCCCTAAGGCCACCTAAGAGATGAATATAACAATTAGCATCCAGGTAGAAGTAACTGTCCCACCCTATAGAAAAAAAACTGTTATCACAACTGAGGATGATTGCCTGAGGGCAATTCAAGTTGGAATCCTAACAGTCTAGGAAGAGGTGATCTCTGGAGGCTTTGAGTCTTTGCCTGATCTAATAAGTCAGAAACAGTGTTTGACACTGTCCTGCATTAGAGATTGAGAGGTGTAGAGGGTCTACCTAATACATAGTCACAAACCCAAACAGACAGCCAAATGAGGGGACAAAGAAACAACCCCCCAAAAAAGACCAAGAGAATTCTCCAGAAGAAGAGATAAATGAAGCAGAGATAAGAAATTTATTTGAAATGGAGTTCAGAGTAATGATGGTAAAGATGCTCAACAGCATGCAAAAAGATATAATAACTATGACAAAAGAACAGTCTGAGATAAAGGATGACATAACACAAATAAAGAACGCATTGGAAAGAATACACAGCAGATTAGGAGAAGCTGAAGATCGAATTAGTGAATTAGAAGACAAGAGTTGAAAAAAAATCAGAGAACCAAAAAGAAAAAACAATTAAAAAACAGGAGGACACCTTAAGGGAGCTGTGGGATAATGTGAAATGTAACCATATTCGACCAGCAGGTGTGCCAGAGAGGCAGGAAGAGAGAAAGAGATAGAGAACATGTTTGAAGAAATAATGGCAGAAAACTTCCGTAATCTGGTGAAGGAAAAAGTCACACAAGTTCAGGAGAAACAGAGAGTGCCAAACAAGAACTCAAACAGGCCCATGCGCAGACACATTGTAATTAAAATGCCAAAAATTAAAGATAAAGAGAGAATCTTAAAGGTAGCAAGAGAAAATCAAACTGTTACCTACAAAGGAGCTTCCATAAGGCTGACACCTGATTTCTCATCAGAAACTCTACAGGCGAGAAGGGAATGGCATGAAGTACTCAAGATAATGGAAAGCAAGGACCTGAAACCAAGATTACTATATCCAAGAATGCTATCATTCAAAATAGACAGTCGAATAAAGAGCTTCCCAGATCAAAAAAAAAAAAAGCTAAAGGAGAACATTGCCACCAATCCAGCATTACAAGAAATGCTGAAGGGACTGCTGTAATAAGAAGAAACAGAGAGAGAAACCTAGGCATACAGAATTAAAGTGGCAATAAATAAGTTCCTAATCAATAATAACCCTAAATGTAAATGGATTAAATGTTCCAATAAAAGGTACAGGGTAGCTGAATGGATACAAAAACATGACCCAACTATATGCTGTCTATAGGACCCACCTCAGAACAAAAGACACACACACAATGAGAGTGAAGGAATAGAAAAAAAAGTTTTCATGTAAATGGAAAAGAAAAAAATACTCATATCTGACAAAATAGACTTTAAAATGAAGGCCATCACAAGAGACAACAAAGGTCACTACATAATACTAAAGGTATCGATCCAACAAGAGGATATAACCCTGGTAAACATATATGCACCCAATATAGGAGCACCTAAATTTATAAAAAAAACAACAGCAACAACAAACTTCTAGAGGATTTTAACAGAGAGATTGACAACAATAGAATCATAGTAGGGGACTTTAACACCCTGCTGACTTCATTGGATAGATCTTCCAGACAAAAACTTAACAAGGAAACTGTGATTCTAAAGGACACACTGGATCAGATAGATTTAATTGACATTTACAGAACATTTCACCCCAAAGCAGCAGAATATACATTCTTCTCAAGTGCACATTGATCATTCACAAAGATAGACTACATGTTAGGATACAAAGCAATTCTCTAAAAGTTCAAGAAGATTGAAATCATAGCAAGCATCTTCTCTCACAGTGGAATGAAATTAGAAATCAACTATAGTAAAAACACCCCAAAACATTCAAACACATGGAGGCTAAATAGCATTTTATTAAACAATGAATGGGTTACCAACGAGAGCAAGAAATAAAAAACTTCCTGGAAACAAATGAAAATGAACACACAACAACCCAAAATCTCTGAGACATAGCAAAAGCAGTCCTGAGAGGGAAGTTTACAGCACTATAGGCATACCTCAAAAAAGAAGAAAAATCAGCAATATACTATTTAACCCTACAACTTAAAGAACTAAAAAGAGAATGTGGGGAAGCATGAGATGGGGCTGACCAGCAAGAGAACAACAAGAAAAGGCCAGAGTAAGTAGAAGGAAGATTGGAGCAGAAATAAATAACATAGACACTAAAAAAACAATACCAAAAAAATCAGTGAAACCAAGAGCTGGCTCTTTGAAAGGATAAACAAAATTGATGAATCTGGATTATGATTTATCATTATCCAGATTCATCAAGAAACAAACAGAGACTCCCCTCCTCTCTCTTAACATATTCTTGGGTGAGAATTAAAAAAAAAAAAGAAGAGAAAATTGTCATTGATGCACAGTAAGCAAATTATAGTTTGATAAGATTGGAGAGCATATATTGTTAATAGGGTATTATTCTGTATGCATTATGTCTTTACATATATTTAACTCTGTATTTAATTCTAGAGTAGAAGAGTGCTCCTGCACAATGCCTTGCAGCTGCAAGTGCATGTCATTTGATGGACAGCAGGAGAATTCTGCCCCTCTGGTATCAGGAAATATATACCAAAGACATTCTGAAACCCTGAACCTTTTCCCATAAAAAAGAGGTTTGTTTGTAAAATGGGGACTCTACCCATAATAAATGAACTATAGGTACTGCCAGTTTAGGCTTATTCATGAATTTGGATCTACAAAGAGAAGATTTTTGTTGACAAGGTTATATGTATACATATAATCTTTCTTATTATTAATTGGTAGAAATCCTGTGTTTTCTGCAAAGAACTTAATACTCACTAAATAAAACTGTAAAATTTTAAAAAAAGGAAACAAACAGCGAGGACCCAAATAAATAAAATTAGAAATGAAAATGGAGAAGTAACCACTGATACCACAGAAATACAAAGGATTGTAGGAAAATACTATGAACAACTATATGCCAACAAACTGGACAATGTGGATGAAATGGAAAAATTCCCAGAAAAACACAAATTCCCAAAATTGGATCAGGAGGAATCAGAAAACCTGAATAGGTCAATAACAATTGATGAAATAGAAGCAGTAATAAAAAAAACTCCCAGCAAACAAAAGCCCCGGTACAGACAGCTTCACAGGGAGCTTTACCAAACATTCAAAGAACTAACACCTACTCTTCAAACTATTCAAAAAAATCCAAGAGGAAGGAACACTTCCAAGCTCTTTTTATGAGGCTAGCATTATCCTAATCTCAAAACCAGATAAAGACACTACGAAGAAAGAGAATTACAGGCCAATATCCCTGATGGACATAGATGCTAAAATCCTCAACAAAATATTAGCAAATCACATCCAGCAATATATTAAAAAGGTCATAAACCATGACCAAGTGGGATTTATTCCAGGGATGCAAGGCTGGTACAATATTTTCAAATCAATAAACGTGATACATCACATAAACAAACTGAAAGACAAAAATCACATGATCATATCAATAGATGCAGAAAAAGCATTTGACAAAATCCAACACCCATTTTTGATAAAAAAAACTCTCAGCAAAGTGAGAATAGAGGGAGCATATCTCAACATGATAAAGGCCATACATGACAAACCTACAGTCAACATCATACTCAATGGGCAAAAACTAAAAGCATTTCCCTTAAGAACAGGACTAAGACAGGGATGTCTGCTTTTACCACTCTTATTCAACATAGTACTAGAAGTCCTAGCCACAGTGATCAGACAAGAAGAAATAAAAGGCATCCAAATTGGAAAGGAGGAAGTAAAACTCTCATTATTCGCAGATGACATGATACTGTACATAGAAAACCCTAAAGACTCCACCAAAAACTATTAGATTTAATAAATGAATTTGGCAATGTAGCAGGATACAAAATCAACACCCAAAAATCTATGGCTTTTTTATACACCAATAATGAATTCTTAGAAAGAGAAACTAAACAAACAGTTTCATTTACCATTGCAACAAAAAAAAATTAAGATACTTAGGAATAAACTTAACCAAGGAGGCAAAAGACCTGTACTCAGAAAACTACAGGACGTTGTAAAAAGAGATAGAAGAAGATATAAAAAAGTGGAAGAATATACTGTATTCATAGATTGGTAGAATCAACATCATTAAAATGTCCATATTACACAAAGCAATCTACAGATTCAATGCCATTCCTATTAAAATACCAACAGCATATTTCACAGACCTAGAACAAATATTCCAAAAATTTAATGGGATCAAAAAATAGCTGTAGCAATTTTGAGAAAGAAAAACGAAGTTGGAGGAATCACAATACCAGATTTCAAGTTATACTACAAAGCCACTATAATCAAAACAGTCTGGTACTGACACAAGAACAGGCATATAGATCAATGGAACAGAACAGAGAACCCAGAAATTGACCCAAGCCGTTATGCTCAATTAATATTTGACAATGGAAGCAAGAGCATACAATGGAGTTAAGAGAGTCTCTTCAATAAATGGTGTTGGGAAAATTGGACAGATACATGCAAAAAAAAAAAAAAAGAAAATAGACCACCAATTACACCATACACAAGAATAAACTCAAAATGGATAAAAGAGCCCTAACCGGTTTGGCTTAGTGGATAGAGCATCGGCCTGAGGACTGAAGGGTCCCAGGTTCGATTCCAGTCAAGGACATGTACCCGGGTTGCGGTCACATCCCTAGTAGGGGGCGTGCAAGAGGCAGCTGAATCGATGTTTCTCTCTCATCGATGTTTCTAACTCTCTATCCCTCTCCCTCTCCCTTCCTCTCTGTAAAAAATCAATAAAATATATTTAAAAAATGGATAAAAGATTTAAATGTAAATGGTGAAACCATAAAAATCCTAGAAAAAACCACAGGCAGCAAAATTTCAGACATCTCTTGTAGCAATATGTTTATAGATACATCTCCTAGGGCAAAGGAAACTAAGGAGAAAACAAACAAATGAGACTACAGCAAAATTAAAAGCTTCTGCAGAGCAAAAGAAACCATCAACAAAATAAAAAGAGACCCCACTGGGAAAACATATTTGACAATGATACATCTGACAAAGGGTTAATATCCAAAATATATAAGGAACTTATACAATTTAACAAAAGGAAGACAAACAATGGGCAAAGGACCTAAACAGACACTTATCCAAAGAGGACATACAGATGTCCAAGAGACATATGAAAAAATGCTCAAAGTCACTAATCATCTGAGAGATGCAAATCAAAATGACAATGAGGTATCACCTCACACCTGTCAGAATGGCTACCATCAACAAATCAACAAATGACAAGTGCTGGCAAAGATGTGGAGAAAAGAGAACCCTAGTACACTGCTGGTGGGAAAGCAGACTGGTGCAATCATTATGGAAAACACTATGGAGTTTCCTCAAAAAATGGAACTGCCATTTGACCCAGTGATCCCACTTCTAGGAATATATCCTAAGAAACCCGAAGCACCAATCAGAAAGAATATATGCACCCCTATGTTCACAGCAGCACCATTTACAATAGCTAAGATCTGGAAACAGCCCAAGTGCCCATCAGTAGATGAGTGGGTAAAAAAGCTGTGGTACATTTATACCATGGAATACTATGCAGCAGTAAAAAAGGAGAATTTCTTACCCCTTGAAACAGCATGGAGAGACCTGAGAGTATCATGCTAAGTGAAATAAGCCATTCAGTGAAAGACAAGTATTACATGATCGCACTCATATGTGGAATCTAAGTAACAAAATAAACTGATGAACGGAGTGGATCCAGAGGTGTGGCGGGCTGGCACGGCCATGGCATACTCAGCCCCACATTGGGCGCCTTATGTGCCATGCCAGCTCAGCGACCCTGAGAGGGGGTGGTGAAGGACTGAGAAAAGACAGACAAGAGAATGAAAGCTGGGTCTGGGTGGGACACTGTCCTCTCTGATGGAGAGCTTCTCTGATGGAGAGCTAGCGCCACAGACTACAAGCCATGTCTTTATTTAATAACCAAATTGCACGAGGCAAAGTAAGGGCATGGTCAAGATGTTTACAACATTCTCGTTGGTTTCGATCCTACTCTATTACATGCACCTGAACTCTATCAAGCCCACATCACTCAGACACGTGGGACCACATGAGGTTCAAGCTTACAACTATAGCTGTTGGCTATAATTGTGCTGGGAGGGTTCTGCCCTCCAAGCTGGGACTTGCACGTGGCCATGAGAGGACTGTGCCCTCTCATTAGTCCGAGGCTTGAACCTATCCAAACACTGTAGCTGCTCTCCACACAAAGGTGTGGAAGCATGGAGCAAAGTGGGAAATCTCAGAGAGAAGGCGGGAGGTTGGGTGG